>NC_135118.1:8552500-8867333 GCF_050908995.1 Andrena cerasifolii | reverse complement strand
TTCGCTTGTATCGCTGTAGAAATGATGTTTGTATCGCCAAACACTTCCTCAATTATCGGGCGCAATTAATGGACCAGTGAATAATTGATTGTTTAAAATGATATTATAGAAACACCTTTTTATGTCATTTATTGTTGACCAGTAATAATGATATTGAAGTTTCAGGCTTTTATGAAGAACTTCATTTAAAAACCTGTATTTACATCGTAAAGAAATCGTGAAACAGTATATACTCTGTTACCCTCAAATAAGTTTGTAGTAAGTTTACAAAGGCGTTTAATAAAGCTGATGAAATTCCAACTGGTAGTATAATAGAAACTGATACTGAAATAGAAGATCTACCACAGAGTGTACCAAGATTGGAAGACTATAAATATGGTAAAATTCTAAAACATTTACCTACAGGAAACTAAAAGTATTCCGCGTTATTAAGTTTGAACAGTAATGATATTATTTTGTATATTTTTAATAAAGATTCTACTAGTACCACATATGTTGTACCAGATATACCACAAAATGTTGAAATAAAAAATACAATGGAAATCGCAATAAAATGGCAGTACAATAATTATTCATATTACAGATGGAATGAATATGAAATTTTGCTGCATCTAACAGCAACAATCGTTAATTATATTTTATTATTATACTATACAGTGCCTGGTTTTGATAGAATTTTTCACATTTTGGGTAACAGTGTAATTAAAAATTTATTGTAGATAATTGTTTTATTTCACTATACCTATATGTAATAAGGTTATTTTAACACATAGAACGTTGAATCTCGCAACAAACAGTAATTTGTAATAACAGATTATAATAAAAATATAATGTAAACTTCCCAGGAATATTTTGTTTCTTTGAAAATAAAGAAAAATTTCGTTGATATCGGCGGAGAATATTGCTTTTCTGAATTCAAGGCACATTCTATTTGTTGCGAGTTTGCTTGACAGACACCCACCTCGTACTTAAAATTAATAACTTACAGACGGAATAAATAAATACTTACATTAATGTAAGCAATTCTTCGATCGGTTTTCGTATGTTTTTTAAATTTCCATTTTTTGGCACATTTCTCCATCAGCTTGGCTTTTATTAGTGAAAGTGTTCCTATTTAAACGAATTTTCGTTGGCGTGTGTCTTCAGTATCTTGTTTTTGCACAGGGAAACTCTTAGGGGTGCGCAGCTAGCAAATCCTGCAATCGTGGATGCAGAAAGGAAAAATTGCTAAACTTGTTCTTATCAATTAATCATATATTCAATGATTCTACATTGCAACTTTGGTGTTCGTATCTTCTTCGCGAGA
Source organism: Andrena cerasifolii (assembly GCF_050908995.1). NCBI lineage: Eukaryota > Metazoa > Arthropoda > Insecta > Hymenoptera > Andrenidae > Andrena > Andrena cerasifolii. The sequence goes on along the minus strand of NC_135118.1, from coordinate 8,866,027 downwards.
TCTGAATATTTTATGGAAACGTAGCCGATGCGCGAGTAGTATCACACTACAATACATACATACGTCTGAAGCATCTTTAGTACATAGAATTCAGTCGTTCGTGTATGATCGGTTTAGAGCATAGTACCATTCGGTAGTACTATGTGGAAGTAGATGAAGTTGCTCAAATAAATCCTTAATCAGTGAAAAAAAAAAGAGTTAAATGATAATGTCAGCTCGCATGTCTATCAACAGGATTAGTCGCCCAGTAGAAATTGGTTTACGGCTGACTGGAATTTGGCCATCAACGTATCAGTACGTGTTTCGATCAGTTTGGATAGCTGCAATGACAACGGCACAAATATTTCAATATTGGTACCTATCGACGCACTTTAATTTCGACAACCTGGCAAATTTAGTGGACAGCGTGAGCACGACTTTGCCGTACAGTTTGCTCTATTTCAAGTTGATTACCTTCTGGAGGAAACGTGGGTGAGTTACGTTGTGCAGATTTAAGAAATATGTAATATGTATACTACACAAATATTACGAAACGATGCAACATGATAATGTGGCGAATTTGGAGATTTGCCGCCCCTGGGCTAACAAGCGTCTGCCGCCCTTCCCGTGAAATATCATCAAACATTTTAATATGAAAGAATTGAGACAATTTTAAAATTAATTCAACGTGACAGCTCACATATGAGTTATTGCTAATTTACTACACGAAAAGAAAAGTGAATTGTTTTTAAAGTTGTCTGAAGCCTCTGTGTTTAAAGAGCACCCTCCATTTACGGAGCTAGGGAAAATAGATAGACATTTTATTTTGGAACGCAAATCTATGTTATTATTGTCAATGAAAACATAAAAAGCTACGGGCAAAATATTTTGCTACCTTTTTCAAATTCTTTCGCTCAAAATTTGACACCCCAGGCTGCAGCCGACTCAGACTTAGCCTATACAGGGTGTCCGCGGGAGGACTGAACAGCTGGATATCTCCTAATGTATTGGAGATAAAAAAATAAAAAAAATATGGCGTTGCATGGTTCGAGGGGGCTAATTTATTAGCGCAGACGAATTTTTTTTTTCGATTATTATTTTAAAAGATACGATGGTCAAGTTCGGTTTTCTAAATGGAACTATTTTTTTTGAAGAGATGAGTTGATAGTGCGTTCCAAGACAAATTCAATAAGCATTCATGTATACACTTGATTTCCACTGGTTTTTGAGATATTGCGTTTGCAAATTTATTGATTTTCACTGGAAGAAAACCCGCTGAAATAGCAAGGACCGGGGACGGTCTTGCTGCCGTCACGGGTGGGCCTTGCCTGTTGAAACAGATACCTACCTGCCAAAGGTCTGGGGTAGGAATGGCAGGCCCAAAGGCTGGACAAAGTCAGAAACGCTACTTACTAATGTTAATGTTTCAAAACGTCATAACATTTACTCAATTTTCAACTTCAATAGTCTTTTATTTCGCACTTGCTTCTACGCTCGGATGGCCGGTTCTTTTGGGAGGGATGCAAATCCGATTGGTCCTAATACAATCTGCTCCCTGTAGTTTAGAAATTTGGTGTAGCAACTTTCACACCTCCTCACCTAACCAATCGAACTTGCATCCCTCCCAATATCTCAAAAACCAGTGGAAATAAAGTGTATACATTAAAGCTTATTGAATTTGTCTTGAAACGCTCTATCAAATCACCTCTTCAAAAAAAATAGTTCCATTTAGAAAACCGAACTTGACCATCGTATCTTTTAAAATAATAATCGAATAAAAAAATCGTCTGCGCTAATAAATAAGTCCCCTCGACCCATGCAACGCCATATTTTAAAAAAATTTTATCTCCAATACATTAGGATATATCCAGCTGTTCAGCCTTCTAAGGACGTTTTGTGCAATTTTTCATTCTGATGGTGAACGTAATATATTTGATTTAACTGTTTACAAAAAACTCTTGATATTTTGTTTATGAATTTGATTACATGACTAAACTCAGTTTGAGAGTGTTCTATGAGTAATGATACCTTCTCTGAAATTAGGTGAATATGATACAGAATTGTTTATAATCCAAAGATATGTTTTTATAAGACATATGTTTGTGTATAAGACATTGGTTTTGAATAATGTAAGAAATTGTGTAGAAATATATTATGTGCTCTACTTGCATTTCAACAACAACAAAATAGTAAATGATCAGAAATAATATTTTCCACTTTGGGATACCCTTCTTTATTTTGTGAGGTAGAAAATAAAGTTCCACTGAAATATGAATGTTATCAATAGAAATAAATGGAAAATTAAAGATTAAAGTAAAATGATCAGAAATAAATAAAATACTTATTAAGATTTTTCGACATTTGGCTCTGCATTACGAGCACGTAGAATACCACGATCAATAAGCAGCATTTGCAGAACATAGTTTATTTAAATTTAATTTAACTTTTAATCAGGAAACACTTTATCCTGAAGTTTGCTATCACGATCTCCCATTTCAATTAAATATGGAACATCTACTACCTTTTTATAGAAGAAAGGAGGCTGTCTCGAAAATTCCTTCAGTTATTTATAGATTTGCTACAGTTGCCGTAATATTTTGCAGATTATTCAAGAATATTTTAACAACAATGGCTACCGATTGGACTTATTCTTCCACTGGCAAATTAGATACAAATACTATGATAAGCAAAGCTGACCTTTCAAATCGTTGCTCGAAACTAATTATGTGTGTATACACTCTTGCCGTATTTTTTTATAGCAGTGTATTCGTCGAAATTATCCGTGAATCTGACAACACCGAATTCGACATGAAATCTCGGGAATTTTTAATTAAAATGGAATTTCCTTTTGCGAGTTATAACTCCCCGATGTACGAATGTATACTCCTTGTCCAATTTTTCCAATTAATGGCTATTGCATCTGCCATTGGTATGTTAGATGCATTAATAATTACCCTGGTAAGTATAGGTACAAAGTTAAAAATGTAGTAACTTTATTTGTTGCATTTATTTGCGAATTCATCATTGGTTTTTTAAATGGTGTATTTTTAACTCGCGTTAAAAAATAAAATAATTCTCTGTCTAAGTTAAAACACAATACACTAATAAATACATTGTAAATGTCTGTGTTGTATGTCGAACAAAATCAGAAAAATATTTGTTTCACTTAGTATATTATTCGAAAAGGGAAACATGAAAATTATTTCTCCCAAAAAATAAATATTCGCTTTTCGATTTGTACGATGACAAATCTAAATATAGTACTCTCTCACTATACTGGGTGATCGACTACTACTGGAAGAAAATCTAAGGGGTAATTCTAGACGCCAAAATAAGACGAAAATCAAGAATAACAATATTGCGATTGACGCTTTGTTTGTTAGTTACAAGCGTTTAAAGATATGCCTAAAAGCAGGCAATCTGCGTGCAGCGGTGCACGCCGGGCAATTCAGGCGCGGGATCGGGCAGTGGTGACCATAGCCACTATCGCATGCGTTCACTTACCGCAGACACATCGTGAAGTAGACAATCATTATAAGAGTTTCCAGTTTCAACGGTCCAACGTTAGTGCTTCTAAATCTGTTTTTTTTTCGCGTCCAGTGCGGGTAGAGTTGTGTTCTTTTTTAAATTTTTTTACACGTTTTAGTGCAAGAGATCTGATTTTTTTTCATTGCTTCTGGGTGGTATGATTCTGTGTTTTGTGTGATTTTTGCGAGTGTGTGCCTCGATAACAGAATGGACTACAGTGAATATAATGGAAATAATGGATTTTAGCGAGTAGGCAGGTCTGGTGTATTTCAACGATACGCTTTAATTTTGGATTAAGTGTCGCAAAATCGTATAGCCATGTCCATTGTAGTGAATTTCGCTACAGCTTGTCTGGGGTAAGTGACTACTTGTGACATCGGCTTTGGCTACCACTACGCGACCTCGCCTAAAGGCGGGATCTCCCACCCGCGATTGTTCGCTGCGATTGGTCGCAGCGACTGGTTGCAGTATACCGGTGCAATGGGAAAGCATGTATAGTGCCAATCCGAGATATAGTGACTTAGGTGTGAAGTCCCCCAGCGGGGTCTTACCCGACACCCTGCTGGGTACTGGCCGCTAAACGTGCCCCCCTACTACCTCTTGAAGGACAGTATTTAGAGAAGACTGGGACAAAACCGGGGCCCTAACAGAATATATAGCAAAAATTGAAGATACGGTTTTTCATCGTTAAAGGACATCAATTAAGCTTTGCTACTGGCTATTAAAAATTGTTTCATATTAAATACAAATACATTTTAGTAAGGTATATGTACTGCATTAGAACAGTAGTGAATTTATGAATCAATATAAAATTAATCAAAGCTTAATTGATGTCTTTTAATAATGATAAACCGTATCTTCAATTTTTGTTTTATTTTCTGTTAGGGCCCCGGTTTTGTCCTGGTCTTCTCTAAATACAGTGCGACAATAGGAAGTAGGGGGGCACGTTTAGCGGCCAGACGCCATTAAGATGTCTTGAAAGTCTGAAATGGACGCTTGTAAGACTGTAAGACGTCTTCAAAACACCTTCAAAGTCTCAAATCGACGTCTTTTTTGCTATCTGGGTAATAATATTAATATTTATTTTCTCATCAACGACACATAACACAAATACGTATAAATGATGAAAGTCTCCCTAGTGAAACACCTTCCCCGTAAATTATACAATATAAAACGAAAAATTCCATATTTATGTATTAACCATATGTTATGGAAATTGTATTGAATAATTGTAGAATAGACCTTGATATATTATATTCCTTAATGATATTTAGATATTTCATTCTGGAGGTCAGATAGAGATGATGCATCAAGCTCTAGCCGAAATTTCTATTAAAAATGAAAAACGGGAATTACCGAAAGAAACTATGAAAAGTTTAGTCGATAGACACTATAAGATTATTAATTTCTCGAAGGATGTTGAGAATCTGTTTTCATACATAGCTTTATTGCAATTATTGTGCAATACGCTTATTATTTGTTGTATAGGATTCTTAATAATTATTGTAGGTATCATTTGCGAATTGCATATATACATACATTATTAGTTCTTATTAATATCATAATGTATAATGTTTCTTTATTTACATTTGCTGTAACGTGTATCCATGAGTTTGAATAGAGATATTTATTGCATTAATTTAACTTGACACAGATAATTCAATTTAAACACTTTAAATAGTGTGAACTGATATTTATTGCAAATCATTGTGAAATGAAATTGGTGTTATCCATAAGAACTAATGATCTATTGTAAGCTTCAGAGAGATTTGTCTCATTTAATTTCTCACTATAGTCGCTTGATACGGATCAAAACTTCAAAACCATTATAAGAACATTGTTCTTTTACGCTGCTATTACATTAGAGGCATTTGTTTTTTGTTTCGCCGGAGAGTATCTTAGCAGTAAGGTTAGTAAGTAATTAGAAATCATTTTCAATTAAAAATGATTACAAGCATTTAAAGTATTTGTCATTCTATTTTAGAGTACATCGATTAACAATGCCGTATACAATTCAGTCTGGTACCTTTTACAACCTAATGATAGTCGCGGCTTGCTTCTCCTTATGGTAAGATCTCAAAAACAATTAACAATCACTGCTGGGAAATTTGGGGATTTATCTTTAGAAGGATTCGCAAATGTAAGTCTGTTTTTGTTAGAAATTAAATCTTGGGTAAAATTAGTTAAATTAGAAACGTACAAAATACGTATGTGCAGAGTGTCTTTAAATATGTGTAATACGCCCATATATAAATTTGAATGTTATTCAATTTCAGGGAAATGACGAACATATTAATTTGCACAAAGTAGTAACAGAAGTTTAATAAAATTTGTTTACCAGGTACAAATTCATATCGAACGAATTTCAGAGGGGAACGCAAGTTATGTATGAGGGTTCCCAGTGTTTTTTACATTCTTGAGTTTAAAAGTACATTCCAGACCAGGCAACCCCCACTGGATAAATATCCAACGAGCTGATAACCGTTGGTAATATTTCTGTGAACCACACACCAAATTCAGTTTAGCAGCATCGGATTTATCGATTACCGTTGGTGTTAGTGCTGCATTTGTGATGACAGCGTAAAAAAAAAACGAGGCTATAGTGGAATGAGTTTTTGCGAAATGGAGAACATTCCGATGAGAATCCTATGTTTAAATTTAAAATTGAACAAGCCGGGGAATCGCGCCTTATAATAAAAGGTTTTTTACCAATCCTATAGTTCGGACGCGGAGACCTGTTTTTAGGGGGTGATTCTATATGCCAAAATAAGACGAACATTAAGAATACCGAAATTGCATTTTAGGCTTTGCTTCCGAGTTATTAATGTTTAAAGTACGCATAAAAAGCGGGACTTATGAGGAGAGTTTTGATTTTTTGGATATGTTTTAGAGGACCGAAAAATAAGAAATTCGTTGTAACGTCCTGACTTGTTCGTTCCTGGACAACGAGGAATCTTGCTTCGTCGCCTCCGGCGTAACCGTCAGGGATGCCAGAGAAATCCCTACCGCAGTAGAGAGGGGAACATGCGCGGAGTCGAAGGGGAACACTTATCTTGGCGTCGAATGGTTTGATGTCGTGGCGTCATCGCGACCACATATACCGCGCTGCTGTAGGTGTTCCCCCTCTACTACGGTAGGGATTTTCCTGGCATCCCTGGTAACCGTAATTCCCAAGGCCGGTCATGCTTTTTGGAGTACATCTGCCAAAACCTTTCGCGCGCGTGTCGGTAACTTACATCAGTAGGGCAGCAGCTAACGGACCCTGCCTTAGACGTACACGGGGACCGAGAGATATATATACGAACGAGACTGGAACTAAGGACTTGCGAGAAAGTGTTACGAAGATTAGACCTCTAGTGGCACTGGCGAACACTAGCCAGCGTGATCCCATGGTGGGGCTGGGGACGTCACATGTGTCTTTATTTTGGCTCGTTTGCGTGTTTAGGGGGTGAAACCACACCTCAAAATTCATGAAAAGTACAAAAGTTCGTATTGTTAGTTTAAAGAAGATTATAACATTGTGTTCAATAAAACTCGATATAAATTTTATTTGCATCATAACTTGCTGTATGGATGAAGTTCTTGTCGCCAGTCATTTTTGTAACTCTTCTTATGAACTTTGAGGGATGGTTTCACACCCTAAAAACGCAAAAGGGGCCAAAATAAAATAACACGTATTTCTTATTTGTTGGTTCTCTAAAACATATCCAAAGACTAAAGCAATCGGAGGCGGACACCTAAAATCTGTCCTCGTTAGACTACTGCCGGCACGCGTTACCTAGGTCAGCCATGGCAAGGGCATTGTCGGCCGTAGCTACCTAGAAAGCACAAAGCATTGCGAGTTGAAACAGTCGCTCGGAAAGGCTTGACAGATTTGAAGAGCTGTTTTTGAAACCGTTACACTACTCGAAATTTTACATTAATACTTCCTTAACTCGAGGTCATATTCTAAAAAAAAATAGTGCTAACATTGTTCTTCTCGTAGATAGGTTTTTGTTTCCCGAAGCGTTTTCTCTCGGGTCGAGTTCTGTTTAGCATGAAGTGTATTTAAGTGTACATGAGTATGTTTAAATTGCACTTAATCAAAGTGTAATAATTCAAATCGATGTGAATTCTCCTTATTTCGAATTATTAAGACCCAATTGTAAGAATACAACCTGCAATTGAATAGAGTGGCTGAAAAGATTTTCTAGTAGTGGCGAGGGTGGTAGAGCAAAGTGAAGGCTTAGGACAGCGAAGTCCAGGTGGGCGGTCCGAGGACGCTAGCGTCTTCTACGTGCCGCGTGGAAGGGGATGCTCGAGACCAAGGAAGCGGCGGGCATGCCACGGATAGGGAAGACTCTAGTAGTGTGCCCTTAGGCCCTAAAGGTGAAGTTCCACGGCGCGTGCTCGGTGAGTCGGCTCGGCTCGCCCAGGTTCGGCGAGACGGCTTGGTGAGTGCGAGTCGGCGAGCCAGGCGCCGTGGAATTTCACCTTAAGGGTACGAGCCTACACGCACATTACTAGAGTTTTCCCTATCCGTTGCATACCCGCCGCTTTATTGGCTTCAAGCACCCCCTTCCACGCAGCACGTACAAGACGCTATGGATGCTCGGGCTCTCGGACTGCCCACCTGGACTTCGCTGGCTTAGGAAGTTGCATTACAGGTAGTGAATCAAGTTTGGCGATGCAGTGTTAGGTCTGGGTCAGGATGATACAGTGTTTAGACTATGCTAGAAAAATTTTAATAAGAAATATTTACTTTCAGCAGGTACGGAACAGTAAAGTACAAAATATTGGCGCATTACATACCTTTAAGGATTTACTACACATATTTAATGTAGTATTCTACTTTACCGTTTATTATAAATGGCACTTTTATAATATATTTTGAATAATAACTTAATTTATGAAAGAGCTGACATCAAATAAATTTTAATTTATAGATGTTAAAGGCGTCGGTATCGTACGTGTCAGTGTTGTATGCAATGTACTAATTGCATAAGTCTTTTGTCACGAAGTATGAGGACCTGTAAATGTTGGAATATAATTACAGATTGAAAATTAAAAATAAATTAAGTGCGTGCACGAATGTCATGTTATGTAAAGTAATAAAAATTTGAACTGACAGACTGTCTTAAAAAATTTCACCTTCAAAATTACACATAATGTAGCTACAACTCTATTTTATTCCCACTATTCATTTATGTAATAAAATGATCACTATTAATCATGTAGTTCGGTATTGTCTGATTTCATAGTTCGACAGCCATCTGAACCTGTAACATTCAATAGCCGTTTCTTATAGGTTTTCGTGCGCTGAAAACGTATCCGCAAACCGTTTGTCGCCATCACCCACAGTTTTTGAGAAATTCGATTTTGGAAAAAAACTGCAAATTTGAAAATTTGAACATCTTTTGTGTCAAAACAGTAATAGTTCTTCGGTTGCTTGTTCCGTCAAATTCTTCTATGAACCCTCCCGAGTACAACGATATAACTTATTAATGCATTGTGAACATTTAAATATGTTTAAATAACAATCAAAGGGAAAAGAACGCCCGAAATGCACCCATTTTTGCAGATATCTTTCAATTTATTACCAAAACTAAGGGTTTAGGAGAAAATCTGACTACTCCACGCAATGCAGTAGACCAGGCCAGTCCAACTTTTGCTCTTGGCCTCGAAGAGCAGCCGCGAGTGTGCGCGGGTGATTGCGAGCGAAGACAAGAGCGACAGCAAGCCGAGCGGCAGCAGTAAAAGAGTGGGGATAGTGGCGTTCACAGATTCCCCCACCAAGAAGGCCTTTCGCTCTTGGGCCTGGCTCGGTGTCTCCGAGAGCGAAGACTAACTCGCGGCTTGTCGCGGCTGCTCGTGCGAGTAAATGCTTGGACAGGCAGGCCTGCAGTAGACATTTTTCCTCTTCATTCTTCACTGTAATCCCACTATACGACTTCAAATGAAGCTACCCAGTATTTCAAGTTTTCATTAACTCTTTTAGGTTTATAAACAAAGCTCCGCCTTCCTCCGGGCTCTAGATAGTACTAATTGAAAGCAGATACCATCTACTAAGAGCCATAAAAAAATTGGCTGCAACTATTTGCAACTTTGGCTGTTATTAATACATAATCACCCGAGTGCGCTGTGCACTCTTCGTTTCTTCGGTTTATTACTATTTCATTTGTTAAAGATGCTTCAATTTTATTTATGTTGCTGTCCATACAACCGTTGGCTATTAACAAATAATATAAAAAAAAGTACTCAAAAATATTGAGAAACGCCGAAGTTATGACATTTTTCCGAGAATCCTATGTTACGTGCCTCACGGCGCGCCGTGGGGTTTCACCTTAAGGAGGTCTATGGCTCCCGAAGTCCCGACTGAGAATCCGTGATCTAGCTCATTCTCTCTTTCTCTGACTCGCTCTTACTTCATTCTCAGTTGCTTTCTATCTTTCTCATTCGCAGTCCGTTTCTTCGACCGCTGATGTCAGGGAACAGAAGTAACAATGTAACAAAGTGTAGTCCCATACGCGATGCAAGGAACGATCCAGTCTCGAGCGAGTACTTTTGTCGGGAAATTACTGTATAATTCGAAAGGAGATAGCCCTAGATATTGCACGTGTTTAGAGATCAATTGACAAAACGATTACTCAATCAAATTAAACAATATTTTTTATTAACTGCTGTTCATGTATGTGAAAGTTACACACAAATACTTTATACATTTTTGAAACGTTCCCGATAATTTTGTCAAGTTTTGAAAAATAAAAATATAACATTAATCGTCGAAGTAGATATACATATAATTTGATAAATGTTTAACATTATGTAATATGATTTGACAACTGAACTGCACAACTTCCACCAATAATTTGTTTATGTTATCAAAGGTTTTCCTTACACTTTTTTCTATATAATTAGTAGTTTCCATGCGTTATCGAAAGCGTACACATTACTTTCACTGATTTTAGTTGATAGGTGATTAAATGCACAGTAGTTAATTGTCATTTTAAATCAATATTACTTAAAATAAAATTAATTCTCCTGAGAACATTTAGAGTTTCAAAGTTACACTTGTTCGTTGATACCAGAGCTCGATGATTTTTAAATGTAAAATATAAAACAGAAACACATAAAACAATTATACACTTGCACGTATCTCATCAATGTCTTATGAGAAGTAGGTACGTAGTAAAATATTTCTAATTTAATTTTGTATATTTTAACTGTGATGGTAAAAATAGAAGATGCAAAGTCTATTTGCACGCTTCGAACTTTTAGGTCCCTTCAACTGTCGGTTTTCAATACAAAACATATCCATTTTCCTCTGTGGAATCGAAACTTTATTAAGCACGGGATAAACTTGTACAACTGAAGTCTTACTTTTTATTTGCTTCGATAACGCTTAAATTCATCAAGTTTCCATGCAAAACATTATTTTGTCCTGATGCTTCTCTTCACTTTTGAAACTTCTGAACTATCTGCGACATGTGATTTTATGAATTTAATATGCGCTTGCGTGCCGCATGCCTAGTCGTGAATTTTTAATCTAAATCAGAAAGAACTCCCTGAAGTTCTTCCTGCATCTGGCAAACCTGTAATCATTGCAACATTATTTGCGATACTTATGCGAACATTGGATTATTTCTGCAAGCTTGTGCGTCCATGATGGCTTTTACAATGCTCTCAGTCTATCGTAAGGCATTGTTCGAACACTACTGATGCCGAAGACACTGCTAAGTGCTCGTGGAGATTACAGTTGCTGAAACGATAATTCGTTTTTAATGTGACTTCGCAAATCGAAAAGTGCAACTTCAACGAATAGTGGTTTAAAATTACCAAACACAGTGTAAAATGAAATCACCAAGCACTATTAGTCGATCTGTTAAGTGTGGCCTTCATTTTGTTGGTATTTGGCCTGGCACACCATGCCCAGGTTTACATAAATTTTGTTGGGTGACGTTCATGGCAATATTTCAAACTTGTCAGTACAAATATGTTATCACGCACTATGAATGTGATAGCCTAATAGAAATGATCGATAATCTGAGTATCGCGATGCCGTTTACTCTAGTGTGTATCAAATTAGTTGTTGCTTGGTTGAACCACGGGTGAGTTGTTCTATTCTGATTTAATTTTCGCACAAACGAAAGCAAACTTATCTATTAAAATTCTAATTCTAATTCTGAAAGTATCGTCATCAAGAATCAGGTTTATGAATGTAGGTACTTCATAGTTTTTGTGCTTTATAGTTTTCGTAAGTTCTTCCGGGTGATGGACGCTTAAATATAAATGAAATACATAAATATGAACACTTTGTTAATATAACCTGAATGAATAGCACGTTAAATGAGATACAAACAATTGAATTAAACAAAGAAAGATGTAAAAACATTTTATTCTTAATAACCGTGCAAAGGTAAACTAATTCTAACGTAGCGTGTGCTAAAATTTTTGTGGCCAACTGTGCAAACTTTCTATGGTATTCACGAAGATACGGAACAGCGGCTTAACCCTTAACTGGTGGGGTGTCATGGAACCCATAATGATATTCCAAATGTTTGTTTATTCGACGCTTTTGCGCGTGAGAATGCAAAACAACTAATTCTATTTTCATATTCTTTACAAATAAGGTTTTATTCGTATTACATGTATTTATATACATACTGAAAATACTAGAATGCTTTGTTTTAAAGAAAAGTCAGAATTTTATTATGTAAATAGGAATAAAAATTCGAGTATGTCAGACCCTGCCTCACCAGTTTGATTAACAAAGCTGTCACCTCACCAGTTAGGAAAAAAGTTTCCACTTCTTCAGTTACGAGTTAATAAGCACGGATCTGAAAGTCGTCTGTTTTGAACTTATGAGTGAAACATTTTAGACGAATGTAACTTGTGTCTACTGCAAACGTTCAACATGTCCGCTAAACATTTCCATAAGCACTTAAGTAAATCTTTTAATAAATTGTCATATACCTACGTTCAATAATCCTGGACCACCCTTTTATTTGCCAACAACAACTTTGAATTTGTTCCAATTTCTGTAGCGTGTCAACTGGTGTACTGCACATCATACTTTTAAAATGATCCCATAAATAAAAATTCAAATAGGCACATATGTAAGTAGGTACCTACATATGTAATTATCAGAATCGACAAATAGGGTAAAGGACCCAATTACTGACACCTAACCAATTACTGTCACCTTAAGCTATTTTACTTAAAATAACGAATAAATAAGCGTTGTAAAGTCATACACAAAATAATTATGTAATTCAACCTACAATCTGTACTATAGATTACATACTATAGTTTATTTATTCGTTATTTTAAGTAAAATAGCTTAAGGTGACAGTAATTGGGTCCTTTACCCTACACGAGAAAAACTTGTAATTCGGAAAGTAACGTAGATCAGACCTATATTTATTAACAGGCTGACTCGGTTTGAAAAGCTTTGTCCGACACGTTTTCCGGTTTTTAGACATTTGCAGACAGTCAAGAAAGTTTCTATAATTTTTATTAAATCTGATAGTATTACCAATAATAGACCTGTTTTCCCCATTAAAATGGGTCCTACCACAACCTGATTTGGAATATTGTTAAATATACATAATTTCAAACACTTCTGAATTCTGTAAGTTAAAAGTGTCCTACAAAGAGTTAAAAATTAGCCGAATTAGGTCGTATTTAAACTTATATTTATCGAGGAAACCTCGTTAAGTCATTGATGTCAAAATTTAATTTATCACAATGATGTTCTTATGAAGATTTAATAGAAACCATATAAATTTTAATTTGCAGTAGTAAGTAACTGATTCCATGGTGGTAAGATGGATAACGATCATACGGCCGAATAAAAAAGTATTAGTTTTTAAAGTAAACATTCAGGGAGTCCGAGACACTGCGCCTCATTCTTCTGAGCATAGTCTCGACATAAATACATGCTAATGCCATATAACGTATAGAATCGACTGGCTGTGAAATCTAGATCTTCATCAACATAGGAAAACTAATTTGATTTTCACATGAAATTACCTTCAATACACAGGACGTGCCATAGAAGTTGCGTCCAACTTCAAAGGTACATATGTATATACAGGGTGTGCGACGACAGGTGGGCATCTATTTAGGAAGTGATTCTATACCTCAAAATAAGACGAAAATCAAAAATGACGAAATTGCGTTTTAGACCTTGGCCACGGTACGTGCGGGGCGGAAGTCATCGTATCTTTACTAATATATAAAAGTGGAATGTTGTCTGTTTGTTTGTCCTTCTTTCACCCCTAAACGGCTGAAAGGATTTCGATGAAATTTTGAATATACATTACATACGTCCTAGATTAAATTATAGGCTATTTTTGTTCTGGAAACGTCAATAATAATTCCCGGGTGAAGCCGGGTAATGGGTCAGCTAGTGTATCTATATACTGGCCGCCCACAGAGCAATATACGAATTAACTAACAACAATAAAAAACGTTTAAAATTCTTAAAAACGGCACTAGGTTCTTGATTGCCCGTTTAAAAATCTGGTAAACAGATGTTCCTGGGAAAATATGAAATTACCGATCGTAAACAACGAATGAATTTTCGTTTCGCTCTGAGCCCGCTTTTGCGTCGACGCATAGTGGGCCTCATCCTCAGAAATAGACAAAAATTTAACATGTTATTTTTTCCAATCAAAATGACGAATCTTATTGCGCTTGTTTATAAAAAAAGAAAACATTTCATTTTCTTCTGGCAAAGATAGAAAACTATATTACTGGATTTGAATAAATCGATAAAAAGTTTAAAATATCTTCATTTGTATTGCAGTGAGGATATTTTGAGCTACAATTTTCCTATAGTTTTTAATATCTTTGTTTCTGGTTTCTTGGGTCTGTTCAGTCCTCACCCAATTGGCTGATTTGGAAGGTTGCCAGAATATTTTATAATTTTGCAGGAGTGTATTAGCTTTTTGAACAGTAACTATTTAGTATATTGATACCAGGATAAAATGGATGCAGGTTTACAAATATTTCTGCACTTTCCATAATGTATATGTATATTATATGTATATATACGTACCCTTTGAAGTTTGGCGCGACATGTATCGCGCATCCTGTGTATTGAAAGTAATTTCATGCGAAAGTCAAATTGGTTTTCCTGTTTTATAAAATAATTAACGAAAATAATGATATCTCGCAGCGTGCTTAGCGACATTCTATCAACCATGGAAGAAGATTGTCAGAAATATGCTGTTATTGATACAAATAATTTGATATCGAAAACATCACGCCTTTCTTATCGGTTAACGAGCGTAGTTATATCTCTCTACGGGATATCCGTGGCTTTTTACCTAGCCGGTGCTCTCACGTCTCAAGACACTAACGGTTCGACGTCCCGAAATCTTCTTTTGAAAGTCGACTTACCCTTCGACACCAACGAGTCGCCTATTTACGAGCTTGTGGTAACTGCAGAATTTCTTCATCAGGTGTCATCTGCTATAACATTTGGCGTCTTCGGTGCGCTGCTTTTAATGGTTGTAAGTATAACTGGCTTATATAACTGTATTTGAACATACACCTTGATTTGAATACTATGTCGTCAATCTAGAAAGGATATATCTCTATTAAAATATAATCTACAAGTGAATACTTTTAATAAATTCTAATTTAAATAATGTTAAATGAATAATAAATAGAGCAGTGATTTTAGAGATTCGCATCTACGGGATCGACTGTTCTTTCTTCGTTCTTTGGACGAAACTCTTTATTCCGGTTTCTTTCCGTTTAACTGTACCTACTTAATTTTCTTGTACAATCGTGCATACTTCTGTTAATATTACAATTCTACATGTAGTTTGTTTTTATAATTTTACAGCAATGACGTTATTACTCGCAGGTACTCCACGTAGGCTGTCATATCGATATTATGTGTCAGGCACTAACGGATATTTCTCGCATAGATGATAAACAATTACGATTCTTCGTTAGCAGGCACCAAGAGATCATTGTATTTACAGAGAGAATTGAACATTTTTTTACGTATATATCGCTTAGTCAACTTGTGGCGAACACTTTAATTACTTGTTGTTTAGGATTTGTCATGGTAGTTGTAAGTAATAATGCTAATTTTTACGTGTGAATGTGTAACCGATATATATATATATATATATATATTACGATTTACATAAATACAATTCTACGTTACAGGCAATAAGTGAAGAAAATGGACTTCCCATATTGATAAAATCCGTTATGTTTTACATCACTATTTGTTTAGAAGCATTTATATACTGCTTCGCTGGAGAATATCTCAATAATAAGGTTGCTAAAGAATACAATGATTCCGAACGCACATCTTGCATCAAATGCACTGTAATTGACACTTTAGCTGATGTTGGTGCGGCTTCACGCCGAGAGATTCCCATTCAGTCCACGGCTTTGGCATGTTTCCACATAGATATTTTCTGGAAAGCATCGGAGGTATTGTTCGAAAGCCTGAAATATTTGAATTGAAGATTGTCAGATGTATGTCAGATGAATCACGTATAATTAAAAATAATCCGTACGAAGGTCGTATTTGGGCTCATTTTCATCAAATAAATCTCGCCCACCCCATTGGTAGTGCTATCATCAAAATCTCATACAAAATATATAAGTTTAAATTTTCATTATTGTTGCCATACATTCAAAACGTGAAACGAGCTGAACAACACTTTCCCACCAGCACCGATTATTCGGAAATTCCCAACTGACTTCAAATTCAAATAGTATTTCGCACAACCTTGTGCCAGCCAAACTGTTAAACCTTCTACGTTTGTTTTTTGAAGTGTTACATAGGCGTAGTATTACATTAAAACTGTCGCACTTTTTATTAACACTTTGAGTGGCAAATGGTTACTAAGGTGTCAATTTGTCGAAGTATAAAGTGAACTTGAAACACGGATCAGTTTTTAAAAACAGACATTCGGAGACCCTCGGACAATGCTTTTAATACTTTTCATTAAATGTCGCCGTGAAAATGGGTCAAACCTGGTGGAAGTTTCTCGGCGTGGAAACACACCGACGTCACTCTAAGATGACGTAGATTCGTAGATCTTGGAATACAGTACATTCGACAACAAAACTATTGCAGCCGATGCATTTTGTATACCAGTATATACAGAGGTACCTCGTTAGCCGACAGAGATTCGGGACCATATCTGGTCACGTATCGAGGGAGATAGAATCCCAAAAATTTGATCTTCAAGGTTCTTATATAATCAGAAGCATTCAGTGCGAGTGAGATACCGACACCCGGCATGAAATAGCGAAGTTTTTGACGAAGAACTACGTCTTTTATTCAGTAGGTTGTTAAAACAATCATGTTTGGGTGTCGGGGCTAGAGTTCCCAGGCTTTTCCCTACGCGTAGTGGAGGGGGAACACTTACAGCAGTGGCGGTATATGTGTATCACGGTTTCATCATGCACACGTCGATGTTCCCCCTTCACTACGAGTAGCATGCCCCGAGTAGAGTTGCCAGCAGGGTTGCCAGGAAAATCCTACTTGTAGTGGAAGGGGAACACCTACCTTGGCGTCGATTGTTTGGCGTTACGGCGTATTCACGCGCATGCGTGTCGTGTTCTTCCTCCACTACGCATATATTCCCCCTCGACTACGAGTAGAATTTTCCTGGCAACTCTGCTGGTGAGGAAAGGTAAGTGACGCGAGAGACAGCTAACGGGGCAGAAATCCGGTCAGCTAACGGGGCACCACTGTACCTTGAAAAAATCGTAATCAATCTTTAGAGTTAAATATATAGTAAAGTTATTTCTATGACCGATCATTAAATTTTAGTATTTTTAGAGCAAATTGATCGGTGATACAGCGTATAATTTGCTTTGGTACGACTTGAAACCTAATGAAAGTCGACTTCTAATACTCGTAATACTAAGATCTCAGAAGGGTTTTACACTTACCTTTGGAAAATTTTCAAAGCTTTCTTACGAAAGCTTTACACAGGTACGCCACTTGTAATTATTACATAATGGTTTTAATTGTTGTTAATTAGAGAGTTCTTTGATATTTTGTGAATAAATGTTTTTATATAACATAATTTTCAAAAGGAAGTTGGTTGTGCATAAAAGTACGAAAATCTTCTCCCATGTCATAAATAATGTAACGTTTTTGAAACTATATTTATATTCTAATAAAATAAATAAGCTTATTTTTTATATTTGTAGATCATGAAAGCTTCAGCATCTTACGTGTCAGTGCTTCTTGCAATGTCTTGAAAACTTAACTCACGAGGAGTACTTGTATAGTGTATTGAAATTTAGAAATTGGACATAAAGTTATATGTATGTAATTTTAATTGAACTAGGAAAATTATTCTTCAATAAATAATAAAAGCGGAGACAAATGTATTTTGTATTTATACTACTATTTTTTAATGACTTAATCTAATAATTGTAAGCAGCCAACTAAACTATATAGCACAGGGGTGTCGAACTGCGGCTCCCGAGCCGCAGTGGCTCCTTCTCCTCTTCGCCTGCTCCGTAGAGCCGTAGGAGAACGGCCCCCTCCACACCTACTTCACTCTGATGAATTTCTCCTCCGGGTGCCGCACTCTCTCCCTGCTGGGTCTCGTGCAACGCCTGGAGAAAAATAAGTGGGGGAACCGGCTGACCCGGGGCCCGACTCGTGCGGCTCTCGGAGTGGGGAAGTTCGACACTCCTGATATAGCATTCCACGTAAGAGTAGACCTACGGCCCTATCGACTTGGCGACCGATCTGCGCAACTCCCACGGATCTGACACACGCGATTCGTCGTAGCGCTTACTCTGCCGGTTTCCTACCAATCAACAGTAGGTGTATCCCTGCCCGGAACGAGTCTACTCTTAGATGGAATTCAGTATAGACGTTACACTTATTTATAGAAAAGGTGTTTTATTAGTTTTTCCAATGGAAACACATGAAATAACACTAAAAAAAGCTGAATACATCCTTGAAGACATCATTTTCTTGATACCAGTGTAGGGTTTTGTGTTCATATGTTGTATGTTTCTAGGATTAGTTTGCGCGCATTTGTAATTTACGGAATGAATGAAGTGGTTTATTAATGTTTTATGTTTATTTATTCTTTTATTGTAAATGTTTACTGATTTCTAAGATTTTGTTTAATATTTGTAAACTAGTTATTTTCTTCATAATATAATTTGCCCTCAAACAGGTTGTTCCCATGCACGATACAAGGATCGATCTAGTGTCGAGCGAGTTACTTCTGTCGGGAAATTACTGTATTATTTGAAAGCAGATGGTCGTAGATATTGCACGTGTTTACAGATCAATTGACAAAGCAATTACTCAATCAAATTAAACAATATTTTTTATTAACTGCTGTTCATGTATATGAAAGTTACACACAAATACTTTACACATTTTTGAAACGTTCCCGATAATTTTGTCAAGTTTTGAAAAATAAAAATATAACATTATTCGTCGAAGTAGGTATACATATAATTTGATAAATGTTTAACATTATGTAATATGATTTGACAACTGAACTGCACAACTTCCACGAATAATTTGTTTATGTTATCAAAGGTTTTCCTTACACTCTTTTCTATATAATTAGTAGTTTCCATGCGTTATCGAAAGCGTACACATTACTTTCACTGATTTTAGTTGATAGGTGAATAAATGCACAGTAGTTAATAGTCATTTTAATTCAATATTACTTAAAATAAAATTAATTCTCCTGAGAACATTTAGAGTTTCAAAGTTACACTTGTTCGTTGATACCAGAGCTCGATGATTTTTAAATGTAAATATAAAAAAGAAATATATCAAATTTTTATACACTTGCACCTATCTCAACCGTGTCTTATGACAAGTACGTAGTAAAATATTTCTAATTTAATTGTGTATATTTTTTCCTGTGAAGGTTAAAATAGAAGATGCAACGTCTATTTGCACACTTTGAAACTGGTTGGTCCCTTCAACTGTCGGTTTTTAATACAAAACATATCCATTTTTCTCTGTGGAACCGAAACTTTTTTAGGTACGGGATAAACTTGTAAAACTGAAGTCTTACTTTTTATTTGCTTCGATAACGCTTAAATTCATCAAGTTTTCATGCAAAACATTTTTATGTCGTGATGTTTCTCTTCACTTTTGAAACTTCTGAACTTTCTCCGACATGTGATTTTATGAATTTAATATGCGCTTGCGTGCCGCATGCCTAGTCGTGAATTTTTAATCTAAATCAGAAAGAACTCCCTGAAGTTCTTTCTGTATCTGGCAAACCTGTAATCATTGCAACATTATTTGCGATACGCATGTGAACATTGTATTATTTCTGCAAGCTTGTGCGTCCATGATGGTTTTTACAATGCTCTCAGTCTATCGTAAGACATTGTTCGAACACTACTGACGCCGAAGACACTGCTAAGTGCTCGTGGAGATTACAGTTGCTGAAACGATAATTCGTTTTTAATGTGACTTCGCAAATCGAAAAGTGCAATTTCAACGAATAGTGGTTTAAAATTACCACACAGTGTAAAATGAAATCACCAAGCACTATTAGTCGATCTGTTAAGTGTGGCCTTCATTTTGTTGGTATTTGGCCTGGCACACCATGCCCAGGTTTACATAAATTCTGTTGGGTGACGTTCATGGCAATTTTTCAAACTTGTCAGTACAAATATGTTATCACGCACTATGAATGTGATAGCCTAATAGAAATGATCGATAATCTGAGTATCGCGATGCCGTTTACTCTAGTGTGTATCAAATTAGTTGTTGCTTGGTTGAACCACGGGTGAGTTGTTCTATTCTGATTTAATTTTCTTACAAACGAAAGCAAACTTATCTATTAAAATTCTAATTCTAATTCTCAAAGTATCGTCATCAGGACTCAGGTTTATGAATGTAGGTACTTCATAGTTTTTGTGCTTTATAGTTTTCGTACGTTCTTCCGGGTGATGGACGCTTAAATATAAATGAAATTCATAAATATGAACACTTTGTTAATATAAACTGAATGAATAACACGTTAAATGAGATACAAAAAATTGAATTAAGCAAAGAAAGATGTAAAAACATTTTATTCTTAATAACCGTGCAAAGGTAAACGTAATTCTAACGTAGCGTGTGCTAAAATTTTTGTGGCCAACTGTGCAAACTTTCTATGGTATTCACGAAGATACGGAACAGCGGCTTAACCCTTAACTGGTGGGGTGTCATGGAACCCATAATGATATTCCAAATGTTTGTTTATTTCGACGCTTTTGCGTGTGAGAATGCAAAACAACTAATTCTATTTTCATATTCTTTACAAATAAGGTTTTATTCGTATTACTGGTATTAATATACATACTGAAAATACTAGAATGCTTTGTTTTAAAGAAAAGTCAGAATTTTATTATGTAAATAAGAATAAAAATTCGAGTATGTCAGACCCCGCCTCACCAGTTTGATAACAAAACTTTCACTTCACCAGTTAGGTAAAAAAGTTTCCACTTCTTCAGTTACGAGTTAATAAGCACGGATCTGAAAGCCGTCTGTGTTGAACTTATAAGTGAAACATTTTAGACGAATGTAACTTGTGTCTACTGCAAACGTTCAACATGTCCGCTAAACATTTCCATAAGCACTTAAGCAAATCTTTTCATAAATTGTCATATACCTACGTTCAATAATCCTAGACCACCCTTTTATTTGCCAACAACAATTTTGAATTTGTTCCAATTTCTGTAACGTGTCAACTGGTGTACTGCACATCATACTTTTAAAATGATCCCATAAATAAAAATTCAAATAGGCACATATGTAAGTAGGTACCTACATATGTAATTATCAGAATCGACAAATACACGAGAATGTCTTGTAATTCGGAAAGTAACGTAGTTCAGACCTATATTTATTAACAGGCTGACTCGGTTTGAAAAGCTTTGTCCGACACGTTTTCCGATTTTTAGACATTTGCAGACAGTCAAGAAAGTTTCTATAATTTTTATTAAATCTGATTGTATTACCAATAATAGGCTGGTTTTCCTGACCTGATTTGGAATATTGTTAAATATACATAATTTCAAACACTTCTGAATTCTGTAAGTTAAAAGTGTCCTACAAAGAGTTAAAAATTAGCCGAATTAGGTCGTATTTAAACTTATATTTATCGAGGAAACCTCGTTAAGTCATTGATGTCAAAATTTAATTTATCACAATGATGTTCTTATGAAGATTTAATAGAAACCATATAAATTTTAATTTGCAGTAGTAAGTAACTGATTCCATGGTGGTAAGATGGATAACGATCATACGGCCGAATAAAAAAGTATTAGTTTTTAAAGTAAACATTCAGGGAGTCCGAGACATTGCGTCTCATTCTTCTGAGCATAGTCTCGACATAAATACATGCTAATGCCATATAACGTATAGAATCGACTGGCTGTGAAATTTAGATCTTCATCAACATAGGAAAACTAATTTGATTTTCACATGAAATTACCTTCAATACACAGGACGTGCCGTAGAAGTTGCGTCCAACTTCAAAGCTACATATGTATATACAGGGTGTGCGACGACAGGTGGGCATCTATTTAGGAAGTGCTTCTATACCTCAAAATAAGACGAATATCAAGAATGACGAAATTGCGTTTAAGACTCCGTTTCCGAGTTATTAATTCTTGAATATATGCGTAAAAAGCGTCTGACGCGAGAGTCTTATTGTTAGACTACTGCCGGCACGTGTTAGCCAGGCCAGGTGCGATAGTAGCCACCTAGAAACATCCACCTGACGCGTATGTCATCATTTTGTCTAGGAGGTAAGGTCTACGAGATTAGTCTTTGCGGTGCCTGATCTGGCAAAAAGTCGGTTTATACAGCCACTGAGCCGGGGCCGAACCGCGTCGGCATGTTTGATGTTCGTTCGGTAGGGACTCAGTGAGGCTTGGTGGCTTCTCATTGAGACAACGCCGACGGGTCGAGCCCGTGTCAAGTCGGAGTCCAACGTTGCTGGATTTTATACTATAGTCTGATTTTCAAGAGTTGAGACCTGAGGCGTGTTCCTCGGACGGAGCGTGGTGAAAGAGGAACCAATGGTACGCTGTGGATTGCGTGCGGCGTAGCGCCCATGAGATCCCAACCCGCCTCAGGTCTCAACTCTCGAAAATCAGACTATAGCAACACGTAAGTACTATTGCGAGATGAGAAGAAACAAGACTACCGCCAAGCTGAAATGTCACAGAGGCAAGGGTACTCGCCCGCTCGCTCCTACTTTTCGTTTCTTAGCGGCTGTCCATATCCGCGGATTGTTGCGATTGGTTTCGTTCGCGTTCTTCATCACGGGACGAACTGTGTTGGAGGGGATACGTTGACGCAAACAGGCGATTCCCCTTGCCCCTGTGACACTTCAGCTTGGGGGTAGTCTTGTTTCTTCTCATCTCGCGATAGTAGAGGAGTCAAACCTGACAAGCGAAAGTCCCGAGGTGTAGCTTGATGACTGTATTGCCGACGCCTGGCTTGCAGACGACCCCCCGGTCTTTTGCCTGGTTGAAAGTTGACTGATCAGTTCTAAACAAACCTTCAACTACCGAAGTCTTACTTGTGTAATATTAGTGGTATTGATAAGTTCGAAGACATATCCTTCATAATGGCATTTTCCTTCACAAGGGAGGAATTAGCTACAATGGCAATTACATTGCAACAACACCACAATAAGAGAAGGTAGAGGAGGCTCTATGGAAAGCTAGGAGCTGGAATGGGGAATTCCAAATTTATGAAACTTTAATTGATCACGAGGAGAAAGATCCTCCTCCTCTAACAAATTCACAGAGGCGAGGTCCCTCCTTTCCTTGGACATTCCTATAACATTGAATATCTCATAAAGTATTAACCGCCTGCCCCCAAAACCACATACTAATATGGGTAGCATCAGTACGTCGAGCCCTATCACTGTGCAAATACTCATTGAAAGCTCAGAATTACACCTCGAGGCACTTCTCTTGCGAACAAGCTGAAGCTAACGACAAAACTCTATCACCTCAGGTTTGACTCTTCTACATATGCAAGCATAAAATTCGGCACCCTTGCGGCGGATATATACTTTTGAAGTTTGACGCAACTTTTATGGCACATCCTGTGTATTGGAGGTAATTTCGTGTGAAAATCAAATTAGATTTTCTATGCTTATAAAATAATTAACGAAATTATTGATATCTCGCAGCGTGCTTAGCGACATTCTATCAACCATGGAAGAAGATTGTCAGAAATATGCTGTTATTGATACAAATAATTTGATATCAAAAACATCACGCCTTTCTTATCGGTTAACGAGCGTAGTTATATCTCTCTACGTGGTATCCGCGACTTTTTACCTAGCCGGTGCTCTCACGTCTCAAGGCACTAACGGTTCAACGTCTCGAAATCTTCTTTGGAATGTCGACTTACCCTTCGATACCAACGAGTCGCCTATTTACGAGCTTGTGGTAACTGCAGAATTTCTCCATCAGGTGTCATCTGCTATAACATTTGGCGTCTTTGGTGCGCTGCTTCTAATGGTTGTAAGTACAACTGGTTTATATAACTGTATTTGAACATACATTTTGTTTCGAACACTATCTGGTCAACCTAGGATGAATATCTCTATTAGAATATAATCGACAAACGAATACTCTAAATGAATTTCAATTTAAATAATTTTTAACGAATAACGTGTAAAGAAGTGATTTTAGAGGTTCGCATCAATACGGCTGTTCTTTGGTCGAAATACAATTTATTCTCTTTCTTTCCATCTAACTGTACTTATTTTTCCTGTAAAATCTTGTATACTTCTGTTAATATTACATTTCTATGTGTAAATTGTTTTTATAATTTTACAGCAAATGCCGTTATTACTTTTAGGTACTCCACGTAGGCTGTCAAATCGATATTATGTGTCAGGGACTAACGGATATTTGTCGCATAGATGATAAACAATTACGATTCTTCGTTAGCAGGCACCAAGAAATCATTGTATTTACACAGAGAATTGAACAATTTTTTACGTATATATCGCTTAGTCAACTTGTGTCGAACACTTTAATTACTTGTTGTTTAGGATTTATCATGATAGTTGTAAGTAATAGTTCTAACTTTTACGTGTAAATGTGTAACCGATATACAGTAAATTTTACATAAAAGCAATTCTACGTTACAGGCATTAACCGACGAAAATGGACTCCCCATATTGATAAAGTCTGTTATGTTTTACATCGTTATTTGTTTAGAAGCATTTATATACTGCTTCGCTGGAGAATATCTGAATAAGAAGGTTGCTAAAGAATATAATGATGTTCGCTTACGAACACCCATCTTGTATCAAAGACACTGTAATTGACACTTTAGCTGACGTTGGAGCAGGCTTCACGCCGAGAGATTCCCATTCTGTGCATGGCTTTGGCATGTTTTCGCATCGGTATTTTCTGGAAAACATCGTGGGTATTTTCCGAAAGTCTGAAATATTTCTATTGAAGACCAAGCGATTTCGGATTTTGCTTCATACTTCGCTGTCTCAGGTATCACTTGCATGGGCGGCAGACGAATCTCCAATCAGTCATTTACTGATGAAAATTTTAATTTCTATACAGAATGTTTGGCGACAGGTGTCATAAACTTTAAGATGTGAATCGACGGGCCAGAATATTGTTATATTCTTATCAGCAGAATCTTGTCCATCCCATTGGCAGTGCTATCGTCAGAATCTAATACAAAATGTAGAAGTTAAAATTTTCATTATTGTTGGCATTACTGTTGCCATGTTCAAGACGTGGGACGAGCTGAACAACACTTTCCCACCCGAAGCGATTATTCGGAAATTCCGACAAACAGTCTTTCGCCCAACCTTGTGCCACTCAAAGTGTTAATACCTTCTGTGTTTGTTTTTTGAAGTGTTAAATATGCGTATATGTATAAGTATTATCAGTATTATATTAAAGTATGAAAATTTGCATAGTATAAGTATCCTTATTATAATATAAGTACATATTATATTAAAACTGTCCACTTGTTATTAGCACTTTGAATGGCAAATGGTCGCTAACACTGTCACGACATCTCGCGAGATGTCAAAGTATACAGCGAACTTGAAACTCGGTTTGGTTTTTAAAAACAGACTTTCGGAGGCCCTTGGATAATGCTTTCAACACTTTTCAGGAAATAAGGTGAATGTCTCAATATCTGCTCATATCCCCATTTCTGCTCATTTCGTATTTTTCTTATCATTGTAAGCGTTACGTTTGTACTATAGTTGCAACGAAATAATTAAAAATTATTTGAACATTTACGCGAGTATTGCACGAGCTTGGGGCTAATCAAACTGCAGCATCAGCAACGAAAAACTTTTAAAATGAGAGTCTCATGATTCGTCGACCGTGTTTCAGCCAGTTGTGTTAAGGAACAGGGTCATTATTGGTATTCGGTAATTGGGCAGAAAATAGTTTTTGCAGTAAAAGTTCTTATTTAATAACAAAAACAGATACCGTATTGTGTTCTGGATGTAGATTTTTGTACTATTTTTATTTTTTTTTAAGTAGAAAACAGGTGATTAGGTTTAGGGTCAAGTGAATCACCGTCGCGTCCGCATTTCTACTCACCGAAATTTTAGTAACATAATCTCACAATTCAATATATGCTGTAACCTCTATTTCTATTCGAAGGCATTTTATTTTTTGTTTATCATTATTTTATGCTTTACTGTTGCGTTATAAAACATCTCCATAAAAGATGTAACGTATTTCAACCTGAAAAGGCAATATATTATGTGAGCAGCAATTGGTAAAAATGGTCAGTAGAAATACGTACATTGCTATTTTTCGTGAGCAGAAATACAGACATTTAGAGCATTATATTTAATTACAAATTATTAGTAGTTAAACATCTCGAAATATCTTTCTTAAATAGTTTTCGACTGGTGGATTTATTATTAAAGAATTAATCAGTTACTCTGCAAATTTCGATCGCAAACAAATTTTTTACACCCTCTTTCTGACGAGTAACGTCTTAACTGAACAGAAATTGGGACATTCACCTTATTGCCGTGAAAATGGGTCAAAGCTGTGCACTTGGTGGAAGTTTCCCGGCGTGGAGACACGACGACGCCATTCTAAGTGTTCCTAGATCTTAGCATAGAGTAAATTCGACAACAACGCTATTGCAGTCGATGCATTTTCTGTATCAGTGCATACAGGGGTGCCTCGTTAGCTGACCGGGATCCTGGACGATATCTGGTCGGCTATCGAGGGAGGTAGAGTTCCAAGAATTCAAGTAAGCGATTAAGAAACATTCAGTGCGAGTGAGATACCGACCGCTGGCACGAGATAGCGTGGTTGTAAGTCGGTAGATTGTTAAACGAATCATGCTTGCCTGTCGGGGCCAGAGTTGCTAGATGTTTCCCTACACGTAGCGGAGCGCGAAACCTACAGCCGTGGCGGTATATGTGTGCGTGAGATGACGCCGATATACGCATACGCCGCCACTGTGGTACGTGTTTCCCCTCCACTACACGTAGGGAAAAGCCTGGCAGGGTTGACAGGAAAATCTTACTCGTAGCAGAAGACCTACCTTGGTGTCGATGCGCATGTGTGGCGTGTTCCCCCTCGACTACGAGTAGAATATTCCTGGCAACCCTGCTGGTGAGGATAGGTAAGCGACGCGACGTTTAGCTCACGAGGCAGATATCCGGGCGGCTAACGAGGCACCTCGGTACCTTGAAAAAATCGTAATCAATTTTTAGAGTTAAATATATAGTAAAGTTATTTCTATGACTAATCATTAAATTTTAATATTTTTAGAGCAAACTGATCGCTGATACAGCGTATAAATCTCTCTGGTACGACTTGCAACCTGATGAAAGTCGAGTTCTAATACTTGTAATACTGAGATCTCAGAAGGGGTTTACACTTACCTTTGGAAAATTTTCAAACCTTTCTTACGAAAGTTTTACACAGGTACGGCACTTGTAATTATTACATAATGGTTTTAATTGCTCTTAATTAGAGAGTTCTTTGATATTTTGTGAATAAATGTTTTTATATAACATCATTTCCAAAAGAAAGTTAGTTACGTTTGAAAGTACGAAATTTTTCTCCTATTATAAATAATGTTTTGAAAATTCGTGAAACAGTCGTGTAACGTTTTCGAAACTAAATTTCCGTTCTAATAACAAAAATAACCTTATTTTTTACATTTGTAGATCATGAAAGGTTCAGCATCTTACGTGTCAGTGCTTCTTGCATTGTCTTGAAAACTCAACTCACGAGGATTACTTGTATAGTATATTATAAGTCAGAAGTCGGAAGTAAAGTTATATGTATGTAATTTTAATTGAACTAGTAAAATTATTCTTCAATAAATACTAAAATCGGAAACAAATGTATTTTGTATTTATACTGCTATTTTTGAATGACTTAATCTAATAATTATGAGCAACCAACTAAACTATAAGTTTCAACCCTTATTTTGTACTTTCGCATCAAAGCACATATTCTGTGCCTGAGAAACAACATCATTTGCAATTTATTCAACGTCTCGTATATTTAACGAAGAGTTTTATGCAATTATGTAAATTTTGTCTGTGATGGGAGTAACAATTAGACCGCAAACAAAACATTTTGTCTTTACGGGGAACGAGCAACACATCCAACGGTTGCAGTGTTGAGCGTCCATTGTCGGACCCGACAAAAGAGGCGCGTGCGGCTCTCATGATTGAGATTATGCAATAGTAGGTCAATTTGGAAGAACAGGAAGGTGTGCTACGTACTGCATGGCTCTGGTATCGCAGAATAACAGTAATTGTCGCAAAAATTCAATTATTACAACTCGACCATTTATACTCGTTTTTCTTGAAGCTACATTTCGTGAGCTGGTTGACAGGATTGAACAAAAATTGTGCAATGAACAGATTAATTTCAAATTTTGCATACATATAAAACAGATCGTCGGTGATACTGCAACACCGCGTACGAGCAGTTTGTAAATACCGCGGTTCTGCATTTTACCGATTTTACAGGAGGAAGAAAAAACTTAATATTTCAGCCATTTGAAGGGGTTTCTTTGACTGAACTTTTTGGGGTCAGTTTTAGCACGCCTTGTAATAAATACTAACATCAATTCATCATAAAAATGCTGAATTGCTGTGTGAAGTCACTTTCACGCACCAAACGTGCCGTCACTTCACCTGATTTCTCTGTAAATGCGCGGTTTTGTCGCCAACTTGCTAAGAGAGACAGATTCACGGTATCCTTGAACCTGCTGGTTCCGTTGGTAAAAAGGCGACTTCCTATTGGCTATTTCACATGGCGTGACTTTTAAAAAAAAAGCGAAACAGCCTTTGGCAACCTTGGGCACGAAATCTCAATTTTGCTACTTTTGCAGATACGCGGTATTTACAAACTGCTCATACGCGGTGTTGCAGTATCACCGACGAGATGCCCCTTCATAGTGGGAGTTATGTATATCCAAAGTGGCATTTCAAAATTATGTATTTTTTTAGGCGCACAGTTGAGAAGTTAGAGACAAAAATCGATTCGTCGATTTTAAAGCGCCGGTATCTTGCCGATATTTGGGACCCAACGCTCCGCATCATTATGGCGAGTTCATGCAGGAGTACCTCTGCCTCGAACATATGGAGGAAGTCTGGAAACCGGATTTACCTGCCGCAACATATGGAGGAAGTCTGGAGAAGCCGGATTTACCTGCCACATCACACCGTCTGGGAAGAATCAGGGAGTCAGAGGAAAATACGCGTGGTCTTCGATGCATCCCGTCCGCCGGCTGCCGGAAGATCACTCAATGACATCCTTTTAACCGGACCTAAACATCAATCCGACTTCTGGCTAATTATTATATACTAGCTGAAGGCTTTTCCGAATGGCGTTCTCAGTGAATATGGTCAAAATGTTTCGCCAAATACCAGGCCACCCCGTGGACTGACTAGGGTTTGCCGATTTTTAAAAACCGGGCTTACAAACCGTTTCTTTTATAAATTTGCAAAATTCGAAAAGTGTTTTTTAAATTAAAAAACCTTAACGAGCACGCGTCGCAATCCACCAGATCAGTCAGCGAGAGACCTTCGCCGAAGAAATCGACGCCCTCTGGCGAGGTAAGTTGGTTAAATCCTCTTCGACATTGACAGCGCTCAGTCCCTTCCTGGACCCCGACGGAATTCTACGTGTCGGAGAACGCCTCCATTACGCCCCGATCACTCATACACAAAGGCACCCCGTAATCATCAGTCGCAGTACGCATCCGTCCACGCTTATAATTCAAGAGGCTCATCTAAAGATGCGGCGGTGTAAACGCTACCCAGGGTTGGACTCACCAGTCGCATTGGATCCCTCGCAGTCGACCACTCATTAAGCAGGTAGTGCATTGATGCCTCCGGTGCCTTCGACTGCGGGGAACTACTGACCAACAGCAAATGGGGTAGTCTCCCGGTTGGAAGACTACAGCCATCGAAGCCCTTATTGCGGACCGGAGTGGACTACGCTGAGCCACTTCAAATCTGTATGGCCAAAGGGAGGAGTCATAAGTCTCACAAGGGTTACATTGTGGTGTTTATGTGTCTTTCAACCAAGGCCGCACAGTGGCAAACCTATAGGATAAAAATATTAAAAGGGTTCATCGTTTATTTATAAAAGAAAGCGTCAACACTTTCAGCGGCGGAAAGTTTTGAATAATGAGTCTAAAGTCGGGCAGGCCTTTTCGAGCGATCGCTTCTGCGGGGGAAATTTTGTCCAGCTCGTTCAGCGGCGCTTTGAACGCATGCCGTTACTGGTGGAAATCTAAACTTCGGTATAGCTTATTAAATCTTCATGGGGTTTCCGATGAAAATGAATTCAAATACGACCTTATCGGCGCTACTTTTAATTATACATAATTCCAATCACTTCTGAATTGCATAGCCCTATTATGCAGACAGGGAATTTGACTCCCGCGGACTCGGGCAGAGACAGATGGTGTCGGAGTCGGCCCTTCCTAGACCTGATGCGCAAGGGAGGTGCGCGTGAAATTATTCTGTTCACAATCGCTAGAGGGTGAAGATCGGGGTAGCTGCGACGAGCAGTCTTACGTCGGGATTTTTTAATACGACATTTTAATTTATACTGTGTATAGCGTGTCTTAAGAGGAATGTTTCTTTAATTATACTTTTATAGCTTGTGGCACGTATTCTTTGAAGTAATGCAGTATTGCATGTAGGTAATGTTAGAATGTTACACTACGACAGGCAAATCATACTAATAATTGAGAAATATAGCTAGTGTGAAATTATGTAATGAAAACTGATCGCATTTGTTAAGTTTTAAATTATATATATATATATTTTTTTGTGTAAGTTTTTGTAGGGTTGCTCAGGACACTATAGAATTAAAATTCTGCTGTATAACATGTGGTTTAGGCTGAAATGTCAACTCACCCAAAATTGTGGGTTACGCCACTATTGCGATGATAGCTCCATATGTATATCTAATGCATATCTTCCAAGTATATCTACTGTGGTAGATATAATTATACATACTTTTAGTTATATATATATAAGTATATCTACCACAGTACTAATACTATACACCTCAGCAAGTATATTTTGTAAAAGATCATACCTATGTACCTAAAAGTAGAAATTTTTAGCAACGACTTTAAAACGCTAATAATTTAATTAGCCGTTATCTCAAAACAAAAGTTTTGGGGTTACGCCACTATTGCACTCATAGCTTCATATAGTCGATATTTTTACTGCACAATAAAAAAATATTAACTGACAACCATAGAAAGCGATAAAGTAATCATGCAGATATCCAAAAAAATAAACGTATTATAATTTACAAACAACACGTGATGTATTAAATGCCAGCAAGAATTGTTATGTTTTGTTCTCCTCTTCTTCAGACGATAGTTCTTCGCAAATATTTCCTACGTGTTGCTTGTTCGCGAAATGTACATAATTATCTTTATAAAAAGTTAAAACTGTAATAGAAACCAAATCCTGTCTCGTGTAGAATTATTTGCTATTCATCCATTACCGGCCAAGCATTCAAATAACAACTCTAGGATTTTTATTGCATTTTTTCATTGCATTTGCACTAATTAAGAAATAAAATAAAATTCAATGTTGTGTTTATGCAACAACAGCTGTTGGATTAAATGCAAATATTTTGAAAACTATTGAGTATCTGACTTTAAGTTTATTATATTCGTAGACGGCGTGACAGCCTCTACTAATAGTGTAGATACATACATGTACAAAGTCTCATGAGAAACCGACGACCCAACTATCAGAACCAGAATTTCATCAACCTTGAAAAATTAGTACGACATTGTGCGCCGAATCAGATATCCTAAACGTCAGATGAGGAGGGTTGGTTTTCGCTTCGCTCGCAATTTCAACCCTCGTTTGTTCGCACCCGTCAGATGATCAAGCCAGATGGGTCGGAAAAGATCAAGTTGGCACGGATCAAAAGGGTCCCATATACATTGAGATCCGTAATCTGTACCAATACATGTTGCAAGTATTATACATATAGTATCGCGATACAAATTAGGGCTGTAACGACTATTCGGATAATATAAATATTCGATACCAGAGAATTCGAATATTCGAATAATCAGGGGTATTCGAATAGTTGAATAATTAGGGGTATTCGAATATTTGAATAATTAGGAGTAATTCGAATATTCGAATAATCAGGGGTATTCGAATATTTGAATAATTAGGAGTAATTCGAATATTCGAATAATCAGGGGTATTCGAATATTTGAATAATTAGGAGTAATTCGAATATTCAAATAATCAGGGGTATTCGAATATTTGAATAATTAGGAGTAATTCGAATATTCGAATAATCAGGGGTATTCGAATATTTGAATAATTAGGAGTAATTCGAATATTCAAATAATCAGGGGTATTCGAATATTTGAATAATTAGGAGTAATTCGAATATTCGAATAATCAGGGGTATTCGAATATTTGAATAATTAAGAGTAATTCGAATATTCGAATATTCGGGGTGATCGAATAATATGAAAAGAAACGTATTGTTCGAGCCAATATGAAAAGAATCTCACGATAAAGTGTGAAAGAATACTTCATATTCAGATTCCTAATTGGTACAATCTAAAATTCGATCGTTCCGAGAATTCGAATATTCGAATAGGTACTTCTGATTATTCGAATATTCGAAGAAATTATTCGTATTCGAAATTATTCGAATAATTACAGTTCTGATACAAATCTCAATGTGCATTTGACTGTCTCGGTATCAGCTGGTATGGTCGTCTGTATCAATGTACTGAAACGTCGATACCTCGAGCGTGCAACTGATACGAATATCTACATATTTCAGTGTATATGTTGTTGTCTCCTGTATTGTAAATTCAAGTATCATATTAAATTTGAGTATTAAGTACTTTTCTCGGAGCTCATTGCAGATTACGTACAGATGTAGAACTTAACTTGTTTCTGTTTGCTGTACATTACTGAATACACCAAGTACACGTTTACTATATTGCAATACAACACCGTTAGGTTAACGATGAATACGACAATTCCTTGTTTCTGCCTTCGTGTTCAATTATAGACTGCAACTTTTATGTAAAAGCCACTGTAATTTATGAATTCGCCTTTAAAGGTGAATAGATTACCTACTTGTAACGAGATTTAAATCCCCTTGCATTGCAAATGAAATAGTCACATAAGTTATACTTTCCTTTGTGCCGCGACAGTACCTCGCCTTCGTCGCGAATTACATAAAAGTAGATATTAATGGCAAGGAAAATTGCATTAAAAAAAAAATGTACTTTCGAGGTAAAAAGTTTCAGAATGAGCCCATATCAAGCTTTTGTATTAATTTAATTAAAACATAGTTATTCTCAATAAGAATGCAACTAGAAAACACCACCTTTCCCCTAACTCAGAATCTTTGCAAAATCATAAGAAAGAAGGAAAATTTTACTTCACCGTCCTCATTCTACGTATCGGAGATTCACCTATTTTCTATGTCGCTTGACTCGTTCCGGAATCATTTGATCAGCCGACTTCCAGCATAATTTGTTACCTACATTGCCGTGAATTATGTTGTAGCTTGTAGACTGTTTTATTTATTTGTGTTTACTTGTGTATATCTGTATTCTAAAGGGTTCTCCCATTTATAATAATAATAATAATAATAATAATAATAATAATAATAATAATAATAATAATAATGATTGATAGCTCCTGCGATTTTTCCAAGCGATATCCAATATCGATATCAATTTAACAGATTCGATTACCAGTGTAATAACCCTTGAAGAGAGCGAGTGGTTCGCATTCGTCGTATTACGTTAGTACAACCCGTGTCCTATCAACCGACACTCGTAATTATGCTTAATAATCAATTTCTGTATGCTCATTTAGGTACCTGCTGTTTACTGTTTACTGATTCGTCCGGTCGGGTACTCACGTTTGCGGGGATCAAGGATGGGGCGGCGCGACAGGGAGATGGTGAAATTAGGCAAATACATGTTCCGAACGGTTGAGCGAAAGTTTTTGGAGTTCGGACGCAGTGCGATTTTCCGGGAAAGCCGCGTTGGCGGCAACGGCAATGGCGGCGGCGGTGACTGCGACCTCCCCGGGCCGAGCGAATTGGTCTCCATGGAAACCACCCAAAGCCAATCTGGGGTGTATTCGTACGTACATTTACCCTTGTTGAGGCGCGTCTGCAGCACCCCCTTTTCTCCCTCCCCTCTCTATAAACCCGCTCCCCCACCCCCCCCCCTCAACCCCACCCTGCCTCTTTTCTTCTCTTCTGAATTGTACCCTGCTCACCGTTTCGGGCTGTCTTCGTCTCTTTGACTTCCACCATCTTGCTCACCTTTGCGCGTTCCTCCCCGTCTCTTCGTCTCGCCGTAATCATCCTACTTGATTCCTTTATCTCCATAACTCTCGCCTTCTTTTTCCTTTCCATTCGCTTAGTTTCACTTTACGATCACTTGCCCGCAAGTCCCTTTATTTCGTATCGTTCTCCGTTCACGTTACTCTCATCCCTTCAATTTTTCTCAGTTTTTTTTTTGTTTTTTTTTACCACCACCGCCTCCTTTTGTTCTACTTTCCTCTTATTATTCAGTCATTCTGTGCGTTCATCTTTCCGCTTTTTTTTTTAAAGTACTTTGTGCGAAGTTGCCTTCCTTAGTTATCCTCGGACATGCTCTATCGCGACTTTTTTCCCTTTCGAATTTTTCTGCTAGGTGTAGGCGTTATTATACAACCAATGTGCGTTGCTTTGTACAGAACTAATTAGTATTGCCGCGGTATGAGCCAGATAATTAAATTCTCTTGGAACATTTAATTGCTGCCATTTACCATTAAATGTGCGGTAAATTTGGACCACGATAGCCAAGGCTACCGATAGCGATAAAATATCGCGCTAGAGTATAATATAATCTATAGCACTAGGATATAAAATCGTCTATTCAACATTACCATTGTCCCTTTCCACGTCGATTGTTCGAAACAATAGGGAGATAAAACCTTTCTGATAAACGAATTTTCGGACAATCGATCCAGTCGTTCAGGAATGGGAAATACATTATTGTTGGAAAAGAGAAAAGGCATTTAATTCGGGAAAATTCAGTCATTTTTTATACTAGAAAAATAATTTCTTACTAGCAGTTATCAATTTTTTTTTTCATGAATAATTAAACAGTGCGAATTGGAATGACGAAACTGCTCTTTTGCAGTTGCCACTTCTACGCAGCTGCTTCTAGTTTATTATCCTTCTCTGATTTCTAAAAATTTCTGAAATAAATACTGCTAATAATTTTTATAGTTTTGTAAATAATAGTAGACACACTTTCAATCGATTTTTAAGTTTATGATACATTCTATCTACTCTTCTGATGACACCACTGTCTACTTCCTCTTATTGCCAATAAATTTAGGAAACTATAGTAGCCAGTGTCTGATTTAGCAAATATTATTACTCTTTACGTAGCACTCATACTACGCGCGCAATTATAAAGTGAAATAGTATCTGAAGGATTCTATTCGTTTCTTCCAATATTTGAACTCCCCAATATAATAGATTTTCTTGTTTCCCTTTCCGACGTCTGAGAATAATTATTTGTAAGGATTTCAATTAACTTCAAAGGGAATAAGTTACGTTAGCATGATCAGACGCTACATGACACCCTTCTGTGAACGTTATCGAACATACAGAGTTCACCGTATAGATATACTTTCCATAGGTAGGTGTGGTAAAAATGATGCAATCTATAGAACAGTGAATACGAACTATAACCATCAAGATTTATAAATAGTATGATATCTCAACATCTCTTCACTATGGAATATTAATTACTCCTGTCACTGGCAGATCTCGATTCACACAACGTATTCTCCATGATAAAGGATATTTATTAGAAATATTAACATTGTATTATACCATTCTTAATACAATATTGATCCTATAAAAAGAATTAATTTTGTTGTTAAAAATTAAAATTGCAGGGTATCTCTCATGCACAACAGCATTATATGTACAGTGGCTCGCATTAATATTCGGGCACTTTTTAAAATCGCATAACTTTTTTAGAATTGGTCCAAACAACTTGAGTTTTTTTGAGAAGCTAGAAGCATTAGTTTGCTAACTATAAGGTCGAGAATCGCGAAAATTTCCGAAATTAGCGAATCGCGAAAATTTCCGAAATCAGCGAATCGCGAAAATTCCCAAAATCAGCGATTCTCGACCTTATTCTGCGATCTTTAAACGTTTGTAGCTCGGAACAACGTTAACTGATTTTGATGAAATTTTTGGCACGTATACAACTTACTACAATCTACAAACGGTTTTTTTTTGAATTTTCATTACAAGCTCACAAAAAAAAAAGTTTAAAAATCGACCTTTACTATTCTTTTCGCAATTCCAACCCAATACATTTTTTTTTCAAAACGACGAAATGCGTAATTTAGAAAACTAATCCTTCTAGCTTCTAAAAAAAACTCAAGTTGTTTGGACCAATTCTAAAAAAGTTATGCGATTTTAAAAAGTGTCCGAATATTAATGCGAGTCACTGTATCTGGTATTACTTACAAGGGAAGATCCGGAAAACCAGAAATACAAAAAAATCTGAAACTTTGCGAATATGTAGGGGATTTCCTCCTGATTACAACGCAATTTCTGTTTGCTGTCCACGTTCACTTTAAGAGGGTGAAATTAATCCCTGAAAATTCGGCTATTTCCCGATTTTACTTTGTAACTCGCAAAATAAAGAGCGCTAAGAGATAGAAAAAAAAGTTTCTTACAGTTAGCGAGTTATAACAGAAAATCGGAAAATAGCCGGAATTTAAGGGATCAATTTCAACCCCTTAGAGTAAATTTAGGCAGCAAACAAAAATTGCGTTGTTATCAGGAGGAAATCCCCTACATATTCACAAAGTCTCAGAATATTTTTAATTTCAATTTCCCGGTTCGGAATCTTTCCTTGTTAGTTACGTTTGCAACCAATATATTCCTATTGCTGCACGGTTTTTTTCTTTATTCTAGAAATTTTCCCGTTTTCATCTATGCAACAAATACCTTTTCTAATTTCAGTGGCTTCCACGTTTTTTTTTCTGCTTCCTCCATTTTCTTCTGCTTTTGATCAGATATTAGACGCGTCGTGTAGGCGCCTAGGCGGTGAGTGAAGCGGATTGCCTGGCATTATGCAACCTTACAGACTCCGTTGCGTGCCTGATTGTTCGAGCACAAGCATTTAATCGAGAGGCCGAAGCCGAATAAAGGTGGATTCACATTATCCGTCTAGCTGGCGGCAGGCTACCGTCCGTCAAAACATTCTTCAATATTTCTTGCATGGTGACATTCACATTGTTCCGTCCATCGATCGTGTAACGTCGCTATATAAAACCCATTGAAGAATGTCTGACTGTACGTAGGTATAACTACGTAGGAATAGCTTTAGTGTGCTCGAATTCTATACAAGGGGTTTCACAATCATAAATTAAGACTTAATGTATTAACGTAAATCAGAGAAACAAAGGAAAGAGTCTTCAAAAATTTAATTTTCTATTTTGGCAGTTACATTTTTTGTATGATCGCATGTAGCGTAGAACGGCGGCTGCCAACGATTTCTTGTTGCGACACACTGGAAAGATGGCGTTCATATGAACGATATACATATATATCTCATATTAATTTGTACACCAATGTATGACACTTTCTAAGAATAAAGTATGTCAAATATACCCTTATACATTTTCAGTTAAATCTTGGTACGTACCAAGATTTAACTGAAAATGTATAAGGGTATATTTGACATACTTTATTCTTAGAAAGTGTCATACATTGGTGTACAAATTAATGTGAGATCTGGGACTGATATAATTCACACATTATAATTAAATCACACATGTATATCACAATTTCTACCGATACAAGTGTGTCTAGATACAACGGTTTGGAACCATTACCGCAGAATCACATGACAATAACTTCGACGTGTATTGAGTTTGCTTATATTTCAATATGGTTGCCGAAAAACAGGTTAAGATCGACGCCTTATCATTGGCGCTACTGGGACTTGCGTGATATAGCAAAATGCATATTAGTCGAGAAGAAGACACCTAAATGGGTCTCCCACTGTCCCTATAAAATGGGGCCCAACACCCGCTTGAAGCTCAGTAAAAAGGATTACGCGCAAAAACATGGATTATAACCACTTATAAATGTAAAAATCTGTATTAACACCTGTAATGAAAAAAGTAACTATAATCTTTTCAGAGGGTATTCACAATTTAGTGACCACGAAAGTGTTAAAAGTTTAATCGGTGAGAGATATAACTAACTAGCGTATAGCCGCCCACTGTGTCACCAATCACTGAACGTAAAACGTGATCAACACGGTCAAATAAAAAACAATCGCGAACCATTGATGGATAGAGAGGTCAACCTCTCATCCGTCAATGCGTTCATTTAGTAAAAATTCCAGACGTTGAAAAATGCCTGAAACTAAATTTATGCAAGTGAGGACCACCTGGGGGTGTACGATGAACCTACGGTCCACCGAATTTCAGATACAAAATCGTAGGGTACCATTTCAAGGCACGTCAAAGGACACGAGTGTGGGGTGGAAGCTCATTCCAATCGAAATATAAAAAGGTAATTATTTGAATATGTGATATTACGGAAATTGCTGGTGCCAAGACACACAGAGGTCAAAAAGCCTACAGAACATTCGCGTGTAGTTAACATCTTTTAAGGAGGTTCGATACCTCACTTGCGGGGCAGGCAACGAGAGGGGTAAGCCTATGCTTATACATGGGAGCTCTGCAGTGATACCAATCTTAGATAAAAAAAAATTATGTAGACAAAAATGTTATTTACATGTCTATTCCTAATCAAATTATTACTATATATTTTGTTTTGGAATTCAATTAAACAAAAAGTGTGTTTAATGCAGTTAGAAATATAATATTTTCATTGAAAGTAGCGTAAAATATGCGAGCGAAATGCGGCAACGTCGCTTTGCGTCCATCTTTTTTTTCTCTTTCCACTTTACACTTGTGGCGTCGCAACAAATTACTAAATACATGTTTACAGCTTGGTAGTGTTTTTACAAATTTTTACTGTATCCTTTGTACAAGTATACACTGTATAGACGACTACCTGGCGCACAGCGTTGCCACGTTTCAAACGGTTCCTTCAGGCAGTTCCAAAAATACGAGCACATTGCTGTCTATTTATTCAATTATCTAATAAACCGTACGGTAAATGTGCAATTTTTTTTTTAGAATTTCATAGGAATGCTTAAGCTTTTCATTGCAACATTTTGTAGGACTTTCTCACTATTTTTAAGGACTCTGTGTAACATTTTATAGAAATTTTATCGCTTCTCCCATAACAGCCTGTGTATAAGAGCGCCACTTTGATTTCAATTTTTTCATAAACCGTGCTGTCAATCGACTTGAAATTTTAACACAGTACGGACTACACTTTGGACATTAGATCAAAACACTTTTCAAAGATTTCTCATTATTTGTGCTCCGGTATCGAACCTCCTGAAATGCGTTAAGGGTGGAGTCGGAACCATCGATAAGGGAATTGACCATGCATACTCATTATCCGTGCACAGTGTGATTCAGTTCGATAACGCCTCTTTACGACACACCCATCGCGTAAGATTGGATTTGTAGTTATACTCTATCCGCTCGACTATCCCAGACCGATAAGTCCCAGGACTTGCTCAAAAGCGGAACATCCAAAATTACGCCTCAATAATTACGGCAGAACCTCGAGATTCATGAAAATTCGAAGGAAGGTCGTAATATCCTGTATAATTTAATAAAACGGGTTTCAGGTTTTAAACTTTTTTTTTGCATAAATGTGTGGATGGTAAACTCCGCAATACGACATTAAAACGCTTTAGTATCCAGCATACGAACTTCTATTTCACAGTTTTTGCGCAATTCAAAGAGCAGGTCAACTGAGTCGAGCCTTATATATTTTAAATCCTATTCATTCCACTTTTTTAGCCCACTTCACTTTAAAAGCGTTTGATGAATAGGGGTAACAGCACTCATTTACTGCCGGTTACCTTATCTAACAGAAATCGTATAATTCTGAGTCGCGTTGAGAGATACCGAGTTTCATCCCGCAGTTATTTAAAATGAGGGACTTACAAGGAGAGGACACCATGTGGTAGACACCGATTTTGATGTGCCTTGGCACGATGGATCTATGTCGAAAATAAGTAAATAGGTGTCCGAGCGTTTCAGCCAATAGGCCTTAGTAATAGAGATATTAACATGTAAATTATTAAAAATTTCATAGTGGCCGTGGGGTTTTAGTGGCTAAAAATCCCACACTACCCTGGCGTCCGCGGGAGATTCCCTTCTGGAGGCGTTGGGGTGTATTTTGCATTATTAATTAATTTATTGTCTTTAACAAATATGTATAAAGATTTAATTGCGCTAAAAGTTCAAATTAACATATGTGAGGAGTTCGTTTTTTATGAGAAATAGTGTGGCTCTGTTTCTTTCACCCCGCCACTTCATATTCATTATAGAAAAAATCCTGGGTGTAAAATCTCAAGTGGTAGGATAGAAAGAAAATATGAAATTATTTTATACTAGCAAAATACCCCCGCGCTGTGCTTTGGGCCTAAGAAACATTAAGGACTCCATGAAAACACACACCATGATATCACCCCTTTTCTCCACCCCCTTAAGGTTCGATTAGGGCTAAATCATGAAATTAGTTTTTACACATTTATGTGGGTAACCTTTCAAAGTAAAAACCAAGTTGATATCTAATCGGGCCTAAGAGATATTAAGGAATCCAAGAAAACATATTTCACTACTGTTTACCCCCATCGGGTTGGAGTTTCAAAAAATCCCTTCTTATCGAGCACGTACGTCGCAAATAGAATATACCCTCCGAATTTCATGTTTCAAGGGTCAACAGTTTGAGCTGGACGGTGATGTATCAATGACACAACGATTACATAAGTATAAATAAATTTTAACAAACAGATCATAGACAACACTTCATTGATATATCGAAAATATAGTATTTTTTTCGTACTATAACTTTTTCTTAGCGTCTGCAATACACTATTTAGACAATACTATAATATTATAGTACGGTTGACAAATGACAGCCCTAACATCAGCCATCGCCTGACGCCAGGACTGTTTCGCCTCGTGCGCCTCTCTTCAAGGCCACACACAGCTCAAGGTCCTGCCATGAAACCCTCGAAACCAGACCAGCATGAGGCTACCCACCCTTAATTCCATTCAAACCACTTTGACGCTAATATAATCTTCTTTATTCAATAAAATAACTTAATAATTTAATGATTTACATACAGTACGCACTTGTTATAAGCTCGTTTCTGCGATGCGTTGTGCGCTCGGCGACTATCCCCACCATTTCCTGGAATCCTTCGAACGAGAGTGGGAGAGCTCGAGAACGAGCGAGAGGCTCTTTCGTTTCCTCCTGCTCGCTCTTGCGTTTTCTCACTCGCGCCATTGGTCGCGCAGAATACTGTCCACAACGCACCGTACGCCCGTCGCAAGTTCCGTTCGTCGGGCTTATAACGAGTGCGTACTGTATACTAACAACGCATTTCATTTGTACAGAATATTTACTGATACCTATTTAATCAACTTACGTCTTCTTAGAAATTACTCAACGTGTGAATAAGTTGTCAGGATGATTACCGTAAGCCGTGAGTTTTTAAATATAAATTTTTGAATATTTAATTTCATCCAGCTCGGAAAATTTGAATGAATAAAAATTAACTTTTATTTCTCACTTAACTATAAAAGTAATAATTGATTTGTATTAAAGCAGTGCATTATTCTTCTGATATTTCAGAAGCATCAGAAAGTGTCGCACGCCCGCTTACGGTACGAATTTTTGATTTCCATAAAGTCACCCCCGCAGACGGTACATGATACTATACAGGGTGTTCGGCTACACGTAGGAATAAATTTGAGGGGTGATTCTAGACATCATACTAAGACGAAAATGAAGATTAACGCTATTGCGGAGGCTTCGTTTGTTAGTTATAAGCGTTTAAAGATATGCCTAAAAGCAAGCAATCCGCGTGCACCGCTGCAGGCGGGGCAAGTCAGGCGAGGGGCCGAGCAGTGGTAATCAAAACCACTGTCGCGCGGGGCCACTCACGTCACAGAAGCTGTGACGAAATTTATGACACTCGATATGGCCACGCAATTCTGCGGCACTTCATCCAAATTTGCAAGGTATCGATGCATTGCACCAAACCTGCCTACTCGCTAAAATCTATTGTTTCCATTACATCCACTGCAGTCCATTGTGTTATCGAGAGACACATGCGCAAAGATCACACAAAAACACGTAGCAACAAGGTGTTTCGTCTAAATAAAATTATACTAAAGAAAATTCCTCATCGTGAATTTTAATTATTTACCATGTGAGACACGAACAATCTCACAATCCACGGTTAAGCTGCTATATTCGTGGAGCTTACTGTAACGCGCGACTACGCCTTGCGCCGGAACGTTACACTATTATAATTTTATTCAGCTGCAATCGGAATGTTTCAAGTGAACCTGGATTTATGAAAAATAAAAATCTTCCTTTCCGAAGGATTATTTTTTTTTTTTGGTTACATTTTACAAGAAGGAACATAAAAATGCTGTATACCTAATCTTTATTAAACACGATATTTTTATATTGTATTTAGCATAATTACATACACTCTAGTTCCTACATTTATTTAGTGTTTTTTTAAGGAAGTACACTTTCCACCTAACGGGGAATTGCAAATTTCACTTCAAAGTAATTCTTACCGTTTTATTCCATTAGGGTAAAGTAGCCGAATATGGTGACCTCTCATAATATGAGACTCCAGCTTATCTCCGCTATAGAACTCTTGAATGTCATAGCGATGCTGTTTCTTTACTAACTAACCGTGTATTGGTTGTTTTGTCCGCACAGTGTCATTTCACTCAATTAAGCGTCTTGCGCAAGCACATATTTCTGAAATACGTTGCAGAAAGTTTTTGAAGTGGTTCGTATTAACCTACAAATACCTCTAAAGTGGTATGTGTATAATGATTTTCACAAATAGTGTTGTATAGTGCTTGCAATGGAGTTTAAGGCTTACTAAATAGTATACTACGGGCGGTATTCTCAGTCGCTACAGTATTTCCTCGTTACGGGCCCGGTTTGGTGTACACCAGGAGTGTCGAACAAGCGGCTCGCGAGCCGCAGTGGCTCCTTCTCCTCTTCGCCTGCTCCGTAGAGCCGTAGGAGAACGGCCCCCTCCACACCTACTTCACTCTGATGAATTTCTCCTCCGTGTGCCGCACTCTCTCCCTGCGGGGTCTCGTGCAACTCCTGGAGAAAAATAAGTGGGGAAATCAGCTGACCGGGGGTCCGACTGGTGTGGCTCTCGGAGTGGCGAAGTTCGACACCCCTGGTGTACACGATACAGATTTTTGGCTATCCCCATCACTTCTGTCTCACTCTTGTCTGGCGAAGGCGAGAGCATCCTCTACTAACCTGGGCAACGTAGCGTCAACTTTCGGCAATTTTTACAGGGCCAATTTTAAAATGTCCATATTTTTTAAAATTTGCCCATCAAGGGCAAGGATAGAACAATATTCTCCCTTTTTTTGCAGATTTTTAAAATCGCGCCCGATGTTAAAAACCTGCATTTGTTTAAAATAATTGCACAGAAATGTTTCAAATTTTTTTTCTTTTAAACTGAAATAATTTTTTCTTAAAACTTCAATGTCTTCTCTATAATCACCGTAAAGCTCATCTCCATCCGTTTACTACTTCGATAGCTATAATGCATTGAAATAAGGTGGCACTTAACTTCAAACAGCTGTAAAATCGACATTTTCCCAAATTTTAGAAAATTCTTTGAGGCACGTTTAAATATCACTACGACATTTAAAGACTACAACATATTCAAATTTCAGCAATCTACGAAAACTTACTCCGAAATCTGTCCGAGTCCGCATGGAATGTCCCACCTATAAAGGAAAGTGAAGATCATTGAATTCGAGCATTCAGCTGCTTCGTGACTCGAATTTCAACTTTTTTTTTGGCAGCAAAAGAACAAGCGAGTGCCGCGGTCGAGTTCCCTGTCGTAATTTTCATCTGCCAGCAACTACAATAAGTTCAGTTCGCTAGCTCCTGAATGATTCAAGGTTGCATTTGCGAATGGACAGATCCGTATTTCATGTTTCGTGCAGTTGAATGTTGGGGAGCTCGACAAGGGGAGGGTTTAAATAGAATAACTTTTTTTTTTAAACGCCTGCAGCCACGCCTGAAGCTCCTGAACAGAGAGCAATGATCCAGCTATTGTTGCAAGCCCGATGTCGCGTGCCGGCTGCGTGCGCCAACCCCCTTCACCCTCTTCGTATTTCACTATGTGCAGTGCCCGTTATGGTAATTTCCGTGCAGCTCCTGTCAGAAGAATGTAACTGAAGCACGTTGCGCAAGAATGATGCGATGAATACGATTTAGAGCTGCCATTGTTACATCTCAGACCGCTGTGGAAACATTAAAGCGGCCTGATATTCATGTATTTGTGCATCAGTTCCTGCAAAAAGTCCTTCTCTCTTATAATTTTCCAATCACTTAATCCGATGCAAACGGTTGCGCTCTCCTTTCCGAGCGAACATTTCTTTCAATCTCGTCTTGCATCACAATTAATTGTCTTTTAATTACAATTGTATTAGTAATTCTAATTGCATTTAATGATCTTGTCCTAAAAAATGACAATGTCGCGCTGCGCAGTGGAAAGTAAACTTTTGTACATTCTATTTGAGGCCATAAGACACTGTAAGATGCTATATTTTGAG
This sequence comes from Andrena cerasifolii, assembly GCF_050908995.1. Lineage (NCBI taxonomy): Eukaryota > Metazoa > Arthropoda > Insecta > Hymenoptera > Andrenidae > Andrena > Andrena cerasifolii. Next base: position 8,821,205 of record NC_135118.1, on the reverse strand, counting down.
TGCACTTGTCTGGCTCATTATAGGCAGTTGGGATTCGTCACATAAAACAGTAAAAGGCTGTGCGGAGACGTTACTAGGAGTGGCGTAACGAAAGTAAGGGTGGCTTATGTAAGTATTGGAAAAATTTACATAATTTCCGAACCCTCGCGAATAGGATAAGGAGGAAGGATATTGAAAATATACACACACACATATATACATATTGCAGTACGAAGAACTTGCATTCAGAATACAATGGAACTTGGAAGAGGTACCGAATATGTTCACTGCACTATTAATAGAATACTTTATTGCAATATGTTTGCTTCTTATTCACTTAGTGAAAGTTTACGGAGTAAATGTGTGAACGTATTAAATGGAAATTGGCAAGCCGGCTACTAAATCCTCATTTCAACGCGGGAAGCTTTTATTACTCCCCTGAAATGATAATAAAGCAGCGTGGGATTAACCGCTCGAAGGGGTCGCATCGAAACTTTTGCACACCCGGTATTATCGCAAAACCATTACAGATCCGGGGTCCTGTATGAAGCGCGCGTGCAATGGTTAGCTTCTAATGGCAGATGGCGCGGGGCCCATGTGACGAGCAGCTGCACTCGAGAATGAGAGTCGAAACCAGTGGGGTAAAGGAGAGGGAGAAAGAGAGGGCGAAGGGCCGTGTCGCGTGGCCCTCCCAACCCCTACGATCCTGTCGAAAGAAAGCCCCTGATGTGTGGGTTTTACTCTGTCAGTGGCAGATTCGCGTCACCACTTTAATGATGATCCCTTTCTTGAATAGCTCGCCGGAAAACGGAAATGAGCTACCATCCCTCATAAAAGTAACTTGTGGTTATTAACATCCCTATGTAGTTACATACGTACGTTAACCGCATGCGTTATTAGTGACGGCGTTTTCAAATCAACGTACCTGCTCAATTGCACGATCTTTTTTTTTATTTAATTATACTTTGTCTAACTAAGAGGTCACTTATTTGGAACAATTTTCGCATAAGGGCTGTCCTTAAATTACGCAAGGGTAATTTTCGCGATATCTTATCCCCTCCCTCCCCAAGCATATGAATTCGTAAGATTTTAGATTCCAACCTCCCCTCCCTTTGTTACGTAATATTTTTTACATTGCATTTTTTCAGTTATTAATATTCCCTTAATGGATCTCCCTACCTTGACGAACGAAACACGATGCGAACTTTGGGAATTTTTTAAAACAATACCATTAAATATATTTAGTTCCAGCTTTGTGGCTTTATTTGTCAATCTTTAGAGAATATGAAGAAAAAAATTGTATTAAAAATTAGTGGTTATATCCGAAGTTATGGTGCTCCAAATAGAGCGCCTTACAAAAATCATATACGCATGGTTAGCATAAAATCAGCCGGTGTAGTTGTCTGATATAGAAAATTTAAAAATTTGTGTAATCTCTACGAGTGTAGCTATCGTCTGAACTAGATTAAATGAGAAATACTGAAAAGTAAAAAAAAAAATGGCAGTGTCTAAAACAGACATCGATTTCTGCAAAAAATTCGCTGGTTTTTTAAGTCGCAAAAGCCTAATTTTGCAAAAACCGACTTAGCTTTAGTACCAACGAGAATGGGAGATTTACTGAAGATATCTACCAATTTTCAAGTAAATCGGGTGATTGGTTTTTGAAATCTCATGCTAACCAATTTGAAAAATATCGTTTTGAGAAAAAACGCGTTTAAAGTTTTAGGTACCGTTTTTTTTGTTTTTTTAATATTGCTTAAATATGTACAAATATAAGCATAAAGTTTTCAACTAATATAATTTGAAGGTTTCTCTAAAAAAAACCCAAATATCGCTCTTCTTTTCAGGCCGTCAAAGTAGAGAGACCCCTGGTTTATATAATTAATTTAATTCGGTTTCGCTTGCGTGGTGAAACATCGCTTTTTAGTCTACTGATATTGAAAATTAGGTTTAAAAAATACTACGTAAGACGCTACCTAACTCCCTTCTCCTCTTTAGAAAAAAAATGTAAGAAATTCGTGATCCCCTCCCAAAAGGCCTTACGTAATTTAAGGACGATCTCATACATGGTCCGGCAATGAAGTACGTCGCGAGTTGCAGAGAACTAGACCGCGAGTTCCAATGTTCGCAAAGTAAGTTTGTGTATGCTGGCAACACCTTATACATCTCCGCAAGTGCCTTGAACAGCTGATTTCGTTCAGCTGTTTGTACCTACAGTGAAAGGAACAGCAGATTTCTTAAACTAACAGGGAATCTGGAGTTTGATGCATAACATCGCCCCTGCGCACGAGGGATTAATCGCGAAGCAGTTTTGACCAAGAAAGGGGTTGTTCGGATGAACCATCCACCTTGTTCGTCGAATCTGCCCCCGCGGATTTCATGCTGCTCGGAAAGCTGAGAAACATCATGAAAGGTAAACATTTTCAAGACGTCGAGTATGTACAGAAGAATGTGAAGTGCTCTGGACAACATTCCAACTACGGGCTTTAAAAAATGGTTCATAGCTGTGGCATCACAGACGTGTCAAGTGTATTGACGTCATGGGGGAGACTACTTTGAAAGATAAAATATTAGAGTTTATTATCTCAGATGTCTCTGTTTTTTTATTGCCGCAGTCCGGGAACTTTAGTGTCAGGCCATGTATACTAAACGCGTGAATACCTGCAGTTATGTATCAAGTAATTTAGCGTCAAAGAAACTAACGATTTTACGTATCCAATAGTCCACTACCCCCTTAAGGGGAGGTTCCGGTCTAAAAGTCGATTTCTTTTTATTTCATTTTTCGAATGTTCAACCTTTTAGGAATGCGTGTTTAAAAGGATTTGTTGAAATTCGTAAAATTCCCGAAGTTATAGGCATTTGAGTAGCGGCAAATGCATGGGTAACACCACTCGGCACTCACGTAAAACTGTAAACGCGTTTTTCTCGAAACAGTGTTCTCAAAACGGTGGGACCTGTATCTCCAATAGTTATTATCCGATTCGACTGAAACTTTTTTTACTTGGAAGAATATACTTCTGGCTAGGAGGGAAACCAGAAGAAAATACAAAAAATTGAAAATTTATAATTTTCAAAGGCGTTGAAAGGACGAAAAATATAGAGGGAAAGTGATTTCAAACTTCAAGTGTCGTTATTTTCTTAGAAAATGTCTTTTTGTTTTGTTTTCTGGTTTCCCCCTTAGCCAGAAGTATATTCTTCAAAATAAAGAAAATTTCAGTCGAATCGGATAATAACTTTTGGGGATACAGGTCCCACCGATTTGGATCAATTTTTTGACGCCTTGACTTTAACGACTCCCCAAGGCTGTCTGCAATGATTAATTATAAAACAAAAAATATATTTCTATAATGTAAGACATCCTTAATACAATGCAAAACGTCCCATTAAATTATATATAGTAGTTTTCCTTTAATTAATTCTTGAAGATCACCTATTTTTTGGGGCTCTAGACCGGAACCACCCCTTAATACAGAACAGAGTCCACTGCCGTCTACAGTTACAAATGTATTACGTTCATCCTTGTCATTTAGTTTCCGAAGTTTCAAGTGGCTGTAGCGGTAGCAATAGCAGTAACAACACTAGCAGCTGCTGGGCTCTCCTCGATCGACGAGAGAGCAGCTGTTTTCTCTTGCCACTCCTGAATCACGATTCGAGTTCTGGTTCAGCTTCTGCTTTTCGTGTCCTTCGCACCATATGGATGGACTCGTATTCGAGTGGGTCCCGTAGATTCCAGGAAGCGCATTCTCGAAATAAAATAACCATTCCGCCGTTTATCTTAAACGTTTCTGCATAGCGGTGCGTGTAGTATGCGAGGATATCGTCGAATAATATTTTCAGTTTCAACTTCCAATGGCGTTCCATTGTTCACACATTTCCGTAAGTACTGGAGTATATTTTGACAATTGAAAGTTGCCCGCTGTGATTTGTTCCTCGATCGGATCGCACAACTCGATCCCCATACATAAGACAATAACCAACAGCTTTTAAACGCGTAGAGTAAGTGCACCTAATTTCGCCTGCTCTTTAAATCGTTCTCAATTTAAAGGTGATTGATTTACTTGCGTTGTTTGGTTGAAATAAATTCCCGAAAACACCCTTACATTTCGGACCGTTACAGAGTGGGGAAATTTTGCGTTTTTATGGCCAAAACTACAGAAGCGAAATTTTTGAATTTTACAAATTTAATGCAAATGTCAATTGAAGAACTATATCCATTTTCGTGGTCGAAACCGGAAAACTAATTTTTAATATATAAAATCTTAATATATAAAAACTTCTCTAGATTCACTCATGTAGAAAATAAAACTTTCCGATCTTTTGTTCCAGGTTAAACGGTATAGCCGTGAGATTGAACACCTTGGAAAACGTCGCCCCTCAAAATCTTGCGTATCGCGGCTCTACCGCCGCCATTTTGTAGGAAAAAAATACAATTTTTTCCGGCGAGAGTTGTACAATAACAGGCTTTATATTAAATTTTCTGTTTGTTTCATTATCTTTCTATAAAAAAATGCCGAAAATGACTGCAATCTTGCTCCGTCCAAGGTGGCCTAACCCCTTAAGGGGATCTTAAAACCCCCAAAAAATTCGAAAATTGACAATATTGTGGAGCTTAGGAAAAGGAGTACGATTTTGCAGGATATTTTTTAATCTCTTTATGCAACATTGGAACTTTAACATTTTTTTTTTATAATACTAGAGGTCCATCGACAATAGTTTGGAATTATCTAGTTGTATGTGTAGGAGCAAGTCGATTGGTTGAATAGTTTTCTCTAAATTACCCCCACTGTTTGCAACTTCAGTGGCAACGCTGTAGCAAGATGCGTCGATAGCGGTATCTACAATTCATATTTTCAACATACATTTTTCTTTTCGTATCTTCAAACGTTAAATATAAAGGCATGACAAAGTGTAAAATAATTTGTTTCTTAATTTCTGCAGAAAAAATTCCCAAAAGTCGGCCTGTTTTAGCGTTGCCTAAAGTATAGTCTCCCCTAAAGTTTTATACGTAAAATCCCATAAACACGGTTCCGTAGTTTCTGCGAGTTCTCTAGAAAAATTGTCCAGCTACAAATAGCTGCTCCTTCCCCTCTCTTTTATTTATTGGTATTTCGAAAGTCGCTTTAGATTACAATAGCCTTTAAAATTATTATTCTACAGGCTGCCTCGTATATTCCGTACGCTAAGAGACTGCTTTAGTCTTCAGGTCGATGTGCTTCCATTTCATGGTCTTAATTTATCAATAAGTTCAAAGAAAAAGGTGATTGATCCTCTTAACCGGGAAGAGAAATTAACGGACGAAAGCGCAAAGGCTGTGATGCCAGTAATTTTATACAAAAATATGAAATTACTAAATTATCACAAAAGAGGATCGAGATACTTTTTAATGCAGAAACTGTGGCATTTTTTTAAATGTTTAATATGTGTACACACCGAATTGTTTACCACAGATATGTCAACCGGGTCCGAAAATAATAACTTCAATAGAGGACTACAAATTCTAAAAAATAAATTAAATGATACGGCCAAGGGGGCAGTCAAATTAATAGCAGAGTGTAATAAATTAATAAAAGAAGAATCGAAAACCATATTTATTGCAAGTTGTGAAAGGATATCGTAGTCGTTTTCCTTACTGTAAGAAGAATACGTTCTTGCAACAATGCGGGGTAATGTATAAAGAATATTGAAAAGTTGAAAAGAATATTAAATTTTGTATTTGTTATTATCCTACTCCTACAAATTTTATTACATTTCAAATCATGCGCAAGAATTTTATTTTACGCCATTTCAAGTCATCGAATAGCTGTAAGGACCACTCTAAAGACATAAAATGAAACGTTTCTGTGGTGTAATCTGTTCCGGCTGAAATAGTTGAATAAAGCTTCGAAAAGTTTCCTCGAAGTTATTTTGAATTAAATTTGCCCGTATTCGTTTCTCTCACAGAAATAAAAGAACTTATTGTTAGTTAATGGAATACAAAGCTGACATTTCTTTCTTCTCGACATACCATCTTCCAAGTAACAACTTAATCTCATTTCTCTTTGAAGGCTTTTTCATTTCAGACCATTTCTAAGATACCTTTATAAGTCGATTTTCACAGAAGCAGCGCGGACGTTATTCGAGTTCCGCGCATGTTTTTTTTCTCCAAACGAAGTAACAATTTTTACGAACAGGTTCGCAATGGTAAAATTCAAGAGACTATAACATCATTTCATACATTCAATAAAACGTTTACGTTTAAAACATTTTCTACTAATTTTTAGAATTTATATTTTATAGTTCCGCAAAATTCACAAATTACGAAAAAAGTTCACGTGCAAAAGTTGCGAAGTCCACTTTTACTAATTCCACTTCAGTACAACAGCTTTTCCCAAAAATAATGTTTCCCCGAAAGTCGTTTTCGCCAAAGCCTTTCGTCTCGACGTAAATCCAAGGAAAGGAAATTAAAAAAGTTGATATGTAAAGATTCTGAAATCAATTTTGCTAATTCTTATTGTACTCGATTAAGTGTGATAAAAAGCTCTTGCAGTGAAGTGGAATTTAGCTACCCGCAGTAAATCGGCGGTTTGGATCGTAAAATCAATGGGTCAAATTAAACAGTAAATGATTTCTTTAATCAGAATCAGAATCTGTTTTATCAACTTCGAATTACCTTAGTTTTAAAATTATACATATTAATAGTATTAAATAATTTAAGCTAAAAAATCCGTAGATTTCAGTTTACAATCCGTAGATCCGTAAATAAAGTAAAAAATCCGTAGATCTACGGAAAAATCCGTAGGGTTGGTAACACCGCCCCCGCCTACCCTATTTCTCCCATGCCATTTTTTACTTACTCTGTTCACTTGTACAACGTTCAAAATATTTTATTATTAGAAAGTCTAAATTTCCATTAGACTGTGTTACGTACACACGGTTGACTAACATTGTTGCAGTGATACAGCGTTTGAATTAATTCAATATGTAATACGCCTCGGATATCTTTGTGTAGCCCAGGGGTGCTCAGGGAGCCGTTTTCAGCGCCTAGCTGCGAGCAACCCGCCTCTCCCGTTGCTAAGATTAGAGTCGATGAGGCGAACTGCAGTAGTGTACGTGCGTTTTGTATGACTTGAACCCAGCTATATATACCTACGCTACGAGCCTACGAGCACGCACGTACATTACTGCAGTCCTCCTCACCGACAATAACCTTAGCAACGGGACAGGCGGGTTGCTCGCAGCTGGGCGCTAAAAACGGCTCCCTGCGCATCCCTGGTGTAGCCGTATACTATCGCTTGCCGGAAAAGAATTAAAGTGATTTGCAACGAACGATGCAACCCGATTAAATACGCAGCCATATTCTGATTTGCGGTAGCGTCTCCTCACGGTGACAGAATGCGTTTAAACATCTCCGGAAGCTGAAGCAAATAATGCTTCCGAATGATATAATTAACTCGCCCCCCTTCTATTGGGAATAGGAGCTGGGATTATTCTCGGCGCTGGCTTGCGTTTCATTGAGAATCCGGCGTCATTAACGATACTCCTCCCCTGAAATGCAAGTGGTCCACGATTATGTGATATAATACAGCAGGATGATCGCAAAGCAAACGCGTGCAAATCGTGTGTTGATTTGAACGCGTCAGAACTGACGAGCGGCGCAGGGACGGGGCTGTCGAGGGGGTGATTTAGCCCCTGTATCGAGGTCGCATTGTGTTGGTCGCCGATTCTCGTCTCTGTGCCAGCTGTTACTATTTTCTTTTCTTTCTTCTTCCCCATTCTCGCTCTCGCTCCACCCCGGCCAAGCTCTTCCCAGAGCTTTCCTTTGTCGAGCATCATCCACGTTCGTGCCAGTCGATCCGTACCGAAATTAATCAAAAGAGAACGATCGCGAGCACGTGGGCAACCCCTACCGCTGGCTACTCAAACGAAACGCAGACGCTTCTCTCCGATCAAAATATTAAATAGCGCGACAAAACCCTCGGGGGCACCGGCTCCCCAACAATGGGAGGTGGCGGGGTTCCCGATTACGAAGGGGGATTCTGGGGTACCGGAGTACGGCCACGTGCCAGCCATGGGAACATAATGCCGCAACGGCCACGTGCCCACCACCTAACGGGTGTGCGCCAAGAAAGCGGCCACCGGTTGCTTTCTAGGCGTCCAGATACACTTTGTGAGTCGGTCTCTTCGTTTCCTATTCTCACTGCTATACTGCTACGATTTATAGTCTCCATTCCAGCATTTCCTCGTGGAATCTTCTCATGCATTATTTGTTGAGAATGTTAATAGAATTTCGGCTATCATACTCTGTGGTTAAATATAAAATACTGTTTTTCACACAACTCTAATATTTACAATTCTTTATAACTTTCCTGAATTTCCAGTTAGTGAATTTTTAACATAATTTTTTTTATATATATTTTATTCATAAGAAAAATGAAACGTGATTTAGTAATTTTTCGTGCAAGGAACACTAAAATTTAGTAAAGTAGTTTAGTAAAACATTGGTAAAGTACTAAATTACTGGCTACTCGACTAAATTACTCGGCGTGTCTGTTCCAGCCTTTACGCATATCGGTATGTAATCAAATGTGAACAATTTCTGTTTCTGCTACCAACTATATCCTTTCCAAGAATAGATCTGGCAAATTGTTACCGAAAATCTTTATCTTGTGGGCCTGTACGTAGAGGTAAAGAAGGTTTTTCTTAAATAAAACTACAAAAATTTGATATCATGTTTCACATTGTTAAGTTGTATTTCCTAATTCAATATGCATATATAACGACAGCGCATGCAAAGCAAAATCGTGTTTCTCCCTTGTCACGTACAATACTTTTTTCAACACCTGCATGAAAGGTGTGTTTTTTGATAGCCTGCTGAGCGATTCGCAAAAAAAATACACATGATCGATAACGATTAGTCGAATAAATGTATCTTCATACCGCAGGGTAACGCCAGCCTCCAGTTTCCTTGGGAGCAAAGTACAAAATTGCGAACTCGCATGCGCGTAAAGTCTTTTTCCCTTGGGAGAAAAGTAGAAACCGCGAATACGTTTGAAATTGGTCATTTTGCTAAAAAAAAAACACCTATTTTCATGCAGGTGTTGAACAAATATCACAATCATATTTAGTCTTTATCTTTATAAGAAACAAATGAGCAACTACTGGAAGTGGATAGCATGTTAATGCATGTTGGGAATAAACGGAGGATAAAGAAAGTGAAAAATCTTAGAAAGAAGTAGGTTACTATAACAAAGACTGACTGTTATTCAAGAAGAAAAGCGTATGAATATTTTTTGCCTCTGTGATTGCTCTTGCAAATACTATTTTCCCTGTTTTGCTAAAACTCCTTTCCGATTCACAGATGTTACTGGTATGCAATAGTATTTTTTTGCACAATTCCGACAACGGCTTCAATTCCCTATTTATCTAGAAGTGTTAAAGTAGTTATCATCAAATTTATTAATGCTTCTACTTCTTGGTAAATACGTTTCCAAAAATATCATTTTTAAAAATTACTAATTTACTTAGAGTTAACCTCATATTTTAAAATAAACCTAAATTATTACTTACTATTTAAACTACCAAGTAATCTCTAATACCTACTTTTTAATAACTACTTTTAATAGGAATTAGATATTATATATGTTAACTTTTTGTGAGATGTGAGATTTCCGCAGATTGCATTGCAAGTAAAATGAATATCATAAATTATACGTTCCTGTGTTCGAGTCGTAATTTATATTTAAAAACCTGAGTTCTCCGATAATGACTTTTTCGCAGATTTCTCTTCCATATTTCTGAGGATTTTCATAAATCTGGGAACTAAAACCACGGGCGTTGCGGGCGATTTGGGCGTAAGTGGAATGCAACCCCATACAAAGTTCTCGTCAGATAAAAAAATATCGATAGTTTTCGATAATAAAAACTATCGATTGTTATCGATAGATTATCGATAATGCTCCACCTCTAGCGGAGAGCTGAGATGAAAGGGACAAGTATTGAACGTCACGTTGCAATTGAGGCGTTTGATGGAAAAAGGGCACATGTTAGGAATGAAACTCTAGTTAATTGTATCTTTAAGATTAGGCATTCACCTAATAGGTATTAACCCTTCTGATTCTAGCGCCGACTTTACTCGGCTCTCTGGTACTTTACACAAAAAAAATTAAGAAAAAAAAATACTTTAGCGAAATGTACGCCGCAATGAAAGAGTTAATAACATATTTATATTCTCAAATTTGCTATTATTACAACTCTGTGTCTATAAAAAGAGCATTAACCCTCTGGTATGATCCCTTGTTTGTAAACAGGCTTAAAGTATCTCATAAGTAAACATTTACTTATAGCGAGTTTCCCGATTTGGAATATATATTTTTAAAGCACTCATAGTAAGTAGGAAATCCTGAAAATTATATCTGCAATGGACCTATTTTACTCGTGGTATCAATAACATTCAATATAGCCTCGAGGCGTAAGCGAAAAACGGCAAAATCCTCTTATTGCAGAATAATTGGCTAAAACCTGGCATCTGTATGTTTTTTGTGGTGCTGAATCAGAAAATGGCGTTATTGTTCGTTTAAAAAAAAAATCCCGAGGAAGTTCTCTTAATAAAAAATCGCTTTCTTGAGATAATTCAAAAAGGAAAGGCCGGAGAATTTTTGAAATATTTTTTTCGGATTACTCGTACGAATTTACTTGAAAATTTGAAACACTTCAGAGGGACACCCTATATAATCTTTAAAGAGTAGGGATCTTCCTCGTGAATATATGTACTTCACTGGCTATCGCTGACGAAGTATGGTGCCGAAATTGCTGTTCAAATTCGATTAAAGTCAGCAAGTCGTTGGGAGCCGAGTGTGATGCGTTTAAGGAGTATGATTCATTACTCTGTACTAGGAAGTTTCGAGTAAGAGAAGAGAGGCAGGTTTAAAAACAAACGTGACATCTTTGCCCCCGCGTGGTCTCTTGGAAGGGTGGCGGAAAGTCAGGGGGGAAGGTGGTCGACGTGGCGAAACAAAGCGAAAAATAGCTGAAGATTCATCTTTGTGTTTTCTTTGTTCGCCTTCTCCCGCCATGCGGCGCGGCGCGACGTCCCGAAGTTTCTGGCACGTTAGGGGGAACTTGAATCCGGCATGGCGATGGATCGATACAGCACCAAGGAGTACTGTTATGGGGGTGTTCGCTCGTAATACACGGGGGGTTCCTGCCATGGCCCGACGGTGGAGAGAATGTACGTGTACTCTGCTCCACTCCAATGCCAGAGACAGCAGTAGCACCCCATTCGTCAATCCTTTTCCCTCGTTCTGGAGGCCCTTTCTCTTTGTTCAAGTTCGTTAAACTTCCAGTCGGTCTACACAACCCTCCAGACTTCTCTGCCGATTTCTCTATCCCGACGTCTTCCTTCACTTCATTTTCCCCTTAGGTAGTTTCTTCTCTGTACTTCTCGGTGATTGTAATTACTATAGAGCTGTAATTTATTTCTGTATTGGTTGTGGCGATTCGATGCGATTACAGTGCTTTCATACGAAATGTATGTTTTGTACAAGTTTTGTGTAAATTTAAAGAAAACGAAAACTGAATTTTATGCAACTCGCTATCAACACTCATATAAGATTGTTAAATTAGAATGTTAGAATATTGTGATAAACTTTTTTCATCTTCTTTGTTTGGAACGAAGAGGAAAAGTATAATGAACTGATCAAGAATCTGTGTACGGTAAGCAGTAGCATGCTCGCCAGTGCTTAAAAATATTTATGGGACCAACGTACGATTCAAGTTCTTGGCTCGAAGGATGCTCTGCTCGCTGGAAATCGCTTAGTACAACTGAGCACTGATGCCCGATATTTATCGATTACTGTACGTATCGATATTTGCACGACCATATTTTGATATTTTTTGATCGATATTTCAAACACTAATAATCGCAGGTGTCGATAACTTTGTTCAAAATATCGATAATAGTTATTGCACCTTTTTTCGTTCAAGCCAATTCAAGCTAATTTTCAAATTACTGCGTCTAAGTAAAATTCAGCAATTCCTTTCCATAGTTTTATATCGAATGGTGCCTATGATATTTCTTATTAAAATAAAAATTCTAGTTTCATTTATAGATATGATTTGGAAAGTAGATTACTTGTTTGCATTGTAATACTTTTGAATCTTAATTTAAATAAAATAATTTCTTAATGGTATTATATAAAAATTGTTATCTTGGAAAATTCTTTTTAATAAAAAATAATATTCTCTTGAATATATGTAATATATATAATATAATCGATATATAACAGTTCGAAACATTTATTTTCGGAACGGTTCAACCCCTGGTCTTAAGTAGCTGCCCGCTATTAGAACCACATGATAAAAGAAAATGTTAAAAACATTCCTATTCATAATGTAGGAAATCAATTTATTTTAATATTATGCCACAAAATACTTCAGCGTTTATTACATATGAATTTAATTATGAGAACTACAATGAATGGAATACGAGCAATCTTTATTTCCTTAAATATCGAGCGGTCTAAGTAGCTGACAGACACTGTAAACTGTCATAACTGTATTGCCATAACTATATTGTTACATAAGTTTGCTATAAAGAACGAATTAATTATTTGCATGTTAACATTCTTTTATTAAAAATTGAATTTTGTATTGCTTTCATTTAGTGGTTTCCAATTATAAATACAAATTTTATTCCATTGGTTAAAGTAGATGATTTTGTTATAAGACAATTATATATTGTAGTTGAACACTCCCTGTGTACAAATTAGTTTTGCACCAAAACTTCATAATCCCTAAATGGAACTTCCTTGCCATCGTATGGTACGTACAGTACACCGTGACTTCTCTGGATCTACAAAAACAATCAAAGGAATAATTCATACACATCAATAAATGATTAACTTTAACGTAAACAAATTACAAAACTAATATATAATAAAAGAAGCAGCACACTGATAATTATGGATCTAATTATTGAGGAAAACAGCTACGAGACTTGTCGATTGTATTTGTAGACATTATTAAGGATGAACTACAGTGACAATCTTCGCCAGGATAAATAATTTGAAAACTACCGAATCAATTTTTCGAAAATTTTGCAGAGGGTTTTACTATTGCATAAAGATTGGTGCCTCCAATTTTCAAAGATTTTCGCTTATTTTGTATGTTACTGAAGTTCATCTTTAAATTATTTAAGTTTGAACTTCAGTAATATTCAAAATAAGCGAAAATCTTTGAAAATTGGTGGCATCAATCTTTATGCAATAGTAGAACACTCTGCAAAATTTCAGAAAAATTGATTTGGTAGTTTTCAAATTATTTATAATAATATGTGAGCTCTATGGTCAACCACTAGTAGCAGCCGAGCGCATAGTCCTGCTATCTAAAAGAGAATACACCGCGATTTTTTTATAGGTTCTGATCAAAAGTAAACGTTCCCAAAAAGGCTCACTTTTTCAATCAAAATAAAAATAGGGCGAACTTCCTACGATAGATAGTTTCGCAGGTAAAAATTCGAAAATTTGATGGCCCGTATTTTTTAAATGAATTCAGAACTAACAGAATGATGACTTAAATACGCTACAATTTCACATGAACCAGATTATCTTTCAGTTTCATGAAAATCCCAGACATTGATTGTAGAGAACGATCGATTTGACATGGATGACTCATATGCTAGATAGGCATGATTCAATTCCGATGACGAATAACGGACAAGATAACGAATATGCTGTCATCCGCTATAATCAAACAATTTGTATCCGTCTAATTATTTATCGGTTACTTGCACTGCGTCATCCACTTCTTCTGTTATTTACGTAATGTCATTTTGTTAGGTTTAATATTTTCTAAAACACCTATCAAATAGGAAGCAACGGAAAGCATAGACAATTTATTATTCACATCGTTATTTGAATAATTTTAGAATGCATATTAGAATAAATTATTCAATAAAATAAGGATGTGTTATTCGAATAATATGGTAGAATAATTTATTACGAATAACGAATAATTCTTATCCACGTGAAGTATTGGACGAAAGAAAATCCATTTATTTTTCCTTGATATATGTTGCGAAGCACAGAAATCTAAGAGACACATATTTTTATTTTTGCCTATTCTGAATTTTAAGGGGTGAAACAGCCCCTCAATGTTAAAAAATCGGCATTTCCCGAATGAAGCGTTCTGCCAAATATCCAACAAATTACATGCATTTCAGAGGAAATACGTTTTGTAAGTGATCTATGTGCTAATAATTTCAAAAATGGCAACTGGACGACTAGGGGACTAGAGAAACGGGAAAGCTGCAATATGTAGATCTTAAACTTTCTCCAAAACTAAACTCCACTGGATTTTTGAATTCTTCTGATTTTCCGTCGACATATCCCCTTTTAAACTAAGAATATCATAAACCACCCCCTCTGCGTTTTCAAGTTTCTCTGCCCCCCCCCCCTTCCTCATTCTTGCGGTTGCCATTTTTGTACTCGTCAACGCATAGATCACTTTACAATATGTATTTCTTCTAAAATACGCGGTATTTGTTGGATATATAGCAGAACACTTTATTCGGGAACTGCCAATTTCTTAACTCTGAGGGGGTGATTCATCCTTTAAAACAGAGAATGGGCAAGAATAATGAAATACGAGCCTCTTAGATTGTTGTGCTTAACAACACATTTCGATAGTGTGAACACGTCGATAGTGCGCCTTGTTAGATAAATGATTATTTGAAGCAATTCGAATGATCCCATTGCTTCGCGCCTCACCTTTCCCATGCATGGTACGCCGTTGTGAAACGCGCGGCCGACATAAAGCATCTCTCCATCCACCGTTCTTCCAGCTTCGACCGCGTCTTCTGGGACGTGGCCATGGCACGCATGAATCCATTTAAAATCAGCAGGCATCAGAATCTGTCGGGGAAAAGAGCTCTTGAGACATCTGTGTGGATCGTGCATTTAGAAGTTCGCCCGTAATATGGCAGAGACCAAGGAGTCACGTTTCCCACCATCCTAATCTTCTTGATCCTCTCGGCAAATAAATTATCCGAAGCGAGCTGCCATATGTGTAATTAACTGCGGTCACGCCTGCTGGTATATTCGAACCCGAAGAAATTGATTTCGACGAGTACAATCGAGTGTATCACGCGGCAAATAAGGGGTAGCTAACGTAGGATCATGTTCGCTTTACCTATTAATTTAAGGACGCGCAGTATTTCCTCGGTACGGGCTCGGTTTGGTGTACACGATACGGATCTTATCTGTTATATCAATCGCTATCTCATCAGCCTTTAAGAAGATAAAGAAATCAAAACGACGATGCTTGGTGCACGTCTGAACACAAACATGCCAAAAGGAGTAATTTCACGCCTAAAAATAGTGACAGCAAAGAAATACAAAAAAAATTCCGACGCGTATAAATAAGGGCCACCCTAGTCTACACGAATACATTCGATAATTATGAAGAATTTAAGAATTCTGTATTAACTGTACCAGAAAATAGCTTACCAATGTGTTCTAACAAGTGCGTCATTTGCAAAATATCGAGCTTTGTGTTAAACAAAATGGTGGCTATTTCAAAAACATATTACAGCTTTGTAGCAGTAGTAACTTTAAATTTTGTAGGAATTTATCTCACTGTGCACAGTCCAGCGAAGTCCAGGTGGGCAGTCCGAGAACGCTAGCATCCATATTGTCTTCTACTAGGCAGTCGAAAAATCGTTTTTTTTTTATTGCATTTTCCGAAAGTACTATCTTTTCTGAATAAAATGCCGCTTGGTTTATAGTAAAATTTGCAAAATTGTAGATTTGGCAGCTAAAAACGTCAAGCGACAACCTATAACGTCGCCTTTGCCCAGAAACTTTAAACGCGTTTTTCTCGAATATTTTTTTCTCTTCATTTTTTCCTGACTGCGAACGAATTGAGGTTCAGATCGACTTGGAAAAAATTACAGGATCTGTAAAACATGTGCCATTTCGGGGCAAACCTCTTATAGGGTCCGTAAAAATTCGAGATTTTCATAAAAAAATTAAGAAGTCACCGAATATTTTTAATCCAGACCATCATTGTTTGTACGCTACAAAAATCCGGCGACTTCTTAATTTTTTAATGAAAATCTCGTATTTTTACGGACACTATAAGAGGTTTGCCTCGAAATGGCACATGTTTTACACATCCCGTAATTTTTCCCAAGTCGATCTGAACCTCAATTCGTTCGCAATCAGGAAAAAAATGAAGTGTAACAAATATTCGAGGAAAACCCGTTTAAAGTTGGGTAAAGGCGACGCTATAGGTTGCCGCTTGACGTTTTTAGCTGCCAAATCTACAATTTTGCGAATTTTACTATAAACCAAGCGGCATTTTATTCAGAAAGGATAGTACTTTCGGAAAATGCAATAAAAATATCGATTTTTCGACTGCCTAGTCCCTTTAAAGCAGCGCTGTCCAGCGTAGGGGCCCCTCACGCGCCTGCTTCCCCTTCCAATCTTTCTCTCGCACAGCGTGCCTTCCGTTGTCAAGGAGACGGCGCGACGCTGAGAAGGCTGCTATGACGGGCTACCCGGGCTAGCGGCTTCACCGTTTGCGGCGCGCGGTATCCCTGACAACGCGGACGAGAGTGGGAGAACCCCGAGCTCCCGCAGGAGCAACCTTGGACAGCGCTGCTTTAAAGGCTGCCGTTCCAATGTGCGGCCGCAGTCGCCGGCGATAGATTGTGGTTTTAGGGTACGAGCCTACACGCACATTACTAGAGTTTTCCCTATCCGTTGTATGCCCGCCGCTTCGTTGGCTTCGAGCACCCCATTGCACGCAACACGTAGCAGACGCTATGGATGCTAGCGTCTTCGGACCGCCCACCTGGACTTCGCTGATATATACTTTGTGATATCGTGTTTATAGGAAATTTGACACTTCGTTTTATCTGTTCAATCACGTCCCTTGAAGATACCATGTTTTCCAAGACACCCTATACAGAAACGTTAACTCCTTCCTTCAAAACGATCTTGATGGATGGCCGCTAGAAGTGGGGCGGAAGAATGTCAAAGAACAATTTTTTTTACGGTTTCTTGAGCTACGTATACATACATACACGCGTTGCATAGGTCTGCAAGGTGCATATAAGAAACATGCCCCTTGGAGGGATTCTGTTTTTGCATTTCAGAAGACGCATCGCTTTGAGTTGCACCTGTTCGCGTTTAGGAAATTCTAAACTGAATTTGATTTATTCGTGGGTTTGTAAGGTGACAATGGTTACAGAAAAGATGCCAGGACGAAACTGAGCATGCTCGTATGAAGCTTGCGTGCGATTCGTCGACATGTTCGCGATTGTCCACACACTGTACGAACAAATTCGACGAGCGTCACGTGTGCTAAGCAATTTCCACCGCACAGAGCAGGTCACGAGCCGAGCATTTTAACCCTCGGTTGTCACAGCTACTTTTTCGAACGTCGCTGTCACACTGGGTCAATTTGACCCTGCCAGTTTTCAATCAGTTGTCATTTAAACACTATTTGTTAAATTAAGTCTCCAAAATTCTGAGATAACGTTTGAACATTGTAGAATACATGCCCATCGTTGAATGTTGACATTTAAAGTCTCATCATGCTTAAAAAAAAATTTGAAGCAATAAGAGTTCCGACAAAAAGTTTTTTGCTTAAAACATTGCAGGGTCAATTTGACCCGGTGTGACAACCGAGGGTTAACCGCCACACACTATTTAGCTAGCATGCTTGCCGAGCCTGCAGTTCGTGGTGTGCTCGGCGAGCATGCTCGCTATTGTAGATGCAGACCTACTGTTCAAAGTAGCAACAAAATATTTGGAAATCGTTCATCTTTACCTCGAAATCATGTTTCGTGTGCTCGCGACCATCGTGGCAGACATAAGCAACGCCGTGTTCCGGTTTCACTTTTGCAGGAAGCATGTCGCCATGGTGCAAAGCACGCCCGACGACGAGATTCGTGCCATCCAAATCCTTGCCGACTGAAATCATTCCTGGTACCGTGTAACGGGCACCCGTGTATCTAACCCACTTATACCCTGCAACAGGAACCGTCGATATTAGTGAACCTCGACATATAAATGTTATCTAGAAAAGGGAATCGTGGGTAGCAACATTTCTGATTCAATATTTCACAGACTATCTTGTTCACAAGTTACACCGGTATTAGGTACCTACTCATAATACACGTTGAATTTGTTCATTGCTAATTTTGGATACAAATTTCAAAGAACAGCATTTACACAGCACATACATCGCTGAAATAACATATGGAGCGATTATTAACCCTTCGTGATCACACACCGTGTATCACACCCCAGGTCTTTGCCAATATTTCTGTGAATTTTTAGACCGCAATAATATACTTTAAAAATTTGGTGAATTTTAACAAAGGATAGCTTTTATGCACAACTATTTTATCAAATACAAATTTCAACATAGCAAAGTTTAAATCTCTGGAAATAGACTATTACAGTATTACGAATGTACAATTATTACTGAAAATTTAAAGGATTCATGGTTTCTCCGTTACCTACCCACCAATAATTATAATCATGATTCAGTATATCTCACAAAAAATAGCTAAGACGCGCTACAAGGTACAAGTTGACCGTCTCGTTTTCCCAATTTTCACGAAACGCGACAAGCGATCTAGATTTTCCCATTCAACGATCAATTGCAATGTGAATGGGATGATTCATAAAAAAACAGGTGCAATCAGTGCATTAAATCTCGTGGATAATGTTTCAAGTACTTATTGTGACGTTATTCTTTTGATTCTAACTTGAAGGATAAACGTTTTTAGAAAAATATTGCTATAAAACTTATTTGTTGTTACGATAAATAATGGTACCAGTACCCAACATTTTGGCTAACCTTTTCGAAACATCGTATATATAGAACGTGCAAATACGCGAATATAAATATAACTAAAGTTAACTCTTTCGTCGATAAAATGTGCCAATAATGATAAGATTAAACGAAGACATAATCTACAGTAATGCATTGATTAATACACTTCCTCCATAAAAATGACAGCTGTAAAAAGCTATATTTGCCTTTTTACATGAAAAAATAAAAATAAACAGAATTTATGAAATATGCAACTCGTAATCAATTATTTCAACACCTGATTAACATTGCTACGGAAAATTACGAAATGAAAGAAACTTTTATACACACTGGGAATAACAATGAATTCGTTAAATGCGAATGTCAAGCAGTCTTCTTAAATATGCCCGAGAAAGATTTTGTGATTCAGTTATCATATCATAAGATAAAAGAATATACAACGTGAAAATCCAGGAACCCGCTTGCCCTCCAAAAACCAGATTCTTAGATTTTCAAATTTTTAATTTTGCTGTTTACTTTCAAGCACTGCAACAAATTAGAGTATATTTTGAACTATATCAAACACCCACAAAAATTATAAATTTATATATAATCTTACTCATAATCTTTACAAAATTATGGTAGAAGGTTTATTTTTATTGTAATAATAAATAGAATCATGTCACTAATATAAATTAATTTTATTTTAAATAATTTATATAATTGAAATTATTTATTTTATATAGTGCTATATAGATAACCTACCAACATACCTATACCATTAATTATACAGTGGATTGTAAAATCGTATGACAAATAGTTTCGTTACTCACCGGTCATCCTTGCAATGACAATTACACTGCGACTTAATTTCACAGAATAAAAAAGTGCTTGAACTGCGCGTGTGGAATGTCCGTTGTATTACTTGGTCGAATAGATCGTGAGTCGTGGAGAATGAAGGCTGCAATACGGTGATGTACGAAGGTTTCCAATCTTTTAAACGCTATCAATCTTATCGCCGTACAAGCCTCTGTGTACACGGAGTATACTTTCCGCGATACGATCTAATGATATATCTATAGGTACGTTTCTCTGAAACGTTACAAATAAAACTCGTTCCGAAGAAAGGTGATACACTTTTTCGGAATTGCAGTTTTTGTGAATTTTCTGGACGTAGGTACGAGAACTGAAAGAACACATCAAACATACATTAATATATATATATATATATTGTTTGCATTAATATATATATCTTGGCGCCCTGCAGAAAATTTAACACTTCCCATACAACACACTTCATTGCAGGAAGGTCCCATCAATGTAGCTGGAATGTTCCGGTGCAGCACATATATATATATATTATGCATTTTAGATTGCAAGGGAGTTATTGTAAATTATTAATACTAAGACAATTAGCATTTCTTCGGTTTCGCAGCGCCAAGTATTTTGAATAAAATATTTACATATACCTACTTAAAATATGTTTATTTAAATGTTTGTTTCTATCGTTTCTGATAATAAATAATCCTAATTTGCTTTGGAACAAGTATTTTTACTTAATTCTACTCAAAATAATTAGTATTACTTTCCTCCCCATGGTATGTTACTTTCGTCCTACCCCTGCAGGACAAAAGTAACAATGACAGTCACTGCGGAAAGTTGCCATAAATCTTTGACTACTTATCATGGAAGGCTGACTTTGTGGTCAAAGGATAGACCAAGAAACGCACTATCTTAAGGCATAATTTTCGTTTTTATGTCTGTAAGAGGTAATTGGCAGCTAGGGCAATTGTAAAAAGTGTTACATATATATTATTATATATATATGTAAATTATTAATACTAAGACAATTAGCATTTCTTCGGATTCGCAGCGCCAAGTATTTTGAATAAAATATTTATTTGTATAAAAATATATGTGCTTAATATTATGTAATACATTTTTTCATTGTACCATTGAGATTTTTCCTTTGTATAAATAGTCATTGTGATAATTGGCGCAATCGTTGTATATCATTATTTTTGTAAAGTTAAATATAGAACATTAATATAATATTAATTTACGACAATGTTTTTAAATGGGATTCTTTTCGATGGGATTATATACTTGGCGCTCTTTTTTGTACCTTTTTGTGAAAAGGTAATTACTGATAGAGTTTGACGTTTATTTTACTCTAATTGTGTTTCTTGGGTACCGCGATTTATAAACGAAAATAAGGAACTAAAACTCCTAGCAGAGACGCGTTACCCTGAAAGTGTCCTTTGGTCTCGTAAACTAATTTGCATGTCACTGCGACAGATGTCTACGTACCCTAGCTTCTTCTCCCCTTACTTTTCTCTCCTTTTTTTTCCACTCCCTTGCACCCCACTGTTCCTGTCCTTTTCTGTATGCGCCAGTCTCCCGCCCGCTTTCTTTTTTATTCAAATCCCTTCTCGCGGAATAATAAAGCGCGGTACCTTTTATGAGACACTAAGAAAATTACAGCGCCAGTCGTCACTCTAGCCATCCAGAAAACTCAATTCTAAATTGGTGTGTCTTGTGCAAAAAAGAACGTTAACACCGTATCTAACACTGTTCGATTTCTTCGACGGCTCATTTCATACATTTAGAACTAGAGTTATTAATCATCCCCATAGAAAAACTTGAAAAAAAGTGAAAAAATTACGCCAAGTACATGAAATCAAATAAATCACAAAAGAATAGAAGATAACAATAATTAGAATATAAAAGAGAGATGTGAAATCAAAATTAGCTGCAGGTACATAAAGGTGCTTTCCAACTGCGCTTAAGATGACACAACTACATATACGCAGCTAAAATGCTGTGTTCATACATTCCATTATCGCGGACATTTTAATAATGTGAAGATAAAATGTAACATCTAGACATTTGCCTAGATGTCCGCGGCCTGGAAGTCAAATACTTGGCGTGGCCAGGCTAGGTCAAGGTGTCGACGAATAAGAATTATTTAAAAACGCAAAATAATGAAAGTGTACTTATATGGTCAGAGTTTTAAAAAAATATTCGAGAAAAACGCGTTTAAACTTTCTGGGCAAAGGCGACGCTATATGTTGCCGCTTGACGTTTTTAGCTGTCAAATCTACAATTTTGTGAATTTTACTATAAACCAAGCGGCATTTTATTGAGAAAAGATAGTAATTTCGGAAAATGCATTAAAAATCGATTTTTCGACTGCCTAGTTCCCTTAAAAAAATCGATGAAACTTACAGCTTATTAGATCTTTATATATATATAAAGCCTAGATGCCTAACGATTATATATATATAAAGAGGCATACATATAAAAATCTAATAAGCTGTAAGTTTCATCGATTTTGTTAAGGGAACTAGGCAGTCGAAAAATCGATTTTTTATTGCATTTTCCGAAAGTACTATCTTTTCTCAATAAAATGCCGCTTGGTTTATAGTAAAATTCGCAAAATTGTATATATATATATATGTGTGCCTAACGATTTCCATTTCTTTATCCATTTCTGCGTAAGAAACGATTTCAACACCTTCATGAAAATGGGTATTTTTTTTAAGCCTGTTGAGCGGGAGCAAAATGACCAATTTCAGACGTATTCGCGTTTTCTACTTTTCTCCCAAGGGAAAAAGACTTTACGCGCATGCGAATTCGCAATTTTTTACTTTGCTTCAAAGGAAACCTGGAGTTTGGCGTCACCCTGCGGTATGAAGATGCATTTGTTCGACTAATCGTTATCGATCGTGTGTATTTATTTGCGAATCGCTCAGCAGGCTATCAAAGACACCCCTTTCTTGCAGGTGTTGAAAAAGAGAGAAACCTCTCTCCCTTGTCACGCAATGTACTATTTTACCGTTGTTGATTAGCAATCAAAGGCATTTCATATTAACTGTCAATTTTCTTTAGGCGAACTAAATAATACGCAACGTCACCCACTGTCGGGTAACAATGTCCGATTTTGATCAAATTTTCCATACCTATGGGTAAAGGTACCTATTAAAGAATACTTCAGACTTACTTCCCTCATCGGTCGACGTTCATTTGAAAAGGTAAAAACTGCTCCCCAACTTGGATATGGAAAGCACATTTAGTTAAATTTCTCGGAAACTAATTGAAATAGAAAGAAATATTGTGCACTTTTACGAATAATAAATGACCTGAACAGAAGTGACAAGTGGCATCGCTGTAACCTATCAATCGTTATTTTATAAATATATTTCTTGTAAAACATTCTTTCTTTATCTGAACACTGACTGATTTTTTTTCACTTTGCTTAAGAACTAGGAATAATATAAATTTTACTGAAATGACGCAATACGGTTTCATGCAGTTGTTTAGATACGAGTCTGTCGAATTTGCTGTACATTAAAATAAACGTATTATTGTTAAATCCGATTAATCCGTTAGCTGAATGTGGTGTGGAGTAACTGGATGGATCTAGAGATACCTTACACCTTCGCGGAGCTACGTAGGAATCTGGTCTCAGGCCTGTGAGTACGGGCAGAGGTCGCTAAGGTCAAGGCAGTGAGGGCGTTCACCAGAATTATTCTCCTCGGTTCTTCCTCCTCTCTTTAACTGCTTTGCCGACGTCCTCAGTGCTAGTCTGCTTTTGCGCGCACAGACTGTTAGAGTCAATAAAATCTTCTCTTTCGGCTAATGGGAAGCTTCCAAGGGAAACGCAGCAGCGGTGTATTTATTTCCCTTTTAAGTAAGACCATGTTTCTACTTTCGTGTTTCTATTGAATAAGGCACATTTCAACAAAATTTCGTCCTTGCAGTTGTAATTTTAGAAACAGCTAACGCTATCACGAACGCCGTGAAAGCTTTATTTGTAAGCGAGAATGGTAACAGGGGAGGGTAATTTTTAAGTTGTAATTACGTTACTTAGTAATTACAAACAAACCCTGGAATAGTAAGGATTGTATAATATTCTGCCACTTTGGCAAGAAATAGCTTCTAACGAGGGGAGGGCGCGAATGGGACGAGCGATTTTTTAACCAAACCGAGCAGAAAATGTTGGGGCCGATGTGTATAAACAAATTCCAGAACATTAGCTGAGAATAGCCAGCTATTTTTATAAAAAAATGGCTTTGAATATTAAAATTGTGAAGTCGTCGGATCGACTTCGTTGTTCTTTTTAGTAGTAGATCTTGGTGAAAGGAATACAAAAAAAAAATAATTATGCACTATTTTCATAGGACTAATTTAACCCGCACTAATTTAACCAGAAAATGCACTTTTGTCGTAGTATCTTTACTTTTGTATGTCCCTTAACTACGCTTGTGGAAAATAATTTTCAACTACCGCACTAGCCTAGGTGCAAGCATCCCAAATTACGAGCCAGGAAAGTAGGCTTCGAAATCCCTGCAAGGGGAGCTTTTTATATTTTTTTCTTCTCCTTATATTTTCGTCATTACGCGTCCCGTGACTAATCAAAATTCCACAATTTTCAGTTTAATATCCCGATAAAAAGATTAAAATGTAAATGCTCGGTTTTATGACACTAATTAGAAACAGGGTGGAATTTTACAGAAATTGCACGCTATAAATTCCTGCTCTGTACATATGAATTTTTTAGCTGTGCTTAATATGTGATGAGAAACATATTTCGTTAACTTTATGGAATTATGGAAATTAATTAAAATTTTTCATCGAGATATTAAACTGAGAATTGTGATTAAATTATTGATCTTATGGGAATAACGCGTAGGACTTTTGTATTCCCTTCATCGAGATCTACTATTTAACATAAGAACGGGATCGATCCGACAATTTCATAATTTTAATGTTCAACGCCATTTTTTGTAAAAGATGTGTTCTCACAATTGTAATATATGTGTAAAGTTTTTTTATAAAAGTAAACGCAAGTGCATAACTTTAGCACAGAGATTATTTTTATTTAAATAATATTCCGAATAACGAATAAAAGTTTAAAAAAATTATTCGTCATGTACCGAATGAAGTTAACTCGGATTAACGAACGAATGGCGAATAATTTTTTTTTAATTTTTATTCGTTATTCGAAATTTTATTTAAATAAAGACTTTGCCCAACTCTGTTTTAGCACCATCTATATACATTTTCATTCGGGCTTCTAAGGAAAGAACCCCGTGCACATTGAGATCTGTATCGGTACATGTTGCAAGTATCAGTATCGCGATACGAATCTCAACGTGTACTTGACTTTCTCGGTATCGATGTATTGGTATCAGCTGGTATTGTTGCCTGTATCAGTACCGTGAAACGTCGATACCTCGAGCGTGCAACTGATACGAATATCTACAATTGCTGTTTCCCTCGATAATATCTTTACGTTTCGTTTCGAATGTTATTAATTGTATACCATTGAAAAGTGTGGGCATTATGTTTTATTTAATATTTAGTGCGTCGGACAACCGAAGCCTGAGAGCTGAACTGATGTTTCATGATTCCGTCTAGTGTTCCTTCTCGAGAATGCTTTCTCGAGAATTTCTCGAGAAATTTTATAATTGCTTATTTCTTATTTCTCGAGAAATACTATAATATAACATAAACAAACCAAAAAGTAATGTTTCGCTTTGTAAAATTTTTGTATTCAATAAATAAATTTACCAATTATATTTAATATCTATTTTTCATTTACACAAGTTTTGTATAAATTAGACAGGAATAATCGTTTAGTTAAAGTTTTCTCGTGTTTTTGATAAATATTATCAACATTACTCCAAAAATATAATGTTTGCAATATATTTTTTTCAACTTCTCGAGAATTCTCGAGAATTCTCAAGAAATATGATCTCATTTCCGATTTCTCGAGAAACAAAAAATATAGAGAAATCAGGAACACTAATTCCGTCTCAACGTGTATGTGTTGTTTGATACTTCACACAAATCTCCTACCCATGCATCGCGATCTCTATCAATATACATCTATTGATACAGATCTCACCGTGTATAGGGCCCTTAAGAATGCATAAAGGCAATCATATAGTCTGAAAGGGCATACTAAACAACAGATTTCAGCAAGACCGCATTAAAGTTGCTCCCATATATGAAATAATATGTAGATAAATCATAAGAGCGATTTTCAAGTGTTGCATAACTATAGCACCAATGTCACTACACGAGCTTTACCTATTTTAGGTTGAGATTTAAAACTTGTCTCATTTTGTGATAAAATTGAACGTGTCTTAAGTTTGCGATTCAAAAATTTCAGCGAAAATCAAACAAGCTTTGATAATTTTTCATCGCCCTTTAATATAAATGCTAAAGCTAAAAGAATTCCTGAAGAATTTCAAATGGAGATAGTCGTTTTACAAAACGACACGGAATTAAGGGATAAATTTCAGAATTTCCGGCTAATAAATTTCCATTGCTAGCTACCCACTCCAGGCAAATAATGAGCTTATTTGGCAGTGCGTATGCGTGTGATCAACTATTCTCGAAAATGAAATTTTTTTAAAAAGTGATCATCGTAATCGACTCGCTGACGAACGATTAAATAATTGTATTAGAGTAGCAGTTTCGAATGTCGCACCCAATATTGTCATGCTCGTTAATGAGAAACAGAATCAAGTATCTCATTAAGTAAATACCAATGCTTATTTAAATTCCTTTAATTAGAAAAATATACATATACCTGTTTATATTATAATATGTAGGTATATATTACTGTGTATATATTACCAATAAATAGTACATCAAATTTAAAAAAAAAAGTTTTATAGTAAATCGCTGTCAGGAATAACAAATTCAGCCCATAAATTAAAATTCTTGGCCTAGTTATATTTATGTATTTAATATTGCGGCCCGCGTAGCGCAGTAGGTTTCCACTTGTGGCCCACTTCGGACAAAAGGTTGCTCACCACTGTCTTAAGGGGAGGTAAAAGTCGATTATTTTTTTTATTTCATTTTTCGAATGTTCAGCCTTTTAGGAACATTTGTTTAAAAGGATTTGCTGAAATTCGTAATAATCCCGAAGTTCTAGGCATTTGAGTAGCGGCAATTGCATGGGTAACACCCGGCCACTCGGCACTCGCGTAAAACTTTAAACGCGTTTTTCTCGAAACAGTGTTCTCAAAACGGTGCGACCGCGTCTCTAGATCAATTCTCAGCTTTGAAATAATAACGTAACAGTAATTAGAAGAAGGTACATGACGATTGATACAGTTAAAGCGCAAAGAAACGAGTGCAACGCAAAAATGAATGTTTTGATGGAGAGATCAATATCATGAAGATCCATGGCGCACTCGCATTCCTATCTGCTGGTACAATACAATACCATCGCGATGCACTTCGCATTGCAATGGGGCCTCTCAGTTTGCATACACGTGGCCAATTGATAGCGATATGTTCGCCAGTATATACTACATGACGAGGTACTCAGTAGCAAATGTTCGCGTATATCCGGACACATCAAAGAGGAATGCTGGGAACTTGTTTGCACGGCCAAGCTTCTCTATCGATCTACCTATTAATACGTTATACACATTTTCGCGTGCATGTCAAGAATTCAGCCTGTTCACCAGCGTATGCAATATCTTTCATCGCGTAGATGCTGCTGTTACTGCTGTCATCTACGATGTCAACTGTTTACACTGGCGCGACTAATTAAGGGGGGAGCCTGGTGTAACTAAATGAAAATCGAGGCATTTTTCGGGAATTTTTTTTAAAGAAAGTATTTGATAGATCTTTCTGAAACTTTCAGGATATTGTATTAGCAGGTTAAGGTATATAACAAAAAAATTTTATTAAAAAAGAGCGGCAAATAACAAAGTTATGCCCAGTCCGTTGGCGACGCAATTATTGCACTGCGGGCAACGTAGCGTCTTTTGGTTTCATCTGAAACCAAAAATCGAACAATTTTCTTTTAGTTTATGAGAGTACGCACAGAATGAAGAAATTTGAAACTTAAAAGATGCAAAATGAACAAATGGCGGCCCCTTGAATAAAAAGTTCACTGTTTCCAACGAAATTTTGCCTTAAATGTCTAAAAAAAAGTTATTTATTTAAACAATATCATTATACTAATAACTTAGTACTATGAAGAAAATGTTCACAAATATCCGTGCACAAGGCCAAGTCGATTGGTTGAATATTTTTTTAGTTACATTGCCCGCAAAGTATAAAACTGTCGTTTCGAGAAAAACACATTTCAAGTTTTGTGGTAGCCTGGCGCTCCGTAGCAAAATCGGCTATATCCGCTTTAATTTTTCGAATTTCGTTTTGCGGCTTTGGGAACATATTGTCGTGATGTTCAACTATTGATTTATGCAACAAAAAAAATCGATTTCTTCGATCCGCTACACCAGGCTCCCCCCTTAACGGAGCATACAAGAATTCTAAACGCGTCTGTGTTAAGATCAATTTTGAAAATTGCGTTGTATTGAATCGTAACCTTTCGAATATGCATTACTTTTGTCAACATGATAACCATACGATTCCCAATTAGGCATATTATATCGTACAAGCTTTTTACGTCTCTACTTCTCCACATGCCGATCAAGGGAGATTTACAGCTAATAATGAACTAACGTTTACAGCTTCGACAAATGAATCTAGACATCATGCGATACCAATTCGGTAATTATTGTACTTCGGAGCAACAACACTCTTTTAATTTGAATCATTGACTTATTCATTCTTGCAATTGTTCTTATTTTAAATACCTACCTACCTTTTCTTTAGCAGTTATCAGTTTTTAACGTTTTCATTACTTGTTACATATTTACAACGTTGTCTCATTAGAAATATCGAATCTCACATTATAATGTATACATAATATTCGAGTAGAATGTCGCTTGAAATCTTTCGGTAAATATGCTCAAAAAGTAGTGAACAATAATCGGAATTACCTAATTGGTCATAATTTGAAAGGAGAAACCAGTTTTTTCCATTATTCAATAATTTTTTTATTCTTCCTTGAAAATGGGCGTTCTGTTTCGGAATGGCGAAACAGTAACACCCTAATTACTGAGCGCAACGGGAAAGAGCATAAGAGGAAACGTTTAACTACACTTGATACGGATCCAATTATTATTGAACTTGCACTAATACCCATACGAACTTCGGTACCCTAAGTCCACGATAATTAAGATTTTCCCGGCAAGAGGCTCAATTACGTTCGCATTTATTATCATTCCCGTAGTGCGTAGCATTTCGAAATACCGGGTATATCTAGCTACCGTGGTTGACGAAGAACACATCCCAATTAAAACGACAATCGAGATCAGAAAAGTACGTAGTGAATTACCGCCGGGGACATTATATTTTCTCCAACGGTAATCCCTAGTAGCATTTTTGGTTGGCCTACAGTTGCCAACAGTTAGGAATTAGTTGGGATATAGTTAGTGTTTTTGCCTACAAAATCCCAACATAGGGCCTGCGGGTTCAAAACATAGAGATTAAATCATTGCAGCGAACTAAACAACGGCATGTGGCTGCAAAAGAAATCAAATCAATGATAGTCTATGAATAAGTGTTGCTTTTGAAGCATATTTTAATATCTCTAATAGCGATTCCAATCAGAGTCTATCATCGTTTCATAATTCTATCAATTTATATGTACCCTGGAATGGTGATGATGTATTGTGTGGTCTCTTTATTCTTCTAACGTACATAAGAAATGTTTACTTTTACTTAACTATGTATTCTGAAAGTGATACTTTTATTTGTATTCCTTTTACTAATATGGAAAAGGTACTATTAAAGATCCAGTGTATGTAAACAAATAAAATTTTCAGAAAACCGTACTTTGCAGTTACTTTTTTTTTAGAGATTGATAAGGCTTTTATTGAAGTGTAGTAAACCAACTGTGTTCCTACTGTTGGTTTACTGTAGAGGCTCAACTGTTGGGCCTATGGAAAGAAACCTTCAGTTGGGCCTGCGTTGGTTACAAACGTTGGCCCATTTTAAAATAGCGCGACACTTCAACAGTTGGCCAACGGATAACACGTCATTGGCCTCTCCCAACAAATAACTGCTACTAGGAATATAATTATTAATGACGGCTTTCACCGAATCATCCACAGGAGAACGACTCTGCAGAAACGCAGTGGCAATGACCCACAGCAGCAGCGGTAATTGCTTTGTCAGGTAAACGGCACGTCGTCTCGTTGAAAAAGCGACGAAACTTGTTTACAGAATGGTTGGCTGATATCGCGACGAATGATGGTAATTGTCGGCGACGTCGGTGACGAAATCGTGGGGTGGACGGCATTCTGTGAAATGACGAACACTGGGCAAGAACAACCAGCAGAGAAAGAAACGGGATAAAACGGGTGGTGTACAAATGTACCTTTTAATTGAAGACTTGGCTGCTAAAAGGAGGCAGCTGCATAATTTGCTGAAATTGGGTTATATAAGATAGCATTGAGTGTAGAAAAATTATCTGTTGAGTTAACTGAGGGTGACGTTCGGGTTCGTTCTTTAGTTTATGGTACAAATGACGATGATCAAACACATGAACTTTGAGACTATTTAATGATTTAATAAGCATATTAGTTTTATAATATAATAATAGTATTTAATGTAATTTTATTTACCCGAGATAGGAGAATTTTTATACAGTTTAGAGCAAAAAAGGGGCAGGTCCAAATTTTGAAAAGTCACCCTGTCATAAAGAAAAGCTTTGCTTATTGTAAGAAATCTTTTAAATAAAAACTCCCTCCCCTTCACCGAAAAAGACAGATAAACCACAATACACCCAGCTTTATTACGACGCTTCTTTAAAGGATTTAATGAGTTTATTAACAAAGCTTAGTAAACAAATTATCAAATTAATAAGGAATAAGATGCCTCTTCACCAAAACTGAATATACAATCCGCATGATTTATAGGTTTAATATTTCCTGTTTTCTTTATAACAAAAAATGTGTGACGAAGCAACGTCACGTTGCCGTACTGCCTCGCGGCTTAAGCCGGGTCTACATTTGTTACCGTACCTCGCTCTGTTACCGCGACCTGTAAGCAATCCTCTCTTTGCTTTATAATATACTGCTTTCTCGTTATAATAAAACCGTTCTTTGTATATATAAGATTTATTATTTACACTGAGTAACGCTCCAATGCACAGAATGAAGAAGATGATGGAGTCTTCTCCAAGAATCGAAATCACAGCACTTGGATGAAATATCTCAGAGTCTTTAATTACACCACTTAGAAAATTTGTGGACCCTGCTGAGTGAGACAATATCGATCACGAAATGGTGTTTTAGAAGTCCCTTCTGAAATGGCTTACATTACACGTTCATAACATAATGTAACGAAAAATAAGATAGAACACTTAATGAAAGCGAAGTCAGATCAAAGCGAAAAGAGTAATGTAATACATATTAATCTCAAACAAGAGAAATATATAATAAATCTTGTCCACTTAATTTTACCTATTTCTTTTCACACAAAAGTATTACCAAAGATTAAAATCTTGTTCTGAAAATATGGCTTATATTCGTCGAATAAAATTATACTAACGGCATCGATTTTACTAGATTCATATTTTGGTATAGTATAGTTCCCATTTATTTCATAAACACTTTCAATAAGTCTCTACTCTAAATATTTCCGTCAAGTGTTGTATGTACTGTGTGATATCCAATGATGCAACGTTGGCACAAAAATAGAGGCCACTTATAGCTGACAATTCTAAATAAAATGGCTATAATTAGTATTTAATTAACTCGAGGTAAAAAGCACTGCATTTTATTTTCTGATGCTCAGCTTCGTTATGCCGGGCGGTGCATTGAAGGCGAAAATAAAGAATGCAACTGCTATCAACTGAAATACAGTCCGTTCTGCAGTACAGCGATAACTAGGTGGATCCATGTATCCACAACGGATACAAATGAACGTGATCACTCAGAACGCTTTTGAAATGAATCCACGATATTAAAGGCTACACGAGTACTGCTCCTGCTGTCAGAACCGATATTTCTCCCTAGTTACAGGAACAAATATTTCGCGAAGCAGGTACTTGACTAACAAAAATCGTAGTTACTCTTCGATGAAGCTACGCTCAATTGCTTCCGAAATTAATTAACCAGCATGAAAGATGATTGATGGAGATGTTTCTCCTCGTAATGTCTAAAACACTTTATGCAGACTGAACTAGCAAGAAAAATGTTTTTCAACAATCTGCATACGACGTTTTCCCTGGAAAAGTCACGCGAATGAACCCGCAGGCTGAAACTCACTGAACTTTATCTAGGTTGTTGTTTTACGAGAATTAAATTTAACTCGTTCAGAAAGCCCAGCTTCCCTGCAGAGAGATGGCTAGAACTGAATACGCTTTTAGTGTTTTAAATGTGGTGATATACAGGGTGATTAAGAAAAATAATCTAAGAATTTAAAGACACACAATACTGATGAAAATAAACGAAAAGTGTTTAGCTAAAATAGGCTCGCATAGGTATTGATTGTTACGGAAATAAAGTATGGCAAAGGTAGGTGTTTACTTTAGGCCTGTTTGTCATTTCCGTGTGAGAATGAGAAAGTGACGTAGCATGTAGCAAAAGTACTCGATGCTGCGTTCTATCATATGAATTAACTGTAAGCAGGCAAGTATATCGACAGAATAAGTACAATTAATTTTCCTCGCGTAAGACAGACAGGTTGCTCGCGTGTAACACATTCACTACCTACATCTATGTACGAACTGCGAAAGACTCAGCCTAACCGTGTTACTTTTATTATTCGCGTAAGGTCGAAGTTTTTGCGGCGGCGGCTGCATCAGGTTATGCCGGGATGTCGCACTGCGGTATGTAAGTACGGTCGACCGCACAAAAGAAACCGGACATTGCCAAGAAACGACAAGCGTTCAACTTTCGCCCACATCTCTCAGCCACCACGCTTTGCAGCGCGCTTATTCCCGGGTTAAACGCCGTATTGAAGTCTCCAAACGTTCGTACAACTCAAAATTCGAAACCGTACCACAATTTTAGTGATCCGAATATGTTCCGAGCGGTTCGAATACTTTCGGCAACTCGAAGAAAATATTGTTTATTAAAATAAGTCAGGCTAAGTTGAAATATTCATACGTGAACACCAAATCGAATACTTTTGTGGATCTCGAGAAATAAATTAAAATATGGTTTACCTACTTTCTGAGGAACACAGAAAAATCTTTCCTTACTTTCTACCCCCTCTCCCACTTTACAGAAATATCTACCACTTCTTTTTCTACGATTTAGCATTATACATGTGCATTCTGAGGATGGGGGCCGGTGGCAGGAACGGGCTTGGACGCTGGGGCCTTCTTCGCCGCCGTCCCCCTCTCCTTCTATCCCACCACTTTCGCCCGCTCAAGGGGGTAGGAACGGGAGCGGTCCCGCGCGGAACCGCAGAAGCCTTGGAAGAGGCACTTCTTCCCCTCCGCGCCATCGGCCGCGGGGCACAGTGGTCCGAGCCGCCGAAAACATGATAAAAAATCCTTAAGTTCACATTTTACCATTTATCATTATGAGGATGGTCATTCGGGAGGGTTTTGGGGTCATAGAATCTGATTTCGAGGTCAAAATTTGGGTGTACTTTCGAATGGCCCCTGTGGCCGATCGACATGAGATTTGTGGGGAAGGGTGTGGAGGGGTGGGGAGGGTGTTTGGACCCTAAATCTAAAATTGTTGCTTCGGGAATTTATTAGTTTACGAGATATTAATAAAAGACTTTTAGTATTTCTGTTGACTTATTCCGACATTACGCATTCCACTTTCCAACTTGTTCCGGATATTAGTATTGGCTGGGGCTAGATTAGTGCGGGGGGCGCGTAAAGCGATGTAAGTTTGGAGATTTGAACCAGAAATTTGGAGGTGCGATCCATCCTATTATACAGGATGGATACCTATTACTTTATTGATAGGCAATACTCTAAGGGGTGATTCTACAGGCCAAAATAAGACGAAAATATAGAGTACAATTTTTTAATATCACGCTTTGTTTTCGAGAAAATTGGCTTTGAATTTCAGCTAAATATGCATGCCGTTTAGGCGCCTGAGGGGCACGCGGAGGTAGGGGGAACGCGTCCAGCTGTCCGTAGGACAAATTGGGGGGAGGGCAGGATGAAACCCCGTTAGGGCTACGTACTACCTATATCCCCGCTGGTTTTCAGCGTCGAAGCCCACGAAACTCAGCCAGTCGCATGACGCATAACATGGAGACGTTCGAAACCAGCGGGGTGACAGTTTTCATTTTTATAAATTTTTTTTTGTTGACTTATTCCGACACAAAGCATCCCACTTTCTAACTTGTGCTGGGTATTAGTATTAGTTGGGGACAGGTTAGCGCAGCAGGCGCGTACCCGCTTGCGGGGCCCGCAAAGCATGGTAGTGTACCGATGTGAGTTTGGAATTTGAACCAGCAACTTGCGGATGCGATCCACCCTATTACAGGGGGTAGGACGTTCCATGCGAACTCGGACAGATTTCGGAGTAAATTTTCGTAGATTGCTGAAATTTAAATATGTTGTAGTCTTTAGTGATATTTAAACATACCTCAAAGGATTTTTCAAAATTTTGGAAAATGTCGATTTTACAGCTGTTTGAAGTTACGTGCTACCTTTTTTTCGATACATTATAGCTATGGAAGTAGTAAACGGATGGAGATGAGGTTTACGGCGATTTGTAGAAAACACATTGAAGTTTTAAGAAAAAATTATCCCAGTTTCAGAAACAAATTTCTTTTAACCATTTTTGTGCAATTATTTTAAACAAATGCAGCTTTTTAACAACGGGCGCGATTTCAAAAACCTGAAAAAAAAACAGAATATAGTTCTATCATTCCCCTTGATGGACAAATTTTCAAAAATATGGACGTTTTAAAATTGGCCCTGTAAAAATTGCCGAAAGTTGACGTTGCGTTGCCCAGCACCGTGGTACTCGCAGCGGCCAGCGGCGATACCTGATATTCTCATACCGGATTCTCGAAAATGGTAAGTATTTGAAAAAAAAACTGAAGGAGGAAAACTCTTACTGTTTTTTATATCCAACATAATACGGTATCTGAATTTTTGGTGTTCGCAATATTTTCCTTGAAACGAGGGTGACTTTTAGTTTTTTAAATGGAATGTTATATATTTGATTACCCAATATGAGAGCGACTGTCAAGACAAATTCAACCATATGGTATACGATGACCTTATGAAAACAAATAAAATTTCGTAAATAATTTAAAGTCAGGGAAGTTTTTTCTCTCTCCTGAAAAAAATAGATTTTTGGCAATTAGAGTGTTTTCTACAAGGTCTCCTCAATTTCTTAACGTAATCATGCGTGGACGACAAACCGTTCTTTGTTTCCCGTTGGGATAATCGTTTCCATTCTGGTAGAAGTTGGGGAAAGCGGCGGTCGTATTATAACGAGAGGTTGGCTCTCCCATCTGAGGTGGCTGCCGGCCTTCGTGCGATCGTTCCTGTGTATCGCAGCCGATCCCGATACAATGCGCGGGAATCGGCCCGATTAATGGTGTAGCCATACCCCATTGTCTCCGTGCTCGACACAGCTTTACACGTGTAGGTGTACAGTATTCTCTCTAGGTTCACGGTATTGTGTGTGCACGCGGCGACGGACCACCATGAGAGAACGCACATCGCCCCAGCGCGGTACCCCGTAATTGCTGATGCGCTACGTGACGAGGGGTTCTCAAGCGACAATTACGAGGGAAATGGTGTATCTGCGAAACTCGAATGATTTATCGTAGGTGCAGTGGCCAAAGAGTGGTACTTAAATGGAAGTCTATGACAAGCAAGGCGTTTGGCGAGAATAACACTTTCATCCGAAACGAACTTTAATCGAGGACTACTTACAAGGAGAGTATTTTAAGTGTCCGCCTCCGATCATTTTGATTTTTGGATATGTTATAGAGGACCGAAAAATAAGAAATACGTGTTTTTTTATTTTTCCCCGTTTTCATATTTAAGGGGTGAAAACTTCGTTCAAAGTTAGGGGTGAAAAATCATTTTTGTGGAATATCTCGAGAACTATTAGAGATAGGGGAATAGTGTCAATGGACGAATTTTGTGTCTTTGAATGCGAAATATGACTGACTCACCAGATTTTCAAAAATCCACAAAAGTGATTTTTCAACCCTAACTTTGAACGCAGTTTTCAGTTTTCAACGAATGTGCGACACCATTCACTGTGTTGTCAATGTTCCGTGGTGAAACCATCGAAACTGAGAAAACCATCGAGGGTCCGAAGATCCTACAGGTCCACGGACAAAATCTCAAACGCCTTTGTAACTTGATATCAAGAAACGCTATATTCGGCTATCGATTATATCGATCCCTGGTGAACTGTTATGAATATTAAACTTTTGCAGTATTTTGAATTATTTCTTCGAATTTATTGTATTACATCGTTTCAAACCATTCGTCACTCTCGTTCTCCCACCTACTTAAGGGGTCTCCCTACCCTGACGGACGAAAAATGATGCTAACTTTGGGAATTTTTTAAAACACAACCGTTAAATATATTTACTTCCAGCTTCGTGGCTTTATTTATCAATCTTTAGAGAATATGAAAAAAAAAATTGTACGCAAAATTAATAGTTATAGCTGGAGTTATAGTGCTTCAAATAGCGCGCCTTACAAAAATCATATGTGCATGGTTAGCATGAAATCAGCCGTTGTAGTTGTCTAAACCAGAAAATTTTGAAATTTGTGTAATCTGTATGAGCGCGGCTACCGTCTGAACTAGATTAAATGAGAAATACTGAAAAGTAAAAAAAATATGGCAGCGTCTAAAACAGACATCGATTTCTGCAGGAATTTCGCCGGTTTTTTAAGTCGCAAGAGTCTAATTTTGCAAAAAATGACTTAGTTTTGGTACCGACGAGAATGGGACATCTACTGAAGATATATACCAAGTTTCAAGTAAATCGGATGATTGGTTTTTGAGATATCATGCTAACCAATTCGAAAAACATCGTTTAAAGTTTTAGGTAGTGTTTTTTCTAATTGAATCGTTTTTTAAATGTCTAAATATTTATAAATATAAGCATAAAGTTTTTAATTAATATAATTTGAGAGTTTCTCTTTAAAAAGATCCCAAGTATCGCATTCTCTTCGAGCCGCCAAGGTAGGGAGACACTTTAAGTAGGTACCATTAGCGTTGAAATGATAAGGCGTGTTCCAACACCTTAAAAGAGCAAGGACCCACTAGAAAGGGCAATCTAGACGCTCGGGATACCCTTTCGGGATTGTTATGTTGCAGCCCATGAAAGCTGACAATGCCCTACATATATTTACGGCAATTTAGTATATGTAAATGAGAGTTACTTCATGCTATGTTTGGTCTTAAATTTAAACGTTTAAAAACCTGTTGCGAGATCCAGCGGAGCACAAAAGCGTACTGTGCATTCGAATATTGTTCAATATTTGTTAATGTCTATATAGCAAATTGCACGTTTAAATGAAATTGTCCATAAAAATCTTTTTTACATATTGAATATTTTAATACAATTATTTAAATAATTGCAGCACTTACGTACATTAGTTTTAGTGCAGTGAGAAACGTCGAGCACGATTTACAGCGTTGTTTCTTTGAGATGCATAATTATCCATCTGTGCCTTACCGGTTAGTTTTGCCCCTCCGATTATGTGCTTTATAAAATTTTACAGAGGACTTTTCCGAAAGACATGTCGCCACAATCCCACATGTAAATTATGCACAGTACAAGGGTATAATGCAAAACTCCCACAACACCTTGATGACATGGTATCTATACTGTAATTCCTGGTATAACACTATGAGGTTCAGGATTCCCCATCGTCAGGCAATATTGTATCGATCCGTGCTTGCAGCGAACCACGGCAAAATCCTTGTTGAAATATGAATTTTGTAATACAACATCCGACGGAATATCGTAATGTCTATTTGGATATGTTTCGAACGATTTAGAAATTACTGCAATAGAATGCATTTATTTAAATCGACTTTGCAGAACCCGTTTAAATTAAAATGATCGTCGTTATTATCAAAATAATAACTAGCAGGGTTCGAAAGAATTCTGGAACTCTTCAATAGAGAACATGGACCTTTGAAACATGGACCGTGGCAGTTTTTTTTAAAAATATTCTTACATTGTAAGTTCCCACGAGAACTAACAATGTAAAAGTTCTTGAAAATAAAAGTTCTAGTTGGAATGGAACTGATAAAATATAAAAATAAAAATTTCACAGCAACAGATATTTTTTTAATCGAAAGTTAAGTTCTACCAGAATTTTTTAAAGAATAAGAGTTCAAGAACTTTTTCGATCCCTGATAACTAGGGTTTACGGAGCATGTACATGTAAATTGTGGCCGAAAGGAATTTATTGCAATTCTTTGCCTGAATCTGTCTGACAAATGTTTATTTCATTGTGCTATTTTATTGATTTTCAAGTTATCGAACTACGAGAATACAAAGTGACAATATAATGAAATCAAGGACAATGATTATCGACAGATTTAACTATGGTTTCTTTAATTATGATTAAAATAATGCGGTAGAACTCAGGTCTCGTCAAATATGAGATTAATGAAATTTATTATGAACTGAATTGAGCTCTACTAATGAAGCATTATATTTATTTAAACAGTATACTACATATAGTATTATTTATTTAAACAGTATACTACATATAGTATACTGTTGAAATAAATATAACGTTAGTAGTGCTCAATTCAGTTCATAATAAATTTCATCGATCTCATATTCGACGAGATCTGAGTTTTACAGCATTATTATAATCGTAATTAAAGAAACCATAGTTAAATCTTTTATGTCATAACATAAAATATTAGTATAGAGATACTAAAATAAAATGTTACATCTACCTATCCCAGAATTAAATATAGGTAATATATTTATTCAAAGGATGTTAGAAGCTGCAATCCACAAAGCTATATAAATACAGCTGTTAAGAAATCTAAGCATAAGTAATGTTCATTTACTTGTTCCTTACAAAAAATATTTATCATGGAAGCACAGTACTTTCTATTGTATTTTCAAATCAAGGGATCCGAGATTGCGCATTTTCATGTGTCCTTCTACCTTAATTCTTAAACTCTGCCCAGTTTGATAAAATTGTTCTTCCAATGAAACGCACAATAAAGGAATGATGTCCCACAATGCGTGTTCTACTTGCTCTCACTCGTATCTGCTCTCTCATGCTACGTATGTGCTCGATCAAAATGTCAGGCGCACAAGAAATTCCAGTAACGAGACTTCAATTATCCAATTCTGGGAAGCAGCTGACATGGTGGAAAGCGTCCGGGCCGATAAAACGCGATCACGAGCCAGGAACTATCTTTGTTCGTTCGTCACGGGTGAATCGATCGAACGACCCATGAATCGAGGAGTCGCCCTTGTTCCGACGATTTCGAGGGTTCGTCGGAACATTTTCCCACGCCTCTCCTTCTTTCTTTCGGCGTAATCTTATTCCGGAAGGAATTTAATCAGACCACCCTTCGAATTTAACCGAGTCAGACCGAATTGAATCGAACGACTTGTACTAGCAAGGGCGGGAATTCCTTCCATTAGGTGAAAAAGTAAGTGGGGTAGAGTTTTGTTGAATATTTCACGAATTGCCAGAAATACCTTACATATCGAGGAATATATCTCGTCTGTACTTTATATACTATATAGTAGGAATATACAGTGGCGGACGGAAGAAAGTTTACAACTTTTAAAAAAAATCGCGAAATTCCCGAAATCAGCGATTTTCGACCTTAGTCTGCGATCTTTAAACGTTTATAGCTCAGAGCAACGTCAGCCGATTTTGATGAAATTTAAGGCACGTATACAACTTAGTTCAATCTACAAACGGTTTTTTTTTTAATTTTCAGTACAGGCTCACAAAAAAAGTTTAAAAATGACATTTATTATTTTTTTTTTTGCTATTTAGCAAATTAATCATTCTAGCTTTTAAAAAAAACTTATGTCGTTTGAACCAATTTTAAAAAAGTTATGCGATTTTAAAAAGTGTCCGAATATTAACGCGAGTCACTGTATATCGAATTGTGAGGTTATATTACTAAAATTTTGGTGAGTAGACATGCGGACATGACGGTGATTCACTTGACCCTAAACCCAATCACCTGTCTTCTGCTTAAAAAAATTAAAAATAGTAAAAAATCTACATCCAGAGCACAATACGGTATCTGTTTTTGTTATTAAATAAGAACTTTCACTGCAAAAACTATTATCTGCCCAATTATCGAATACCAATAGTTACGCTGTGCCTTAGCGCAAAAAGCTAAAACACGGTCGAAAAATCATGAGTCTCGCCTTTTAAAAGTTTTTCGTTACATATGCTGCACTTTGATTAGCCCCAAGCTCGTGCAACACTCGCGTAAATGTTCAAATAATTTAGAATTATTTTGTTGTAACTATAGTACAAACGTAACGCATATAATTATAAGAAAAATACGAAATGAGCAGAAATTGGGACATGAGCAGAAATTAGGACATCCACCTTAAAGGATCGCGTGTAGCATCTACTGCGTCCGGAGAAGAACTGACTGGGACAACCACGGTCCTCGGTGCTTGACGAGCCCTAAAGAGGCCCAGCGGTGCATAGGGCCATAAATGTGACACCGACAGTGACCAACCCCTCAGTCCTCTGTTTACAGCTGGTGTCGCTGTTCCTCCGTATAAACCAACATGAATTAAATTTAAATTACAATTGTTAGCAGTGTATGCACACGTCGAATGTGTTTGGACGAAAAATCAAAATTTCACGTTGCAAAAAAAGTTAATTCTTACTTTTAAGGTTGATAAATACTTTAAATTTATAACACTGGTTTAACCAATGCAATGATATCGTGCATATTAATTTATTATCTTACTTTTTTTGAACTTCGTTTGTCTGTACCTCTGGTATTAAAACAAAAGCCTGTTATCTTTTTTATTTTACTTCAACTTGTTACGTTCTGATGAAGAGTTTCGAATGATAACATTTTCAATGGAATTGTGCTCTCGTTGGGAAGCAATAATTTCCTCTGGTTTTACGAGTAATGCTTGAACAATCGTCCTCCTGTAAACAGAATTTTATATTTAATTGCAAGTTAATTATATTTCTACTAAGAAAGTGAGTACACAAATGTTCGAAATGAAGTAGAATCTAATTAGTGTTCATCGGGGTCCGAGGGATTTTCAAATTGCAGTATTTGCAGCATTTTTCGCGGGCTCTCGTCATGTCGATGAGATTCGAATGAAATTTCGTTGAGTAATTGCGAATCTTCGAAGCTCTCATTTCGCGCAGGCTGCGTTATAATTCAATCTCACGAGTGATTCAGTGTAGGCGCTTCGTCCAGCAGGGAAGCTATTCGAATATATGTGGGTGGGTATGTACCTATGTATACATATACCTATGTATGTGCAGAGATCCTAAAACAGGAAAAATGAAAATTCTCATCTATATTTCTCGTCTATGCGTCTTAGTTTCGCCCTCGTTGATTGTTTTATATCTCTCTCTCTCTCTCTCCCTCTATCTTCGTATTTTATAGCACTTGTGTACGCGAAATATTTGCAATTGCCAACTTCAACTACCCATAAGGATTGCACGGAAATTATTATTATTTCACAATTAGATAACAGTTACAGATTAACGTGGTTTCATTAAATATGCAGTATTCTGCCGTTATTAATGCATCAATTGTTATGAATGGATTATAACACTTCAAATTTGATGTACCTACTCATAATTTCAATACTTTATTTATTACGTATAACCGTTTTTGACGATACACAGTAGTTTAGTCACATTTTAAGTTCTGGTAAATTAAAAGAATCGAACCCATTTCTACGTTCGTTGGAACGCGATGATTCGCCCAGTTTTCCGCTGATTTTCAGAAAAATTTTGTCAAATTATACAGTAAATACAGGAGAAGATCGTAAGTACTAGTGTTTCTGATTTCTCCATATTTTTTGTTTCTCGAGAAATCAGAAATGAGATCACATTTCTTGAGAATTCTCGAGAAATTGAGAAAAATATTGCAAAAATTATATTTTTGGAATAATGTTGGTAATATTCGTCAAAAACACAAGTAAGCTTTAACTAAATGATTATTCCTGGGAAATTTATACAAAACTTGTGTAAATTTATTTATTAAATATAAAATTTGTACGAAGCGACACATTACTTTTTGTTTTTAAAATTTATTTTTAAATAGCACAATGCGTCTAATCTAGCGTCAGCGAATCTATTTCTTTTTTCTGGCAAAATCTGTTACTGTTATATTTTCACCTTTTATAAATATATCTATCTTGGCTGTTAAATGAAAAAATGCGTCTTTTGACCCTTTTGGAAGAAATTCTGGATCATGCAAACATTTTATACGGGGTACAATAGTCTTATCTCCTATTTTCTATATTTCTCCTTTAATAGCCACAAGAAACTCATTAGGTACTCAATTCACTACACAATTTTTCTAAATTTTTAAATAAGAATTTAAGAGCACCTTCAGCAGTTAATAATATCGAATCTTCTGTACTGTGATTTTCTATTGGACTTCATATAGGTTCTAATGTTATTAATAAGATATATTATAAATTGTAGATGTGTCTATACGTTCGCGATTAACTAGTAATACATTCATTTACGAAAATAAATGAGATTTTAGTATTTTTCCTAGACTTAAGTTTCTCGAGAAATTATATTATCAAAGATGAGCAAAATACGCAGTCATCCTTGTATATTTTACACGGTTTTGAAAAGCGTAATTTATTACCTTTTCAAATATAAAAATTGAATAACTTATCATATTTACGTACTGTTTTACGTAATGTCTCATTTCACAATAATTAATTGTTGTTTTGCATTGATTTATTATTTTATTTTCCTACTCTAATAAGTTGGTCCTCACAAAGCTTTAAGAACATAATTAAACAAAGCGATCTGTAAAGTCAGCCGAGGAAACTGACTATTCATTTTAGTGTAAGTTTATATAAAAATTACCTTCGATATTAATTAAAAAAATATCAATACATATTCCAAAGCTCCAGATATTAAAATTCTTTTACTAGTTCTCATAAGAATATTTATTTTCTTATTGATACGTAACTCTCTTTCACTGATACTGAAATTAGTAATAAAATATAGGAAGAACAGTTCAATAAACGATTTAACGAGCGCAGTTTTGTTGCTTGCACGATTACATTCATATGAAACGTTCTTGAGAGTTGAACCTGTACAGATACGTTTTACTTTTATTAAACTATTATATCACTGTTCATTTTCGCTCACCGTGCATGGTGCTGTATAATAATGTTTAATTACATATCGCGTATAACGATCAGCTATGTATATGTCTATGCATGGTGTATTATTAAACCGTCGCTATTTCACGTGTTTAACGTGTATCGCACAAATTGATGCAGTGCTGCATGCGGTTTAATATGTTACGCGTAATCATTCATAAACTATTTCATTATTA
The DNA here is from genome assembly GCF_050908995.1 of Andrena cerasifolii. Classification (NCBI taxonomy): domain Eukaryota; kingdom Metazoa; phylum Arthropoda; class Insecta; order Hymenoptera; family Andrenidae; genus Andrena; species Andrena cerasifolii. The sequence goes on along the minus strand of NC_135118.1, from coordinate 8,778,054 downwards.
ATCAAGTGAAAAACTATACGAGTGCAAAGCATCTTAATGGAGCTATAAGTAATTAAATTATCTCATGGCATAAATGTATTTCTTATATTATTTATCATTACTTCTATATCTGCAATATATAACGTTGAAAATACCTATAGCAATGGTTGAAGGAATTTGAGAAATGCAAATTATACACCACTTTTTATATAAATTATATGTAATTTGAATAAAATAAAGTAGAGTCGATTGTAGTACGAATTCAATTAGGATTGAAATGAAAATGCAATGGATATCGTTTTCATTACGAGAAACTTGGAAGAAAGCTCGAATTCCGAAATGGAAAAATCGAAGATAAAATGTTCATCTTCGCGTGTAGTACTCAAATGAAGGTAATATTTTTATAATCGGATCTTTCTCTACTAGACTTATGTGAGTAAACAATAATTTCGTTATAACAGTATCGGTCAATATTTTGTTATATCTGCAAATTTTGCACATTCGTCTAACAAGGGAAGATCCCGAACCCGAAAATTCCAAAAATTCTGAAACTTTGTGAATATATAGGGGATTTCCTCCTGATTACAACGCAATATTTCTTTGCTGCCCAAATTCACTCTAAGCTGGTGGAATTAACCCCTGAAAATTCGGCTATTTTCCGATTTTATTTTGTAACTAGGATTCTGTAAGAGATGGGGAAAAAGTTTCAAGACAAAAGTTACTTCTTTTAATTAGATCTATCATTTGGTGAAAAAATTATTTTACATTTCGCGAGTTATAACACAAAATCGGAAAATAACCGGATTTTCAGGGGTCAATTACACCCCCTTATAGTGAATTTGGGCAACAAAAAAAATGCGTCGTAATGAGGAGGAAATTCCCTACATATTCACAAAGTTTCAGAATTTTTCGAATTTCCAGGTTCGGGATGTTCCCTTGTAAGTATTTTTGCAATTTTTTTTAGATTTTTTAGCATACCAACATTTGTCAATGAATTTTTCTTTACCATCACAGAAATAGAGGTCAGAAAGTAATAGGTACTATCCTATGGATTTCATTTTTATTCGCTTTCATTAATCAAACAGATCTTCACATATTCGCACTTTTTTAGACCAATATTCTACTTACGTAAATATTTTTAAAAATTGTCTTCTTCTATATTACCTCATGCCAATTCCATATACCTACAGTTTTGTATTATAACAGACAATTAACAATTTATAAAACGAACTTCCATAATATATGCATTTAGTGGTGAATTTTGTTACGTGCACTGCACTCCATAGCATCAAATATTCCAATGGAATAATAGAGTAGATATTGTATTAGTTAGCCTATAGATTAGTCGGTTTTTAGTAATCTTGTTTTGCTAAACGTGTTTGCGAGTAGCAAAATATTGATCACCATATCTTTAAAATTCCATGGTTGTGGTATAAATCAATCTGGTATTTTCTTCTTCTTAATAAATATTGAACATAAAGGTGTTCGTGTAGTGAAATATATTTGAAAGCAGGTATCGATGTTAGAAATAAATATTTTTTACCGTCATTTTTCATGACGCTCGTTTAGTATTCCTGGTTCCCAGTCCTTGTCATGTATTATAGTAATGCGCAATTACGCGGTGTAACCAGAGTTACGAGTCTATTTAGGTTGCTAAACGCAGCGTTAATCCATGTTTTTGAAGCTACGTTTCAGTCGCGTGCATAGTCATAATTAATCTGTTCACCGCTAGCATCAGACGTAACGTGTTGCAAGTAAATACCGACGAATCATGAGATTAACAGACGTGGATGCATGATTTATGCAACCAAAATAGTAAAAAGTATTCTGCAATCCCCCAAAAGATGAATTAATATTTTTGAAGACGATGGGTGCATAATTTTATTGAAACCGAAACAGTGTCCACCGCTAATCAGACAGTATGTTAACATTTATTTATACATTCAAGTGAATCAAATACACACCACTATTATTAAAAATATATGGAAAGACATTCTATAAAAAGTCATGTTGGGGAAAAAATGAAATAGATATTTATTCTGAGTCCGTTACATAAAAGGTGTACATATAATCTGTCTCTTTACTCGCCTCGACACCACCGACTCAGCTCAACGCAGACTGCCTCGGCCGCGCAGTTCTCCCGGCTAACCGCCTGGCAACACTTCTCTGGCAACGTCGAGCCTAGCAGCACTTACCTGGCAACGCTGTGTCTGTCGCGACGCGAGCCTACTACAGTTACAACAAATTCCATATTTTACGTATCTTAATTCCTTCGTGCCATATACAGGGTGGACAACGTAACTTGATTACCTTAATAATTATTGCAGTTGGCACTGGATAAATTCATATTATTTTTCTTTTAAATACCTTGGTTTAGAGGGGCTGATATATATCAGTAGATTAAAGTAAATTATGCAAAGAAGTATAAATTAAAACAATCCCCCAAAGTATGTCCTGAACTTGCAGTTAAGGTATTGCAAAAGCGCAGTAAGGATTACGAAGTAAACGTTGCTGAACCTGATAGTCCGTAAGGAGGTTCATTTAACTATGCCAACCTCGTTGTGGAAAATTGCATTTCCGTTTGCTCGATAAATCTTCCAGATGCCCCTCTCTCGCAATACCGACGGTTAAGATATAGAAAATTCGATGTTTTATTCGAACGATGTTCCCTATTTTCTCCAATATTCCTGGAAATGGAAGTGCGAAAGATATAGGCACGAAGAATATTGCGCAAGCAATGCTACAATTTGTATAATTTGTGTCGATTAAATAGGTAATTTGTAAAAATTGTACCTACAATTCTTTATTTTCAAAAAGCTTCATTGCGAACAAACATTTGGCAAAGCTCACAATACCTAAATTTATACCAGGTAAGTTTATGCATAATAGATTTTCATTTTATTTTTTTTAGTCTCGATTTCTCCTCCGCAGGTTTCGAATGATACTACATGATTTTTTATTTTAGCACAAACTCTATCTTTAATTAATGAAAAACGAACAGACGTTCGACATTTCAGACATCGAAAAATCGTGATTTTGCGTTAAACGGCCGCCATTTCGCCAAAAATCAATTTTTTGAAAAACCCTTCGTTCATCTACTGAATTCAACCATATATTAATAGAATTTTCTATGAATCTTTAATATTAGATGATCCAGCTCAGAGAAATCGGCTCACCGCTCAGCGCTTTTATCAAATCAGCTTCCGCGAAAATGCCTGCTATTCGATCATTTTTTAATGCTTTTCTATAACAAAATAACTGAGAGTCGCTGCTGTTCCCTTAACAACTGTTCCCTTAAAATAAGGGAATAGTTTTATACCGACCAAGCGTCATAATCTAAATCGTTCAAATCTAGATTTTATTATATTAACCAAAGCATCGTTATCCGTAATCTGTATTCTATTATACCGACCAAGCGCCACAGTAACATATCTATATTCTGAATAATTATACAAACAAAGTGTTTCGTCTGAATGAAACACTGTTAAAAAGCATTCTTGCCCTTGAATTTTACTTCCTTAACGGACGCCACCTGAACCAATCCCACAATCCGCGGGTGAACCGCTCTAACCGTGGAACTTCCTGTAACTCGTGACAACGCCTCGCGTAGGAACGTTACAGGAGCCGAAGGCTGAGGTCTGAGAAGGGCGGCTGCGAAGCCGAGGATTTAGTTTATTAGTTTGCGTCTGTTAGTAACGGACGAACCGGTGCCTGGCTAATACCGGGAGCCACTAGGAATGTTAGTTTAGATGTATCTCTGTGGGTTCGTCTCACCATGAAAATTCATATCATGATTGGATTCTAATAAAGAACTCCGAGTAAGAAATAGCGTAGTATATTTTACCCCCACCCCCATAAACATGACTCATGTATGAAAGAAGCTAATTCCCTTTAATTCACGAAAAAAGTTCTCACGCAAAGATTGTGAAATCATCTGTGCTAATTCCAATTGTACCTTTAACCCTTTAATTCACGAAAAACATTAAAAACATTCTCACGCAAAGATTGTGAAATCAACTTTGCTAATTCCAATTGTATTCTCGTTCTCCGTTCGAACACTGATTCCTCTGTCACTTTTTATACTTGATGAATTTTATGTTGCCATTTTCATCATAAGGGAACAGCAACGATTGCATTATAATAATTATTGGCGGGGTAGTAATTTCAATTATAGTAAATATTTGCTCAGAACATTGTTTGCACAGTTTTTGCGAACTCGATTTCCAACCAATCGGTAAAGCAATATTATTGAATGACAGCCAAGTGACATTTATAAATCATGCTTTCGAAGCGACACCCACTGGCGTCAAGTGGAGGAGGAAAACGTGACGTCATAACTCGTAATCCTAGAAGTATCATTTTTATAACTATTAATTCAGAATAAATCTTATATCTCTTAGACAAATAGCTTGATACATTAAGTAAAACGACATATGGGTTCGAAAAAAAAAAATGATTCGTTTAATCATGTAAAAACACCGGCACTATGTCATAAAATAAGACAATAAGGCTAAAATAGCTCCGACGACCTGTCAATTTCGCTATCTTTCGTGTATAGAGACATGGTCGCTCAGTGTGCCTATGGGTAGAAGGGAAGGGGGATTAACTTCCAGACGCGACCGCGTCTGTTGATTACAGTCTGATTTTGAGAGTTGAGACCTGAGGCGCGTCCCTCGGACGGAGCGTGATTAAGGAGGAACCAATGGTACGCTACGGATTGCGTGCGGCGTTGCCACGTTTAGCGGCAGATCGGCTGTCTTTTTCTTCTTTTTTAACGTTACTCAGAGCTATAGTCTGATTTTCGAGAGTTGAGACCTGAGACGGGTCCCTCGGACGGAGCGTGATTTAAGGAGGAACCAATGGTACCCTACGGATTGCGTGCGGCGTAGCGTACCATTGGTTCCTCCTTAACCCCGCTCCGTCCAAGGAACCCGCCTCAGGTCTCAACTCTCGAAACTCAGATATAGTGCATTTTTCACAATTGATAAAATATAGTTTGTCGCGACACCTAAGTCCATCTCTCGGTTTTCATGCACTAGGAATTGCCGGGTTCTCAAAGAGTATAATAAATATATAATGCCCAACAACAATTCTACGCACCTCATTGTTAACTTATAGATATACTGCTGGAAAGGAAATGGAACCCAGTCTTGCTAAGCCTCTGTCTTCTAAACGTATTGAACTAAAAGTGAGGCACCGAGTGTGCATTCGTGGCCCTTTTATATTATGAAATTGCGCTTAAAAAGTGGCGGGGACATGAATGCCTTCAATTGAATATCAGTTTTTCGTGGAAAACCTGGGCTACAGTACACCACTGCAGAATACGGAAACCCCGCCACGTCGGGTCACGTGTATCCCGCACACCAGAAAGGGTCAAAATGTGAACAGACAGTCTCTGAACGTAACACCCTGTATATGTGTGATTTCGAGGGTGAATTCGACCCTGATGGAATCCCCAGGGTATGGCCGCGAAAATTCGATAAGCTCCGCGGCCGAACTCGAATTTTCGATCTCTCGGGAAACCCTGCTGTTTTCTACACCCTCGTGGTACGTCTAATTGCTTTATCGAATATTGATCGCTGTTAGCGAGGGCAAGATTTCTTCTATGTCCCCTGCGCCCCTTGTAAATAAATCTCCGTTCATCAAACAAACTTCAATATTTATTTTACTGTAATTAATCTTTCGTTTAATTCACCTCTGATTGCCAAATCAAGCTGTATCTGTTGCTAATTTTCCGGGTAGTAGGTACGCATTACTTAAACAACTTTATTATCCCACTGGTTTGGGTCTTTCGAGTATAAATCGTGATCTTTATTGGGATCAGCACAGCAATGTTTTACGACTACCGTGTTCCCAGTTTCATCAGAAGTACGAAGACACACTGCTACTTGTTACTGATATGTTTTGTTAGATCTTGGTTTGGGCATATACACAATTATCAGTAGGGGAGACCGGGGCAAAGTGAAACTCGGGGTAAAACGAGCTTTCTTAATTTATTCTTTAACAATAGAATATATTTACAAAATTCGGTGGCGTAATAAAATGTGTGTAATACCACAATGATATTTATGCACATTCAGATATCGAAAAATGGAAATTCATTTAAAAAATTAAAAATTAAGTTTTAGAGACTTCCAATTGGTTTTCTTTTCAATTTAGCTTTTTGGATATATGAGTCTTAAATGTGTTACTGTAACTACAATTTTTTTCTGCCTGTCTATAACAAGCTTATAAACATACTTGTACACGCGTTTAAGAAAACATTAATCCTAACATTATTAAATAATTAATTGTCCATTGAGTACACATTCGGGGCAAAGTGGCCGGGGTAAACTGAGCTGCAAAAAAATATGCGCGAGTGATGTGCGCAATAACCTAACCAATCAGCTAGCTGGGAAACCACGCGGCGTGATGGAACAGAATCTAATTTAAAAAAAATGAAAAATCTGCCACAGTTTTTGACAATCACGGTTTAAAAAAAAACAACAGAAACTAACATGCTACACACGTCGTCCCAGCGCAAGGGGTTAAAAATTACCTATATCCTTAATTAAAACTCGTATTTTATTTCAGCTCACTGTACCTCAGATAGTAGCTCACTTTACCCCATAAATGGGGTAAAGTGGTCGTTTTGGCATTTTCTTTTCAAGTTGAATTTTAATATACTTTAAGTTTATTTTAAGTATTGCAATTCGTCATTTATCAATAGTAATGTTCAAATTATATTATACAGCTATTTCCACACATTTTTATTGAAAGGGAAAAATTTTATTCGACTTCAAACTTTTTTCGCGTCACTTTGCCCCGGTCTCCCCTATGTCTCTAAACATCTGCTTGCCGCTTCGAAAAGTTTCAGTATTGAATTTCTTTTTTTTTTTACATCTGCTGAAGACAATTATTATAAGGAACCGTTATGTGTCCCCAACATTGTTCATGATATGTTATATTCTTATATTACCACTCGGAAACAGTTTCGTCCCCCAAAGAAAATAATTAATACCATCGCCATCTGCATTTTTTAAAACGATGGCGTAGTGCATTTAATTAATATCGGTTAAAATGAAGTTTTGCTCAGCAGTCATTTATCTTCTGGTTTGATGCTGTAGTTATTAATTATGAGGTGAAAAATGGGTTAGGTACTGGTAGATAAAATTTTGTCTTTCGGAGTCCTAAAACTGCAGTTACACATACCCTTGATAACAAACAAATTATAAAAGTGTGTAGAATAATAATTACGCTCATTTGTAGAAAGTAAAAATGTTGTTTTCTTATGTTCACCTAAAAGATTGCAGGAGAATACGAGCACGTTAATTATATCCATATGCATCATCAAATACTGACTGACCGTACATACACAGTAGATAACATATTTTCAGTGTTGAAATTTCTTTCGGATCTGCGTTCTGAAAAATTTAACAGAATGGATAATAGAATTTCAGCAATTTTATTTACTTCGCAAAATTTTGTTAGAGAAGTAGATGCGCTTTGATCTTCACGCAAAGTGGATAGTCATTAAAGGTCGGATGAAAGGTACTCGCGCGACAATCGGAGGAATTCTTGTCGCTGATTTTTCGGGCTGTTTTATCACCGTGTCGCTGCTATAACTCCGAGACTCGGAGTACTTCCCACGACTTTACTTATTCACTTTCCAATCTTGCAGTTCGGTCGAGGATCGGAGCACCGAAGAGAATCTTCTTTCCTTTCAAAACCGACCCCACTGCTCTTCGCGGGGAGCTAAATCCATTAGATGTTCGTCTTCTCCCTTTCCATTGAAAGAAGAAGTACATATAGCCAGATAGGGAGGAATCGAAGGAATGCGAAGGTCGTTGATGAGAAAGGAAAGAGAAACGGCCACGGGAACTGGGGAGGTATAATCTAAGCGTTCCTCGGTCGAGAGGGATGTAACCATCCCTCGAAGATATACTCAGGTTACGCGTAAGCTGCAAGTTCCAAAGAATTTTAAACAGCTCGCTCTGTGTTTTTGTCGCGTGACGTATACGTAACCTTCTTGCTGCGAGTTTTCATCTACGAATCTATAAAAGTACCTAACACCGTCTTTGTTTTATAGAAATTCAGAAATATATTTAGAAAATAAAAACTGTAATTTTGTTTCGAATAGTAGTTTTCTAGCAGTGAGAAATAAGCGGGAAGACTATACAGACTATGAACAATCACGAGACAATTCGGTTTAGTGAAAGCACAATTCTAAATAATCAATTAAATATACATAAATACAATTTAAATAATCAATTAAATATACATAAATACAATTTCTTATTGACCATGGAAAAGAAGTAGGCGTTAATACGTAATTGTAAACCTAAAATATTTGGGGGTAATTGTTAGTAATGCGATAATTCACTGTTGCGATATAAGAATTCTTTGGTCAGTTAAAAGCTACATGTCTACACGAAGATTACTTCTCCATCCTGAATTTTTACGTTACACCATATTTTTTATATTAAGCAACGTAATTTGTTATAATTCACCAACTGTATTAAAATTAACGCGCACACACGAAAATCTTCTCGTTACATCGCTTTAAGAACAATTAGGAGGGAAACGGAAGAAGCGCCCTTTTATCAGGGCAAATATTCGATTCCAGAGCCAATGTTGCCCGCGACAGTTTAATTAGCATAAGTAACGATAATTGCACGGTGCACGGGCGAGCATCGCGCACGCGTACCTGCGCGACATAGGTCAGGAAGGGGAGGGCATCGACCCTAAATAGTTGTGCGGGCACCAAACGCTGCAAGGCCGTCAGATCTCTCCGTGACGATCTTTTCGAGGCAATGACCTTGACCGAGGTGGAGCAAGGGTGAAATTATCAGACCGCCCTCATCATTACCTGCAGCGAATCTATACAGGGTGTTCCTAAATTGTTTAACCAAACATTTTTTAACACAACGTTCGTATCGAGAAAAAAATAGGGTATGCACGCTGCCTTTCAAGTTGTAATTTTGAAAGGATGCGCGGTAAACGTCATGCACGTAAGAACATAGCATTCAAATGGGAACTGAGAGAAGCACGTAAATATTTGTTGATATTTTTCGGATACAGTAGCGGAATGTAAACATTAATTGGATACTGAATAACGTAAGGGCAATGTCTATTAGTTTGTAAATGATGTCAGTAGCATAACATGGTAATCGTAGCAGCAGGGTCTTTGGTAGCAGTGTTCGGTGAAATCTTGACATCATCAAAGACCATTACTTGCCGTGAAATGGCAGACGCACCGGCGCGACGCGCAACGTGGCGTATGTGCAAGAGAATGGAAATAGTAGGCAAGTTCAGCCTCTGTATCGCAAACCTTTTCCACATCGACGCGACGTTGCCTAACCAAAATCACAATTGTAGCAATACAGAGGCGTCTTGTACGAAATGAATCCCCTTTACTTGCTCGCGCTAAGGCAGGGTGAGACAAATTCAGATGAGATGATCTGGGCAGCATGTCTTCTTGCTCAAGGAGCTCACTTTGAACACCTCCTCTAACGTAACAGTCTAAAAGGATACACCTCAGAAAGAATGCATTTGAGGACGTCTCCTTGGATGATGTGTTTTTAACAATTGGCACATTCCACGCGAAATCGGACACTTTTTGGAGTAACATTTCGAATGTGGCTGAAATTTGAATATGTTGTAGACTTTAGGAGTATATAAACATATCTCGAAGGATTTTTGACAGTTTTGAAAAATGTCGATTTTACGGCTGTTTGAAGGTGAGAGCTAACTTTTTTTTTCAATAAATTATAACTATGGAAGTAGTAAACGGATGGAGATGAGGTTTACGGCGATTTGTAGAAAAGACATTGAAGTTTTAAGAAAAAATTATTTCACTTTCAGAAACAAATTTTTTTAACCATTTTTGTGCAATTATTTTAAACAAATGCAGCTTTTAACAACTGGCGCGACTTAAAAGATCTGAAAAAAAACAGGACATTTATATCCCGCCTACTTCTTCTGTCATCGCCGCGGTGAGTGCGAGAGACTGAGGATGAACGAAAGAGCACACAACAGCGACTAGCCATTTTCATTCTAGTAAGCGTCGGCATCGTATTACTAAAAGCAGACAGCAAAGACGAAAGGCGAGCCGAATAGCGTACCGTTTCGGTGAGAGAAATCCCTGTCCCTGAGCGACGGGACACCGCAGTAGCTAGTTGCCGTAGTTGGTGCGATTTAAACGCACTGAAAATGTAAGGGAGGGGTGAGAACCTAGAAGAAAGCGCGTCGGAGGAGTAGGTATTGAAAATGATCTCGAAGCTTGTGTTCGTCCTCAAGAAGAAAAGGTAAGATTGATGAGCGTCCGGGGTTTATGTGGATGCGGAAAATATGTTGACGGAGATAGTAGTCACGCAGCGTTGTGTTTGTAGGAGGCTGAGGAGTGGGCGGGGCGCATGCGCGCGGTTTCGCACGGTAGTGCAACGGGGGTGGTCGTTTTCGAAGGGCGGCCGACGAATATTGACGCGTTGCAGGCGAGCCAGGGGTTAGCAGGTGGCAAGAGCTTTCCCGAGGCCAAGGGCTCCTGGGGGTGGCCGAGGGATGGAGGCATGCCCGAGAAAGGTATGCTGCTGCTCCGTTTTCTTCTCCATGAAGAACTAAATCTCCTTTCATCTTGCTGAATAGCAGAGGGAAGGAGGATGAGATCAAAGTTTCAAGATCGTTAGGCAATCCACTCTTCCCGGCGAAGTATCACTCTGCTTTTAATTATGGAAAATTGGTCGTCGCGCAAATGATTTCGGCGCTGTTCCATTAGAACTATCTAGCTGTGTTCTCCGACGCGTAGAGTACATATTTAAGCGAACGGATATATAAAGACTTGTGTATAGTATAATATTTTCTGTAGCTAGGAAAATTCTAGATTACAATACTTATGGATCAAGTGTCTGATATTTTCCTCGTGGGAAAATTGGGCCCAGAAAGAAGTTACTCTGTCGCAAAATACTGGTCTAACGAAGTCGCGATCGGCGTACTTACTTTTAGTGTCCTTGATTGCAGTGTGTCAAACAAGTTAATAAAATCGAATTTAGGTCACGTCTCTGAGGTGGTAGGTGCGCGTTGTTATGCGGCGAATTTGGCGCATACTGTTGGTTGAGTACTCAAACATGAGTGGAAATTTGAACGGAACGCGTTTCATATAACGATCTTAAGCGCTCTCCCGATATGACTCCCCGACCGAACTTTAGCATATCTAATATGGCGCAGCGAGAAATAACACTGAATTTCTGTAACGTTGAACCCTTGAAAGTTATGAAAGTGGATGGAATAATGAAGATTCTCTTAGAATTTTCGAAGTTCTCTTCCCGCGTTGATAATTTCAGGATTTGAAGAATATCTTTTATTCGGGGTGTTGGGCGAAGTTTTGTGGCTTTCGGAATTCGAGAATAGGGTCCGGGAAGAATAAAAAAAATAACGTTAGCCACTAAGGAAGCGAAAATGTCAAGATCCGCATTTTTTGTCAAATCTTCTCGAAAGTAATACTAATCGATTCCTCGGTAAATCGGGTTATAATTACCGAAATCACATACAAAATTAATTTTTAGACAAGTATTGTCCGGACTGGCAACACAGGTGTATGCCAAATATAGCGAATGATCAAAAATACATGGTTCACATTTAAAAAAAAAACCATATTGTCGTCAAATCTTCTAAGCACCTCTACTTGAAAAAAATTTCTGCCAATCGCGTAATGGACCTCCCGGAACCAAACAACTTTTGTCTCAAATATTTCTTCCTGCCTCAAAAACTGTAGAAATTATTGAGGTGACTTGTCTTCGGTGACTCAATCTGCATATTTAGAGTCATTTACAAGTATTTAATTTGATTTTTATTAAAATAGAGTCGCTGTACTTTTTAATGAGAACACTGTATTGAAATAATCGTCGTATAATAATTGTTTCTATAACGAATAAACAGAAATACATAAACTTCGACAATGGATAATCACAAATATCAATTTTTATTAATGACTACTTAACCGATGTCTAATATTGCACAATTAACGAGTGATATATTTTCCAGAAGCGATATACAGGGTGTCCCAAAATTGCGGGACAATCCGGAACATGCAATATCCTGTTGGAAAAAGACATCGAAAAGTCCTTTACCGTTTTGGAATCCAAGGCTTCGTTCCCGACATATGAACAGTTGAATATTAGCAATGGAACTTCTGGGCCGCAGAGGTTGAAGCCGAAACAGCTGAGCGTGGAGCAGTGACCCCTGGCACGCACATGCAGGCGGCACGCGTAGGTACACAGACCCACCCACACAATAGAGCCAACCACGCTCATTCAAACCGTCAAAATGGGTTAGCGCGGCCGACTCTACTGTGTACAAGGGTCTGTATCTACCCGTGCCTCCTGCGTGTACACTTCCGTACACTGCCGCGCGCTCAGCTGACTCGACTTAAAACTACGCGACCTGGATGTTCGACCGCTAATATTCAACTATTAATATCTCGAGAACGAAGCCTCAGATCCTAAAACGGTAAAGGACCTTTTGATGTATTTTTACATCAGGATATTGCATGTTCCGGATTTTCCCACAATTTTGGGAAACCCTGTATATATACAGGGAGTTCGGTAACACGGGGGAACAAATCTGAGGGGTGATTATTTAGACACCAGATTACGACGTAAATAAAAAATAACAATATTGCGGTTGAGGCTTTGTTTGTTATTTCGAAGATACGCCTAAAATCATTGAATCCGCTTGCAGCGGTGCACGGGGGACAAGTCAGGCGAGGGGTCGAGCGGTGATCGTCAAAGCTGCTGTCGCACGGGGTCACTCACCTCAGAGAAAGTCAACTCATGGTCATCGAAAGCGGTGAGGTGTACCCTTTTATACACAATTACCAAAAGTCACGATTTCGCTTTAAGGGCTTTGGGGGGAAAGGCGTGATTTCGATTTAAAGGGTTTTGGGGAGAAAGCCTTCTTTTTAGGGCCCATATGTGTGTTTGATATAGCCTCCTAAGGGTGAAAGGGAGTGAATTTTTTAGGGTTGGCCATCGCGGGATGGAGACCTCTAGGGTACATCTATCGAATGGCTTAGTGTTTGGAGAGGGGTTGAGATTGTGTTTTAGATAAAGGATTGAGTTTCTTTTTGATTTGTTGTGGTGTGGCTAATCAGAGCGAAAGAAAATTTGGTGAGACGTCGCAGAGTTACGTAAATGATTGTTACGCTTCCCCACCTTATGCTTTCAGGAAATTCGTGTAACATAAATATTTTATATGTATCCCGCGCCCAGGCCAACTGAAAATTCAAATTTAAATTTTTGCCTATATAGTACCGCTCCGCCCTACTAAATAATTCCTGGCTTACTTTTCGCCCTGAAGCGGGAGCATAAGTGTGCATCGTGGACAGCAACACAATAGCTTTATTTCAGGGATCGAAAAAGTTCTGGAACTCTCGTTTTTAAAATCAATTCTGTTAGAACTTGTATGTTTCGTTTAAGAAAATATCTGTTCCTGTGGATTTTTTTTAAAAGAAATATTACACTTAAGAAGTTCTTTAGAAAGTGTTCTCATGGAACAGATACTTTAGAACCCATATAAAGTTATATTAGAACATTTATTAAAAAATGTTCCACAAGATAAAGAAAAGTACTAAACTATCAGGTACTAGTTTTATTTAACAATATAATATCATATTCTTAGTGTATATTTAACAAAAGATATGAAAATCATAACATAAGTAATTAATAGTTTCATAAGAAGTATTGAACAGAAAAGAGAACTTGTCAAGAATAATACCTAAATAAAATTTTTTTATAACTTACATGAACCAAAAAAAACATAAATTTCTATAATATCTGCATAGAAATTATCTATGTAAGGGCTGGCGCCCTTATGCAGCGCGCAACTTGCATAATGGATTCCGCCGCCCCTGAAGCCAATAGTGACGTTGAAGAATTTTCACATGATTTACATGTCGCCACTTCTATAGAAATATATTTTTTCTTATCATACTATCGAATGCTGTCATTGTCGGATTGTATTTAGTTTTATGTAATTTATTCGCTTAACGCAATACTTAATACGTCGTAAGAAGTTGAGTAAAGTGTCATGAGAAATGATACAAGTGAAATCATCACTGTATATCTGATGTAACCAAACAGGGCGCTTGAAATACCCGGGTTGTTCGGTTTAATAACCGGACTTCGGTTTAATAATCGGCTTAATAGCAGCGGTAAACATTTTGGTTAGCACAAAAGCCAAAATGAATTGGTGCACCTGCTGGGTCATATATACTTACTCAGAAAAGTATCCGTCCACTCTGTGCGCTACATATTTTACATATTAAATCTACTTCAAAATAAGAATTCGTAATTCTAATTCACATTAATATAAACCGCGATTAATTATATACTTATCTTCTGGGTGCATTCAATTGAAAAACGTGCACAGTTTATTTAAAAAGACTTATTATCCGTGTAAGTAGGCCAGTCCCAACATTCAATTTATACAAACCTAAGATAATATTCTTCTCGTATTCCTGCGATTTTATTATATCATAGATTCAACTAAGTCTCTGTGAAATTCGGACCCATCTTGTGGCATTCTTCTAGCAACATTTCCTTGAGCATTCCTTTCGTAGATGGTACTGGCTAAAAATATATTAATCAGGGTTTATACTAGTGTAGATTATAATGGGTCATTACTGAATTTAATACCACCTACTTAAATAACTAAAATATGTTATACGTACGGGCGGATAGTTTTACGAGTAACCGTGTGTGTAATTTTCATCACACCCAGCGGAACAATCTCCGAGCTGGTCGTATTGAATTTTTGTATCAAGGGAAAATGAAGCAAAGTGCATTCGACAGGGAAGTGTACTTGTCGAGTGCACGAACCTGCGCTCAGGTTCACTTGACTCCCCACCCCCTTTTCCGCAGTCAGCTCCATACCCTCGTTCACCTTCCTCAGAGTCCTCTAACCCTGCCGTGCATCCGCGCTTTGTAGACTGGCGTCGTCAGTATCGTCGTCATCGTCGTCGACTTGATTGTGACGGCTCGATAAACCGTTCGTTAAACATCCGTACGGAAACAGTTCGGGCCATAAATGGCGATTGATCGATGTTCATCCTCCGAAGAGAAGCCACGAGTCCGACGTTAAATAACTCGACCATCCTGTCGCCAGTTCGATAGACTTGGTTTTTTTTTAAAATTCCGACGTTATTGTTAACTGGTTCAGTGTTCCTTGTTCCACGTAACCATTATTCCAGTGCGACCATTGTTTCATCGTGCAGTTATTTCTGGAATTCAATCGATCCTAAACAGTGTTTTGATTCTTCCCGTTAGTGTTGAACTTTGAATTTTTTCTAAAGACGATTCCTAGGACTATCGTCACGTGGCGAAAGTGCAGAAGGAACGTCATCGCATGGCCGGACCAAGGTAAGCAAGTTCAAGGTCGTTCTGATACTTTCAATTAATCGTTTCACTTTGATATTAACACTCGTAGCGTTAGAAAATGTCAAGGTTAATAACAAAACGTTCCCTAACTCCCATTGGTTTGTAACTCGCGATGAACATAAATCAATTAAATCCTCGAAAGATTTAAACTGTCACGAACCTTTGATAACATGATAGGTACTGCCAATCATTTCACATCACAAAATTAATATCGCCATCATTAGCAGGCTTGTAATATTACTAAACGGAAAGGCAGAAAATGCTTAATAATATTAAAAGGTTTAGGATTTATTTAATATTCAATCATTTGACTTTTACGTTTAATTCGCAAGTAGAAAATACTATAAGCCTTAGCAGAAGTTAGGTATAATGCTATGAAATAGTAGCACGCTACATTAACCTCTCCTCTCCATGGAATATCGATTAGTTTAATTATCTCGTTTCAACCGACTCGGTACGCACAGTTGAGCTAACATCAGACCTCTTTATTCCAACTGTCCAATTTATCGAGATAATGTTTAAGAGAACCTATGGTAACAAACGGACGTAATTCATCATCCAGTGACAGATCTGTCGGAACAACATGGATTCAATGTGTATTGACGTACTGCATACCTATATATGACGAATTATATGCAACGAATATCATGCAAGGTCTAACATGACGAATTTCCCACCTTTCATTTCCCTTGCCGTGCCATTTTTTTTATTAACTCAACTCTTAAGTTATAATTAAATCGTGACATTTAAAACTGTAGACGCAAATGTAAAGGAAAAAAACAGAAACTCTTGTTACAAGGTAGTAATAGGAACGATAATATTTTCACTCATTATTACTATTCTTTGCCAGTGTATCAGGGGAGACCGGGGTAAAGTGAGCCCGAAAAAGTTTGAAGTCGAATAAAATTTTTACCTTTCAATAAAAATGTGCGGAAATAGATTTAGAATATAATTTAAACATTACTATTGATAAATGACGAATAGCAATACTTCAAATAAACTGAGAATATATTAAAATTCAACTTGAAAGAAATGATGCAAATGGGGTAAAGTGGACTCCTATCTAGGGTATAGTGAGGTGCAACAAAATAAGAACATAATTATTCATGGAAAATTAACAAAGAATAAAGTAAAATTATTTATGAGTGAATCTGCAACTACAGATTCATTGATATTTAATTTGTTTACGCTAAACGAGTAAAGAACACATCAAAGAAAAAGGGAACTAGGGTAGATGTACCGTTTGTGGGCATCGCACTGTTTTTGGCCATGTGCATAATTATCTTATTTTTAAATTGCTCGCAGATCATTATTATGTGGGGAATTTCAGATCATAAATATTTTTTCAGTATACCGCCGAAATATTAGGTTACATTTATTGCTTGCACGGGAAAATGTTATATTTGTTAAGAAGTGGCTAAAACTGGTACAATACCTTAAAGTAGCCACAAATGGTGCATCTACCCTACCTACTGGCGATTAGCAAGGCAAATGAATACAAAAGTGAATAAATAAACTAAATAAACAAAAATAATAATAAAACGGGGCTATACGCACTGAGCTTGGGTTACTTAACATTTGTGATCATTTTAAGTTAGCTGACATCTGTTTTCTATGCAACGTCTTAAATTGCCCAATCGATTGTAAGGATTTACTGGGGTCTATCAATTTGTGTGCGATGTCGCGTAACATACGTCGTAAGTTATATTTTCGGATAGGTTGCCCCAAGTCTCATTACGGTGCGCGTGATCCCATTCATAGATGCTGCGAAACTGCGAACTCTTTCTTCTCTTGTTTAGACCTTTTTAATGGGTCGCCTCAGCGACTGAAGGCGCAAGTTATTTCTGAGCTAGAGCGTAGAATACCATAGTGTTATTGTTATCTTTACCTTTGCGATTACTTTTATTCTTCCTTTCTCTTTTTCTGAATCCTGTGTGTATATGTTTTTTCTTTGTGTCTAAAGGGTACGTCCCGTTAAATAAATAAATAAATAATAATAATAATAAAAAAATAAACAGAAATAATAAAAAAAATTATAACTCGACCGTCTCACGTTTCTGCAGCGAGAGATGGTCGTCTCGTTAGCTTTCAGAGGAAGAGTTAATATGGCCAAATACTTTGGCTGCATTGTCCCTCAATATCTCCACTGTCTTATTATCCCAAACATTAAACGAAAATAAACTTAGAAGTATATTTTAAATACGATTCTGTACACCGCTGGTTGAGAAAAGAGGTTAAATGTAACCTCAATTTACCTTTTATAGCCTATAAATCCAGGAGAAACACAGAAGGAAGCGAAATGACGCTATTCATTCGACTGTTCGGATTCTAGAGAAGTAATTGCTCTGCACTTTAATGCATTTTTACGTACAGTGTCTGAAGTATGGCGACTCTCCGACCCGACCGCGTCGCCCGGATTTACCCTATTTACGGTTAAGAAATTATAATAATTCATACAGAGTCGCTCGACATGTAAAACCACGCAAGAAAATTGAGTTTTGTCGATAATTAAGAGAATGCGCGGTGCTACGAGTTTTGGCGATTTCGTCGGCTCTAAGCGTCCTTTAGAGCACTCAGTGGGCATCCATTATGCAAAATCTGAAGCTACTCGAGGACAATTGGCCCTCGTATCATAAGCTGTAAAGCGTGCACTCGAGGTGGGAAACAATCTGGTTATGGACACAATTTTGCACCAGTGGCTTTTCGATTCGGCGCAAGTTGTCCCTTCGTGCAGTTTGCCCACCTTCGTCCAGATGCATCTTGAGACGAGCTATTAATATGTAAACCCTATTTTGGTCCGCGATGTGTTTACAACTTCAGGCTGTACGTACGTACACTTAACGGAAGTACGGTGAATCACTAACGCATCCAACCGAACTATGCAACGCCATGAAATTCAGAATACTTGAATGTGAAATGCGCTTTTCTCCTGTTCCGTCGGGCATACAACTGCATGTAACGATGTGTAACGCGTTAAATAGAGGTGGGAACCTCGCCGAGATTGATCGATTTGCGATACACTTCTATATTCCAGCTGGTCGGAGTGGATGAATGTAATTTGATTGGAGTAATTTAAAATGTATTAGGCATGCCGTGTAATTGACTGCTGAAACGATTATGGCCACTGAACTAGGTCATTTTGCGTTTTACATAATTGAAAACGTCTGTCGCACAGTTATATAAGAAATACAGGGTGGCCCATGCAAGTTGCACACCTCGAATAACTTCTACAGCACAGTTGTGCTAATTGAATTGCACTGTAATTTAGTTATGTAATTTAATTACATTGTATTTCAATTGCATTTTATTTCAATTGCATTGTATTTCAATTACATTGTATTTCAATTACATAGTAATCCAATTACATAGTAATTCAATTACGTTGTAACTTACTTACATAATTCAAACTTTTCAATTAATTAAATTCCTAATTACTATAATTGTGTGTCTAATTGAAATACAATGTAATTTAATTACAGCTCAAAATACTGAATAAGCGAGAAAGAAAAGTGAGAAAAATGTAACAAAGGAGTTTATTTCTCTTTATACATTTTAATTTATGAATAACACCATATTCGGCACTCATAATAATTTTTTTCACATATTCAAATTTCAGCCACATCCGTAATGTTACTCCAAAAACTATCCGATTTGGTGTGGAATGTCCCGAAACCAATATCAATGTGTAGCGAAAGGAATTGAAACGTGGCAGATGTTTTCATCTCCCCATATACTACATGTAAAAAAAAAATGAAAACATTCGCACCATTTCTTCAACATTTTTTCAGCGGTTTTATCCGTCAAGATCGTCGCTTTCCATAAGAGTACGTATAAAATCAGTGAAAATTAAAATCGTTATAACTCAGCAACCGTTTAGTGAATTCGTTTAAAATTTTTGGAGCATATCAGGAAGAATAGAAAGAAGAATCTCACAAATTTTAATCAATTTGGCACTATTTTAAAAATAGGTCCAATACATCCTTAAGGTAGCGTACTGTCTTCTTTTATGTATTATCCTAATTAACACTAATTTACCTACCGATCGTGGCTCGTGGAAGCCGATTAATAGGCTTTCGGTAGGTAAAGTGTTAATATTTTTAAAGAAAATATATTTATATATTACCCAAATTGCTTCTAATGTTATTAATTGTTATTTTATTCGTATTTATTATCACTGTTGACATTATGAATATTATTATTATATCAACAAGAAATACTCGTGTCACTAAAGTCTTGCTTTTCTTATTATAAAAATGAAAATTGAATTGCAATTGAGAAGTAAATAAAAGGAGTACACTGTAGTATGATTCTAGCACGTAGTGAGTAACACAGAAGTATAAATGACATTTATGGAATAACCTACTGTTTGAGCTCCGGAACTTGATGCATCGATCGTAATTCATCCTTTCAACGATGATAATATGTGCAAAGGTGAACATCGTTAGTGGTCGTTTCTATGAGGTAGATGCTGTGTAATTGAATTTAGCCACATACTCCCCATTACGGTGGTAAACCTAATGAATAATCAATTTTGGTGTAAATGAATTAACTAGTGCAATGAGTTTTCTATATACGATCTTCGTAAGTGTCTTCCCAGCGAATAGAATTTACTTAAAATTTTGTACATTATAGGTACTCACCAGTCGATGATAGCAACGCCATGGACACATTAAGTGTCATTATATTACAAATATTATTTCAAAATGCATTACGCGCGTAGCTACAGTACCTAACACATTTCTGTTTCCTTCGGAAGTAAAATAACAATAACAGATCATCTTAAATTTAATTAGTTAAGATAATTTAATTTCACTTACATGTTCGCTATAACAGCAACATCTGTATTGGTTGGCTCAGACTAACATCTGTATGTACTTTTTGATCCGTGAGATTTTCACGCGAGACACACGAGTGGTATGTATTCACGATGTATTCACATGAAGGTACGTGTCCACTTGAGAGAACTCGCGCAAGTTACTCTCCATAGTTACTCTCAAATTGTGTGTCCGCTTGAGAGCAATTTCGAAAATTTTTAAATGGCGGTCTCTTGAAAAAAAATTTCACTTTTTCCAACGAAATTATGCCTTAACTGTGTAAAAAAAAGTTATTTATTTAAACAATATCATTATACGAATAGCTAAGCTCTGTGAAGAAAATGTTCACAAATATCCGTGCACAAGGTCATGTCGATGGGTTGAATATTTTTGGAGTTACATTGCCCGCAAATTGTAAAACTGTCGTTTCGAGAAAAACACATTTCAAGTTCTCTGGTAACCTAGTGCTCCGTAGCAAAACTGGCTTTAACCGCTTTAATTTTTCGAATTTCGTTTTGCGGCTTTGGGAACACATTACCGCGATGTTCAAGTATTGATTTATGCAAAAAAAAAAAAATCGGTTTCTCCACCCCGCTACGACAGACTCCCCCCTTAACCCAAATTCACTCACGCGTAAAGTCGACTCTGCAGCCTGTGGCGGGCAGCCAAGAGCAATAAAGCCTGCGTGTGAGTTGCGTTATACGAATTTTATATTTCATTCGTGAAAGAAATTCACTCACTTCTCTTCGATCTGTTCATCTCAGTGCCTATAGCTTATCGTTTTCGATCACGTGTTGCTGAATATATATATATATATGGGAGGGATAACGCTGATCTAGAATCGAGGATTGAGCAAGCGATTTACTGTTCTTTTAAATATTATATTAAAACGTATAATTAATGATAAACTTAATCGTTTTATTTTAGAATTACAAAATTAACTTTGTTTCTTTCCGAAAGTAATATATCTGAATTAAAAAAAAATGAATTGTGATCATATAATACATAGAACAATATACTATTTACCTACGCATTCTTACATGACAATTCTGGGTAATTTTTGAAAAATCGGAAGGAATATTTGCAAGATCAATAAATTACTTATGATCTTAAAATTGATGCATCTGAAGAGAGATTTCTCAGTAGAATACAAGCAGGAATGCAATGCCTTCTTCAGCTATGCAGGACGGAAATACAAGAAACGTGGTTGCCTGCACTGCTGTGTTAATTCGAAAGGGCGTAGGCGAGACCGCGGCTAGTTGATACAGGGGGCAAGTTGATACAGACGAATTATCTCGACACCGTATATATGTAGCTCCATTTCAGCGATACATGTGAAGATTGTTGTTCAATTCTTTCCTACGATCCAGCGTACGAGTGTGTACATTGACGTTAACAATCGTTTTTGTAAGTGTTTTCGTTTATATAGAGAAAAAGTAAATAGTTTTGATAGAAATTGATTGTCCAAATAACATTTTTTTTATTCAATTTGTATGTATTTTCTCAAGTTTTCATTTACAATATATTAAAGAGGAAGGACCAAAGTATATTTTAGCATATTTGTTATTAAGTAATTAATTCAAATAAAAAATGAAAAAAATTGAAAACAGAATAGCGTATCACCTAGCCCCGCAGTGGGGTAAATTGATACATTTTACCATCGTCCAAATAACGTTTTTTTCATTCATTTTCTATGTATTTTCTCAACTTTTCATTTACAATATATTAAAGAGGAAGGACCAAAGTATATTTTAGCATATTTGTTATCAAGTAATTAATTCAAATAAAAAATATAAAAAATTGAAAACTGAAAAACGTATCAACTAGCCCCGGTGTCCTCTACCTGACGAAAAGTTGGTTCCGAGATAAATGACTTTAAGCATTTTGCGTGCTGCCATCGTTATGTTATATAAATTGGATTAGGTTAAATATTAAATTTGGATAAAAGGGTATCTAATTATTTCTAACAAACCTATAAATTATCGACTATTTCATAAACTCCAAAGAAGACTTTGGTAGTTTGGTACACACACCCAAAATCTGGCAACGATTTCACATACGCTCGAAATATAAATTGTTATATCTTCAGTTTCAATGGAGATATGGCTTTCTTATTTAATATACATATATATATATTTGTGCTACCTGGCGTCAATAACTCGATTTAAGCGAAAGTTGCAGATACGCCCTCTCGAATTAACACCGCACTGCAGCCTCTGTTAAAGAAACGTGCGCAGTTGCGTAAACGTTCGCAGATAAAAAGTGCAACAGTAAATTAAACAAGAGTGACTCTGTAATTAGCGTAATTCTTTGCGCACCTTTACCTATAAAGATTACAGAAAAATGGTATATTAGTACCGCGTGTTAAAAAAATATCTGTGGTACAAAATTAAAGACTAATAATTTTCTTTTCTATAAAAACGTAGTGCATACTATATCGACAGCTACGAACATCTGGAAACAGCAAAAAATATAGTAATTCATCATCATTCGCGTCTGTCGGGATTGCAAATGAAATTATACAGGCATAATCGCGCGATGTTGAATAATTAATCGAACCTTACGTAATGGGGTGGGCTGTGGACTAATACACGATGAACTCGCGAAAAATGTGGCATGTCGCTGGAGTTGGAATGAACCGTTTCACGCGCACGTTTCGCGGCGCGAGTGCGGATGATGAAAACGGGCCTGACCAAAACGGCTCCCTGTGTTCAGAACAGAGTAAAAGGCACGGAGAGCATGGTTGCGTAATGCCGCCTTATTGCTCGCCGGAGGAGAAAGTCAGCCGTACGACGGCTGCAACTCTTTTATAGACACACACGTGTACATTCATACGTAAACATGCGCCGGTCTGATCGTACAGATCATGAACCAACTGTTCTGCGAGCAGCGGCCATTGGAAATTACGTGGTCCGTGAATTTTCGTCTGGATCATCTGGACACGAATTTCTCGCCACAGGGGGGTGACAATAAATCGTAGATAACACGCTTTGATAAGCTACAACTTCTGGAAATAAAGACACGACTTTAGGACAGAGATGAGCGATAATTTTCTTTTAAATAAAAACTTGTGTACGAAATTTTTATTTAAAATAATTTCTTGCCCATTAATGCAATTGTCTCTTACTGAACTTCTACAGTTTTCTTTCCTTGCTTGGGTGCAAAATTAACTTGAAACATATTGTACCGTGTGAGAAAAAGTAAGTGCAACTTTTCATTAGTAAAAGACACGTTTTCTTAATGTTTACTTTCCTTGAAATAGAAGGGAAGAAATATGGTAGTTGGGGGGAGGGGTTGTTTCATTAAAGCGATACAAATAAAATTGTTTATTACTGTTTCTGCATTGTAAGTGAGAAAGGATGTTTCACTTCATGCATAGGGGAGAGTCGAGTTCTCGCTTCTTCGACCAGATATTAGCACTTTATTCTACAACCTATTTCGGGGTCATATTGTTTACGCCATTGCTCTCGATGTTCTGAGGGATTAAACGTACACGTTGATATTCAGTAGGTTAAAAGTTATTTTTTAAAGCTAACCTTTTGTTTCTCATGTGAGTAAATGATTTTGTTCTATTATGTATACTATCTGCAGTCTATTAAGTTTACTAAAACGCCCTAGTTTTGCAATATTTTTTTGTACATAATATATGATGATCTAAAATGTTTCCCCGTGTTTGTCGTACAGTACCGACCAATAGACTGTCAACCAGTAGAGACCAAATTTTACTTATCTGTAAGTTCAATCTGTTAGCAACTCAGATTAATTTATAAGATGTTCGTTAAAGTAAAGCTTCAGTAAAGAACATAATATGAAATAAATTGCAATATGTGCATATTTGCAATTTGAAGAAATTTCATAATTAATATAATATTACATAGAATTTTATAACATGAAATGTTAAAAAATTCGGATATAGCATAAAAATAACTTATTCTCGCGGTAAGCACAACAAAATGTTGTACTTTGAAATTGAATTGATTTGGGGTGCACTTCTGAAGCATTTTGGAGTTTAGCATTCTAGAAATTAGTAGTATTTGTTAATCACTCTAGAAATAATGATGTAATAAGACGAGCGTACGGACACGCTGAACTCTCTGTGCAATCTATTGCCTTTGGTTGGTATAAGGGAAAGGGATGCCTTGACATGATGTAATTAGGGTATATGTTCAGCCTCTTGCATGGACAATTATGAAAGCTGGCGACGCTGCAACTACGCTTTCCCATGAAAGTGACTCATTAGCCGTCTTTTCTTTACAGTCTAGAATTCTGGAATTCGGCGTCGTACAATTAAACTCGATCCTGTTAGGGTGCAATATGGTGGTACGACGACTTGAGAATTCCATTCGTCATCAGTCATCAGCGACTGTTATACTTTAATCAGTTTGCTACATCAAATATAAAGTACAATTTTTTTAACGATTTTAGGTTTTTTATGTTACCTGTATCACTAAACATTAGGGCGGAGCGGAAAATTTAAATTTGATTTTTTGATTAACCAAACACAAGTGTAAAAAAATTTTGGAAAAATATTCGTGTCTGCAGGTTCCTTTTTCTCCTAAAAATGATTATATGATTATATGATTATTTAGGAGAAAAATGAACCTGCAGACATGAATATTTTTCCAAATTTTTTTACAATTGTGTTGGGCTAATCAAAAGACAACTATCTCGCACCCAGGTCAACTAAAAATTCAAATTCAAATTTTCGCCTATATAGTATGATTATATAATTATTTTTAGGGGAAAAAGGAACCTACAGACATGAATATTTTTCCAAATTTTTTTACAGTTGTGTTTGGCTAATCAAAAGACAACTATCCCGCACCCAGGCCAACTGAAAATTCGAATTTAAATTTTCGCTCATATAGTATCACTCCGCCCTACTAAACATGTTTTTAATACTGTGAATAAAATTCGTACCGAAACATTTCCATGAAAACCGCATGCAGTTGTAATGTACTAAAGCATATTTAACCTATTTAACCTGTATCCCGGGAAAACGGATCAACTCGTTTCAAAATATCCATACATTTAACAAATAATCGGAGTTATGCAATAATAACCAGTTGAGTTCAGTTATTCTCAAATAAGTTTATACGGGGCACGCCTATAAGCGTTTCTCGTGTACTTGTGGTTAACAATAACTGAAGCTATTTCTGGTCTAAAAGTGGCCCATTTAACAAGTTAACAATGCTCGGAAAGTTTTAGAAAATCCAGACAAGAAATACATACCTACCTACTTTGAATTTGACGTCGTTGCAGTCAGGGGCGGATTTCTATATAGGCTAAGTAGGCTGCAAATTTTGGGCGAAAGAAATTGCAAAATGTAAAAAAATATTTTCTCCTGTTACTTTTTATTTTTCATCCACAATAATAGCATAGCTTCCCGTTTTAAAATAAAGTGTCTATCTATACTCCCTGACTCCGAAAATCTGAACCAGAAAATATCAATTACCGCTGTTGAATGAATGTTTACGTCTCGAATTTTCAAAATGTCAGCCTAGGGGCGCCACTTCTCCAAATCCACCCCTGGTTGCAGTGTAACTAACCTTTCAAAGTTTCTTTTTTATCACTAAACCTGCAACCCTTTGCAAGCCGGCAGACACTCAAGGTAAATACTGCGCTAGCGTAGAACAGAAGCTAAACAATGCAAAAACATTATCAGTGGTATTACGTGCACGTACTTACGACCCAGTCATTTTTAGATCCATATGATAATGAAAATTTTCACTTTCGAATTCATTCCATAATAGGCATGGCACGCATGGTTACGGCGCGATCTTTGGCATTATGTATTCCCATGGAGATATAAAAGGTAGGAAAACCCTGCTTTTACAGTTTTAAGTGAGCTGCATTCAATTAACGCTAACACAATCGCTTCAATACCTTACTATCTGAAAACAATCTTTGTGCAAATTACTTCTACAGTTGTATAAACTGCATTACAATTTATATGATATCAGTTTATAGAGGAAAAAAACGAAATGCAAGAGGGAAGCAAGAAAGTAATTATAAAAATATTCTACACAGATACAAACTATTCTGCTAAAGCACAAAATACGAGAAAAGTAAATGTCAAAAATAGAGAAGAAAATTCAGAAGAGTCTGAATTGAATAATTTTGAGCAGTTTACTAGTTGGACCAAAAGGAAAGTGTTACTTTTC
Organism: Andrena cerasifolii; assembly: GCF_050908995.1. Classification (NCBI taxonomy): domain Eukaryota; kingdom Metazoa; phylum Arthropoda; class Insecta; order Hymenoptera; family Andrenidae; genus Andrena; species Andrena cerasifolii. The sequence continues at coordinate 8,751,687 of NC_135118.1, read as the reverse complement.
CATATTATCTGTCTTTGTGCAAATTACTTCTAAAGTTGTATAAACTGCATTACAATTTATATGATATCAGTTTATAGAGAAAAAAAACCGAAATGCAAGAGGGAAACAAGAAAGTATTTATAAAAATATTCTACACAGATACAAACTATTCTGGTAAAGCACAAAATACGAGAAAAGTAAATGTCAAAAATAGAGAAGAAAATTCAGAAGAGTCTGAATTGAATAATTTTGAGCAGTTTACTAGTTGGACCAAAAGGAAAGTGTTACTTTTCCATATTATCTGTCTTTGTGCAAATTACTTCTAAAGTTGTATAAACTGCATTACAATTTATATGATATCAGTTTATAGAGAAAAAAAACCGAAATGCAAGAGGGAAACAAGAAAGTATTTATAAAAATATTCTACACAGATACAAACTATTCTGGTAAAGCACAAAATACGAGAAAAGTAAATGTCAAAAATAGAGAAGAAAATTCAGAAGAGTCTGAATTGAATAATTTTGAGCAGTTTACTAGTTGGACCAAAAGGAAAGTGTTACTTTTCCATATTATCTGTCTTTGTGCAAATTACTTCTAAAGTTGTATAAACTGCATTACAATTTATATGATATCAGTTTATAGAGAAAAAAAACCGAAATGCAAGAGGGAAACAAGAAAGTATTTATAAAAATATTCTACACAGATACAAACTATTCTGGTAAAGCACAAAATACGAGAAAAGTAAATGTCAAAAATAGAGAAGAAAATTCAGAAGAGTCTGAATTGAATAATTTTGAGCAGTTTACTAGTTGGACCAAAAGGAAAGTGTTACTTTTCCATATTATCTGTCTTTGTGCAAATTACTTCTAAAGTTGTATAAACTGCATTACAATTTATATGATATCAGTTTATAGAGAAAAAAAACCGAAATGCAAGAGGGAAACAAGAAAGTATTTATAAAAATATTCTACACAGATACAAACTATTCTGGTAAAGCACAAAATACGAGAAAAGTAAATGTCAAAAATAGAGAAGAAAATTCAGAAGAGTCTGAATTGAATAATTTTGAGCAGTTTACTAGTTGGACCAAAGGGAAAGTGTTACTTTTCCATATTATCTGTCTTTGTGCAAATTACTTCTAAAGTTGTATAAACTGCATTACAATTTATATGATATCAGTTTATAGAAAAAAAACCAAAATGCAAGAGGGAAACAAGAAAGTAATTATAAAAATATTCTACACAGATACAAACTATTCTGCTAAAGCACAAAATACAAGAAAAGTAAATGTCAAAAATAGAGAAGAAAATTCAGAAGAGTCTGAATTAAATAATTTTGAGCAGTTTACCAGTTGGACCAAAGGGAAAGTGTTACTTTTCCATATAATCTGTCATTAGATACATGCTCGGATCCATACCATTCCTCTCCCTTTAAACTAATCTCGTTCGGAAGCACTAAACTCTCGACCCGGGCGGAGTTAGCGTCACCGCTACAGTAGACCAAAAGCACGGCAAGAACATCTTCAGACGATCCTCGTGCAAGGCAGAATTCCCAGGTCGAATTTTCAGGTAACAGACTCGAGGGAATGGAATGCGCGTTCGAGTATATATCCCGTTCATTTCGCAAGTGGTACAGTAATGCCGCCGTGTCGGTGGATCCGAGAAGAAGGAGCAACCGGTTAGCTTTGTCTCAGCGATGTCTAGCGGGGCGGTCGTAATAGCGGCTGTTATAGCGCGTGACATAAGGCCGTGCCTGGCCTCGCTGTAAAAATTGCATTTTTTCATGAAAGCCGGATGACTCATGGCATGAGAAAGAGACCGCGCGTGCGAGTACGCCGCTCTTACTCTTCGCGTCTCCCCGAGCTTCTGCTGTACACCACCGCGTTCTACTATAGAGCGTAATAAGATTTCCCTGTTACGCTTTCGAGCGGCACTTCTGATGTAGAGGCAGCTCTACTCTGAGAAAGGAACTGCCACCGCTCTTTGAGATTATACGGTAAAAACGAATCCAGTGATCGTGTTCCTGGGCAATTTGAACGTTTCGTCCTTCCTTCCAGGTTGGATACAGCAGCGCCGAAAACTGTGCGCCTCGCAAACACCTACTGCACCACCCCATTTCACAGGCGCTAGCGGGCACCGTGAGAGGGGCGCGTATAGAGTCTACTTAAGCGGGTATTCTATTTTAAACATCGATTTATTTTTGCATTTGCTTAAAGAATATTGTTTAAAAAATGTAGGTGAAAAAACAAATTTTGTTTTCCAAGTGAATTTTGTGATCTCCGAACTTTGTGCTGTTGAGAGAAAATGAACCTTAAATCTCGTGCAAAATTGTTAAATTCGTTAACAATACACCCGGTTAGGACTGGTACACGAGCTTCACGAGAAGACACAAAACGGAACTGACCGATAGAAGGTGTCAAAATATTTCGAGAGCGGCTGTTGATGTCGAGACGGTTGTGAAATATTTTGACCACTTAGAGAAAACGTTGGAAGGCGTCCCGAATGCGAACATACTTAATTACGACGAGACGAATCTTAGCGACGACCCGGGAATGAAACAAGAAAAATTAAAAAAATTAAAAAACCCGACTGTTTAAAAAAACATTAACAAAATTAATTTTTAATTTAATTTTCTTATTAATTTAACTTTTTTAATGTTTTTTTATTAATTTAATTTTTTAATGTTTTTTAAGCAGTCGGGTTTTTTAATTTTTTTAATTTTTATTTATTTTTTTTAATGTTTTTTTATTTTTTTTATATCCTATAACATTCGGAACGTCAAGACAATTCTAAAGACACCTCATTTGTCGAAATCGGTGTATCCGTACAGACTCTAGAGCGTAACATGGACATACATACATAGCCTGATAAACACAATACCCTCCTTTGCGTGCCGCAGTCGGGTAAAAAGCGTGTTTTCGACGTGGGGTGAAATACCCAGAGCGCATTTTAAGGTTTTTTTTTAAATAATTATTTTTTTAAAAACATATGTTTTGATAATACTAGTCTTATGTATCCATTAGAATAAGAACGATTGCTCAATCATAACTCAATGATGAGTTTTAGGCATGTTGTCACTAAACAATTTGACGTCATATAAAAATAGCGCTAAAAAGTTTTACCACATCTGAACTTACATTAACACTTAAATCTGTTTCTTTTTATGTTCATTGTACATTATTTTTTGTATATTATTATTTTTTATTTTTTTAATTAACATTTTTAAATTTGGTTTTGGTATCCTATTATAACATTGCATCGTTTCTGATGGTAATACAATTGTGAAAATTTATAAAATTTGTTTCCTTTTCCTTTTTAATAGATGTTAAGTAGATGCCAATGTTACCCTATACTGCCAATGTTCCCCCAGTTTACCCCTTTTAAAGAATTATCAAAAATGTTTTTAGCATTAGAAAGTAATTTAAACGAAGTAAATTTATCATCAGGATATATGTGTGTAGAAGAATAATCAGACTAATTTCTTTATGTGTTTGTGTTCGAGGTACTCAGTACTTTGCACGTGACGTAATAACGTTTCATTGTCATGAACAGTCCACAGTGGTCCGAAACCCATAAAAACGCGAACTACATTCATATCACTGTTATTTATACGCCATTCGTTATAAATAGAACGATACTAGGGTTTTCTTTTTGAGCCGCAGAATATGGATTCTGGTATTATTTTTTAACTATATACGATAACGAACAACCCTTATAAGCTACTTTTATATTCTCGGTGGCATTTTCGTTACGTAAAGCTTGCACGGTTGCGACGCGCGAGACACTGGGGAGCAGTTCCCTAATGTTAATGTTATTTGTTAACCAAATCGTTACGGGGTAGTGTGCTCGCGTGCATAAAGCGGTATTTGAGAGAGAAAAATGATCCATGCTCGGAAAAGCTACGTGCGTACAGTAACAAATCATAAAATATCCTGACTTCAATAATAGTAAATAGTAAGTGGGTATGGAAATCATCTGTTCACCGCGTGTCCGCACTCAAAGAGGTGGGTCAGTATTCATTCTCGAGATATTTTATAATTGCTTATTCTTATTTCTCGAAAACTTACAGTATTTCTCAGAAAATTAATATAAATCTCATTTATTTTCGGAAATGAATTTTCAGTCAGTTCAAATTGTGTATTAGTTATGTTACTAAAATTTCGGTGAGTAGAAATGCGGACACGACGGTGATTCACTTGACCCTAAACCTAATCACCTGTTTTTTAATTAAAAAAATTGAAAATAGTAAAAAAATCTACATCCAGAGCACAGTACGGTATCTGTTTTTGTTATTAAATAAGAACTTTTACTGCAAAATCTATTTTCTGCTCAATTATCGAATACCAATAGTGACCCTGTTCCTTAGCACAACCAGCTAGAACACGGTCGAAAAATCATGAGTCTCTTATTTTAAAAGTTTTTCGTTGATTAGTCCCAAGCTCGTGCAACACTTACGTAAATGTTCAAATAATCTAGAATTATTTTATTGCAACTATAGCACAAACGTAACGCTTATAATAATAAGAAAAATACGAGAGCAGAAATGGGGGCATGAGCAGAAATGTTCACCTTACGCATTCAATACAAATATCTGTATCGTTATAAATTCCGTTCAGGCACGTTATTGCAAAACAATTTTATGCAGCCATTTTAACTAGGTTCTATCGAATACTCTCATGCAAATTTTAACGTGACTTTGTACGACTTTCGTTTTGTAAACGTAACTAAACCAGAAAACGGGATAAAATAAAGATTCACGAAGGGGTGTTTTTCAAAGGGTTGTAACTCGTTTATCCCTTTCCTTCTCTGCATAGTTAGATTTAAGTCAAAACTTACGCATAGATAAATATAGTGAGGCAAAATATGTAAATTTCAAAAAGAAACAGGCATTTCCTCCATCTCCACAAAATGTTGGGTGATTCACAGCGAATTGGAATTCAGTTCGTGTTTTTACGGTGTCGGACCACTGTGCAGTCCGTCGACAGTAAACGCGAGTGCACCGTGAGAAAAGAGTAGCAAGTATTCTGAAATTACCTCCTCAAGGAAACAGTAAACTGGCCTCCTTTCATGAATTCTTTTCTCCAGAACAAAATCAAGGGCCACGAAGTGAGAGTACATCTTGCGAGGCTCGAGGCAACTTCTTTCTGAAACTTAATTTATGCAAAATGTCCTTCGTAAAAATTTGTCCAATAACTTTTGCAGAATAACATAATATTTAACGTGTTCTTACTTTTGTATTATACTTACAAAAATTTTATGCGTAATCATATGCGATGGAAGAGCTGTTTGCTGGAAACGAAATTTCAAGGAAATTATAAAACTAATATAGCTGAACTTCGGTTGCTGTTTTAAAATCGAAACTTAAAGAAATATTAAAACTTCTCTCATGGACAAACTAGTATCAATATGAAATGTTAATATTCTCTCCGTGTTAATTTCCTTGTCTTTTAAGAGAAAAATAAAACGGTACTATCTGTGAAATTCAGAAACTTAATTGGTACAAAACTTATGACTTATTAAAACTGTTAAAATTAGTTTATAAATAATACTTATGTATTCATAAGAAGTTAGTTCTTCTCCAAAATTTTGTTCTTTGATTCAAAGTAAATTCATGAAATATTTAATTTGTAAAAACATTTGCGTTGATTCTGAGATTAAGTTCACAAACATCTTTTAATTTTAATGGAATCATTGCCCATTTAGTAAAATCAACCGAGTTCTATTTCGCCAGATATCTGAATTATTAAGTCATAAAAAGGGGTCATCTTTAGTCCCATCAAAGTTAAAACCAGCTGCGCTATGAGTAAATAAAATGTTTATGATCAATTAAATGTAAATTTATATTTTCAAACAAAGAACCATGCAACTTTCGACTATCACGGAAAGCAAATTAAAATTTCTCGAAAGGCTGCATTTAATCCAGTGATTCCCAAACGATGCATCTCCACAGTTTTTTTTTTTTTTTTTTTTAACTATTATTAAGTTAGCATTGTAATCTGAAAAACATAATTGTAATGTGTTTTATTTACCTTATTAAATTTATCTTACCTTATAGGAGAAGGGTCGCCGGTTATTTAAACATTATAAAAAGGGGTCGCGACTCAAAAAAGGTTGGGAAACACTGATCTAACGAGATATTAACCAAATCTCTGAATTGACGATAAATTCAGATGATTCATTTTCACCACCTTTTTGATCGCAGAGTGCTTGAAAAGTGTTCTCGGCTTTTTACGCTTGAGTTTTTACTGAAAGCATAAATTTTACCGTATGTACTAACTTTTTGCTTTCACTTACGAAGAAACCTCGTCTAAAGTAAACGTAGGAACGTGAGAAACAAGAAGCTCGTTTAATGTTGACTCAAGGAGGAATAAGTAAATATTTACCGGTAGCCCTAAACGGCTACCAACCGCGTATACCTACCAAAGAAGTGTAAAGATTCAGTGCAGAATTGAAAAATTCACCTCCACGAAATGAAAATCCTTATGTACAGAAAGATTAGGTTTTTTCTTTCTACTGAACATTAGTTTTTACTGAATTTTAAAAGAAACTGGGACATCGCTTTAGGGGGTTAAACCTAGTCAGGCCGCCGAAAATAGGCGAATATTTGTGATTTTTTTTTGAAAAAACGGAAGCGTATATTTTTACAAAACTTTTTGCGCTTAAAAGAGCAACATTTAAAGAATATTTGGTATTTTTTTCGTAGAAAAATATTTAAGTTTATAATAAAGTAACAACCCACATCCAAGAAGCATTTTTAAAAATTTGGTTTTGCGGTGAGCGCTGCCATTCGGAACCAGATAATCTAAAATCAAAAAACAAAAAAGATTTCGTTAGTATATTAATGAATCTTCCGATTGACGGAGAGAATTTTCCACAATATTAATTTAAAACAAAATGGCGGCTATTTAAAGTTGAATTCCCAATATTTTCGTGCAAAATCAGGATTTCAACTTTAAATAGCCGCCATTTTGTTTTAAATTAATATTTCGGAAAACTCTCCGTCAACCAGAGGATACATTAATATACTAACGAAATCTTTTTTGCTTTTTGATTTTAGATAATCTGGTTCCGAATTGCAGTGCTCTCCGCAAAAGCAAATTTTTAAAAATGCTTCTTGGATGTCGCTTGTTACTTTATTATAAACTTAAATATTTTTCTACGAAAAAATTACCAAACGTTCTTTAAATGTTGCTCTTTTAAGTGCAAAAACTTCTGTAAGAATATATGCTTCCGCTTTTTCAAAAAAAAATCACAAACATTCGCCTCTTTTCGGCCGACTAGGTATAACCCCTTAAATCCCTTTAGTGATGTTCATAAGTATACGCAACTTTGTCTTTAAATTTATGGTTTGGTATGACGAGAAGCATTATTTAGAAACTATAAACTGTGTATCAATAATTACGTAGCACGATACGTTACGTCCTTTCTGCAGAAAGTAATTTTATCCCATAGTGATTCGTTAAAATACTTCCCTATCTTTTTATTTGTGCTTGCATGCTTCCAACCCCTTCCTAGACATTGTAATAATCCTTGTGGACAGCAGATGTATAGAAACATTTTTTAGTTTTCAATATGCACTGATTTCTGGTTATTATGTTCGGTGACTTCTTCTCTGATCACGTCACACATGAGAGTTGGAACGCCTGCGCTTGGATGAGAAGACCATTGTTCTCAGGAAGGCATGGTGTGATCAGTATTACCAAGAAAAATATATTATCACAGAAAACTAGGCTACGTTCTACCATTTTTCTACCCCGACTTCTGGGTAGAAAGCAGGGCAAGCGTAGCAGACACTCAGAGTTCATTTGGGTTCCATTTACGTTCATTCTCATTATAAAGTCGTCATAACGAGATCCGGTTAAAAGCTCCAATCAAGCGATCCTAACCGCGCAGTACGTTAACTAGGGTAAACCAACCAGTGAATGACCGAATTGTTGAATCTATGGAGCTTTGAGATTAATACTTGAATATATTTCTGTGTAACAACAAAACAACTGTTGAAATTGCATTTAAATTTCAGATTTTTTTACATTTGACGATGTAAATATGGTTATGCATCAGTTCCTTCGTCCCCTCATGTCAGTTTTATTAAAGAAATAAGAACCCCTACTTTTGAGAAACCTTTGAAATCAGATGTTCCATATTACCTGCCTTTACCCTCTCCATTTTGCTGCATACGTAACTGTGCTCTTCGTACTAAATTTCTACGAACGTCTTCTCGTGTAATATTTTGCGTATTTAGTGCTTCGAATGCTACAGTAATTATTTTCGATTCAATCCCACATGTACTTAGAATCTCAACCTTGGCCGTTTATACCCCCAATTACTTGACACTGTATAATTCTTGTAAGAAGAATAGTCTGTTTTAAAATGTGATACAAAGATAACGTTATCCTAGGATCGTGTTAATGCACTGGAAATGTTATTACAGCTCGGTTACAGGTAACATGGCATACACAGACACTTACCTTCACAGTATACATCGAGGTTTTTCTCGAATCTATTCCTCACCCCTTTCGCTTTCGATTGCATTTGTACTTTATCTATCGATGAATCTTATGTGTCGATATCACTAATCGTAAGGCTGCTGTCGGCTCGTCTGTGCATTGCTGCATGTATGCCAATAAGCTTCGAACGTGATGCATACATTCTTCATCAGCAGAGAGTGGTGAATCACTCGGCAATTTGCTATTCAAATAGAAGAAATTGCTGTAAGAACATTTCTTTGTCAGACGTAGCGACGACTCATAAGCCTTCATTGAATTGCGTATTCTGACATAAGCAACGATCTTTGCAGTATCCTTGGAATTCTTTGATCATTTCGCAGGGCAGTCCTTTTCTCTGTAAGATTTGCTCTGTCTCAATCTCTTTCCTTTCCTTACAATTTATATATTTGTAAGCGTGTTTTTTTGGCATCGATTTATTAAAAAAATGTTTTGCCTAAAATTATCCTACGCTCTCTGTGAAATCTTTCCTATAAGCAATTTCTGAAGGAGACCTAACGCCTACGTTTCCTAAAAATATTTGATACACGCGTAGGTGGTCTAATAACATCATACTGTATTGTTTCAAACAATTCTAATGTATGTGAATAAAATTAAATTAAGTACTACTAGCTTTTATTTAACACACAATATATGTCAGATTATTACATTTATTCTTCTGGCGAATAAAATGCCTTGATATTGTCAACGATCGTTTGTAAGTAATTGGCTTGAGTTAATTTCTGGGTTAGAAACAAAAAGTATTATTCCTCGTGCAAGAATAAGATGCAATTATTATGAAATAAAGTTTGTATACATATAGGAAGCTTGAATTTTTCGAAAAATAACTTAGGAAATTTCACATGCATCTAACTCGATTCGTTGCGGTTCGCTACTTTCCTTTGTTTTTGCTATCCGAAGTATGATTTAAGATAAAGAAACTAATAAGGTAAGAGAAACAAAATTGCTTTTAATTAGGACTGGGACTATTTGTCGAATTTTTTGGTATTCGAATAGTCGAATACTTCAGTTGCTCAATTATTTGGCGAATATAATTCGAATATCCAAGTATTCGAATACTATTCGAATATCCAAGTATTCGAATGCTCAATAGTAAGTCAATATTGTGTCTTGCACAGGTATAGTGTTATCATAAAAACAACAGGGAGCAAAGTCAGTAGCGCGCTTCAGTACCTTGTAGGCAAGTTAAGAGCCCAGGACTGCACTCAGCAGACTTTTTGTTAAGGTGCGATTCAACGGCGCGTCGCTCGGGGAGTTTTGCGCCCTAGGTACCTACTTGCCGAGCCACGCGTCGTGAGAATGATGAGCTCGGACTCGCGCCAGAAAGAAAAGCTAATCTGGCTCGGCTGAAACGGCCAGTCTAGCCGCGCCGTGGGAAGCAGACTTGACGAGCTAGGCGCCGTTGGATCGCACCTTTATGTACGTATGGGGACTTCCTCGTGATCCTCTAACCCTCTTGGAGGGTCTAGAATGAAAACTCCTGGATGCAGGTGTCGCCCTCGCCGTGCGCTTGGCGTGGCGTAACAACATTTCCATACGGAAACTGAGACCATGCAATTTTTCAGTATAAAAAAGGGCACATATATGCATTTCAAGTTCAAGTCTAATATTCGTAAACGAATTTTTCACCAAAAAAAGGGTGGTCTTTGGAAATTTTTTACTCAAAAGCTATAACACATTTCTCAAAAAATCTTTTTTTCTTTTAAGGATTGCATCTAGTACCGTGCATCGTATTTTTTTTATTTAAAAATATTTATCTATAACTGAGTTATTGTCTATCACTCGAAGGTTCTCTAAAAAAAAAAAGGTTTCTGCAGTGACCACTGCTGCTCGAAAGTCGATCATCTAAAATAAAAAATTCAAAAGAATTTACTTATTATATTGTATTGTCTAGTATTTGAACGAAGCTTTTTTCGAAATATTGATTTGGGAAAAAATGGCTGATGTTTAATGTAAAAGTTTCAATTTTTATCATAAATCTTGCCTGATTTTCGTCAGTTAAAAGAAAACTAAGCATCGGACTTTCACTTACAAGGGAACATCTTGAACCCGGAAATTCAAAAAATTGTGAAACTACGTGAATGTGTAGGGAATTTTCCCCTGATTACAACCCAATTTTGTTTGCTGCCCAAATTCACTTTAAGGGGGTGTAATTGAGGGGTGATTTCACCCCCTGAACATGCAATCAGGCCAAAATAAAAGGACACCTGTTTCTTATTTTTCTGTCTTCTATAACATATCCAAAACCCAAAGCAATCGGAGAAGAACAACTGAAAATCTTGTAAATTTGAGAGGTGGTTTCACCCCCTAAATATGAAAACGGGTCGCTGTAAAAAAAAACACGTACCTATATCTCATTTTTAGGTCTATTACAACATATCCAAAAATCAAAGCAATCGGAGGCGGACTCCGCCTACCTCAGTGCATCAAAACCGAGAGGCAAACTAATTTCTACGACAAGAATACCTACTACGCCACTTGTAAATACCTTTAACGAATTTCGATATATGCACATTGCACACATTTTGACATTTTGTATTTTAGAGTTTTGTATTAGAACCAAGTGAACATTTGAGTTTGCAGCTGCCGTAGTAACTCACAACAACATACTTTTGCCGCTGCAAGTGTTAAGCTAAAAAGTTACGGGGCCAAACTAACTATCGTAGTAGCTTCCTACAGTTAAGCCGTACGTTCGTACACGACATCCACCATGCTGCGACTACCAAAGTTAGCCAGGCACCGGGTGGTCCGCGACTAACAAATTCTAAATACATTATTGCGATTAACGTAACAATAAGACGATGGCCGTAGTTGTCCCAATAAAAATTAATCCAAATATGACTGCGTTCGGGCTATGTTTAGTTATAGGTATGTAATTTGAATTACTTCTGAATTCTTGGAAGTAATTCGATATTACATACATATAATTAAAACTATTCTGAGGGAGCTAATGGAGATCATGATTTATGCTGATGGAATATAAATTATGAAAATTTAAATTTTCAGTAGTATACTCATCTCTGCCTCGAGAAGAAGAATCACTGAGGTTACAAATCTACAATTCGATCTCCGACCTAGTGTTTTTTTTTTTTAAATATTCCAAAACCTCAGACCATACTGTCGATGCTTTCCACAAAATATCGACGTGAGAACACGCCAAAGCGAGTCACTGGGTGGAAACCTGTCGATGTGAAAACACGTGGACGCCAGTCAAAGTGTTATAGCCCTGCGATGTATAAAAATATGATCAAATAAATGCACACTGTAACGAGTGATAAAGATCACATTGGATGGCTTGTACCTTCGAGGATATCGCTTTACGTGCCACTTGAAAGGTTCTCAGGGTAATCACTATGTTTCTGCACTGTACAATACCATTTAAGGACATCATACAAAATACAAGTCGTCTCAAAAGTAAGTTACCCAATTTTTTTCTCTCCGCGTATGAGCGACAGAGTGAAAACGACACGTGCGATATAAATGCAATCTAATATGCTACAACATTACGTAAAACAATTAAATAAAATGTACTTGGGCCAGCCGTACGACTCAAGCAACGATGAAGATACCACTCGCGGGCGTGTCCGATTGTGAGATGAGAGCAGCCATCCGATTTTTTAGTGGGAAAGACGAATCGGTGGTGGGTATTCACCGACGTCTAATCGCAGTATACGGCGAAGCGTGTATGAGTGTGCAAATGGTTCGTGAGTAGCGAAGAAACTACCTGGAAGAGCGAACAGGTCTTCACGACGAGCCGAGTAGCGGCAGGTCCTCCATTGTTGCCAAAAATCGGGCTGTTGTTAACGCATTCCGTTAACATCATTCGACAGGGTAAACGAGTTACTAGCCTCAGCTGAAGGTCGCCTTAGGCGGTCAACGCTTCAGGACGGATGACGAAGTCAAGACGGCATGTCGGAGCCTGGCTGTCAGAAATGAGCAATCCATGGTAGAAGGAGGATATAAAAAAACTGTTCACCATGGTACCAAAAATGCATTGAGCGTGTGTATACCGGGACGGGGAAGGTGCGACGTTGTAGATGCCGAGCGTTGCGCTCGCCTTTGTTGCAAGGATTTCGATGGCAACGTCTCTCGGCGGCAGTCGTCGCGACACGTGAATCAAATGTTACAACATCGTGACATCTATAAACCGTGACGATGTTGTAACATTTGATTCACGCTGTAATAGAGTGCCGATAGCCATGGACTTAGTCTGGTCGCGAATGTATTATATTCCTCGTGACCTGGCATCCTGCTCAGAGAGTAAAATTCCTACAGTGGACGCCGTGGAGTCAAGCGTGGTCCTTCTCTGCTTTTTCCGACCCGGCCCTGGCGGGGTCGCTAGTCATGTACTGCTAATACCACCTTGCAAGCCAAATGCTCGTATAGGCGAAAGCCTGAGGTAGAGCGCGCCCCTTTTGGGCCAAGACGGCTATACCAGATGTAATACAGTGCCACGACAGCGAATGTCATGCCTTTAGTGTCACGTCAAAACGCACCTTAAAACGGAACGGTTGTCTCTGCGCTTCATGCGCAGTATGCGTTAATCGGAACGCACCGTGAAGTGTTGGGCGTCACTAACCCAGCGACGCATTCAGCACAGCTTTTCGACTGTTACATTATGGCCTTGAACACACCAACATGAATGGATGTTTCGGTTAGCGGGAACCCTGTGGCGGAAAACACGTTTGGTGGCTTGTACCCTCGAGGCTATAGCATTACACACCACTCGTATGTGCCCCAAGTACACACTTCACTATTTCTATTCCATCAGCAATTCGTTCATCGTGACATACTGAATCGAACCAGCGCTACGTGTACGGGGTATTTTCAAAGGAGAATTCAGACTTTGAAGGGCAAATAATACTCACCAAACTAAGTAGATAATGTTTGATGAACGTAGGTGAAAAAGTCAGCTCTGACAGAGTTGGAAGCGGTATTCGATACGTATTAGTAATGCGGGTGATTTGTCTGCTTCTATACACCGCGTGCAGAGTGGAAACAAAGGATTATCTTACCATATTCCTACTTTGATGTTTACAAAAATTGTTCTATATATGTCTGCCTTTCTTTCCACGAATAGCGAGGTATCGAAAATTCCTAATCTGAAATTCTTTTTTCTCAGAGAAGCGATACTGATAAGAAGTAACAAGTATCTGTTTTTAACAATGTTTCGGAATTTCGTAGTATTGCATGTAAAATCGCCAGGAGTTTACGGAGTGCAGTTGATTCTAATAATTCAGACTGTAGGATTGTAAGAACTCGTAGAAAATTAACAAACAAAAACGCCACTTTACCGTCAGCTCGGTACGCTTGGCAGCAGGATAAACATCTTATTGTAATACAACTGCATTATACGATTATACGCGATGAAACGCGTTGGCTCCTATATAGGTTTCACTTGTTTCTGTAATCACAATAGGAAGAGACAGTATTGTGGCAATAATCTGAATAGAATTCTTTGAATTCCATTCGCCAATCGAACAGCCACGTCACAAGCAGCGATGCATAACGAATGGTAATTCTATCAGATTCAGAGCCAGACAATACACGGACAAATGAGCAGCGTATCGCGAGATAGGTAATATTGCGTCTGGTGTGTCGAGTTTCCGGCGTCGCGTTAACGTCAAAGCTACAGCAGACACGGGCAAACGATCCGCCAACGTGATCTTGGAAAGAGATTCTGAGAGAAAGTGGCAACTAAACCAGAGAGATGAGAAATCTTTGATGGCACCCGCAGAACGACTTGCCGCCACGCGAGGGAATTTCAAGCATGCCTATGTCTCGAAGTATCATCGTTTAGCTCCGCTGCCCCGCTTCGTAGAAACTTCGCTGAGATGTCAACTGTTGCACAACAACTCGTCAGTTTCATACATTCAGCCAGAGACGAGGAAGCTGTTTAGTCGACCCGTTGCTCTCTATGTTCTCTTTAGCAGGAATGCCTCGACGATGTCGTGCACCATCATTTAGCAATTTCTAAGAATAAGTGTTACCCTGCTTCACTTAATTTTCGATGAAAGGTCAATTGTTTTAGTTAATTAGGCACAACAATGAACGTATGCGAATTCGATTTCAGAAAACCTATCTATGGTAAGTACCTAAGTATATAATAGGGCGGAGCGAAAAATTTAAATTTGAATTTTCAGTTAGCCTGAGTGCGGGATAGTTGTCTTTTGATTAACCAAACACAACTGTAAAAAAAAATTCGAAAAATATTCATGTCTGCAGGTTCCTTTTTCTCGTAAAAATGATTATGTGATTATATGATTATATGATTATATGATTATATGATTATATGATTATATGATTATATGATTATATGATTATATGATTATATGATTATATGATTATATGATTATATGATTATATGATTATATGATTATATGATTATATGATTATATGATTATATGATTATATGATTATATGATTATATGATTATATGATTATATGATTATATGATTATATGATTATATGATTATGTGATTATATGATTATGTGATTATATGATTATGTGATTATATGATTATGTGATTATATGATTATGTGATTATATGATTATGTGATTATATGATTATATGATTATATGATTATATGATTATATGATTATATGATTATATGATTATATGATTATATGATTATATGATTATATGATTATATGATTATATGATTATATGATTATATGATTATATGATTATATGATTATATGATTATATGATTATATGATTATATGATTATATGATTATATGATTATATGATTATATGATTATATGATTATATGATTATATGATTATATGATTATATGATTATATGATTATATGATTATGTGATTATATGATTTTTATTAATATAATTTTACTTCTTACCCTTTGCTGTTCTTATTATTAAAACAAAACCTAGCAATTTTCATTAACACTTACAATTACAAATATGCACTTCAGGACAATATGGTTACTCTGTTTTTCTGCTGCCACTTTGCGTGCAGATAACACAGAATAGAAATGAATGGTGTTGGCTGAATTGATGCTATTGAATGAAACAAAGTTTCTAGTGTACTCCACTGTCTAGGTCAGTTTCGTAGGCTGACGAAGGATGTCAAGTGTTTCACTAGGCTCTACTAAATGTAGAATTTTCCTGATATGGAAATCATACTAATTACCAGAGTTCAGTGACAATGCGCGACATCATGTGCCCCGACGAATTGCGACAGTTGGGTGAATATTTTACGAGAGCATTGTGAACAGGAAGAAGCAAAGAAAAATTGTAGTACGAGTTCAAAGGAACGGGAAACGGAAAACGAAAGTAAATGAGTATTGGGGTCAATGCCTTGGATAATACATATTAATAAAAGAGGTAAATATATTAATAATAATAGTACTACTACTACTACTAATAATAATAATATTCATAATAAAGTGTAGGTAATTACAAACGAAAATATGATTCTTATAATTAGCCATGCAATAAGTTGGAATATATCATGATTCGAATTGCCGCGCCGCGTCGTGTCGACTTGCAGTGCTGCCATCCCGTGGCGTGTTGCGACCTGCTGCATCACGATCGGGGCGCCATCGACACTGACCGCGTGCTGAGTGCTTTTAAGTTGTTAAGCATCGTACCACTCATGCCGCGTGTGCCCCACGTGCATAACTTTTTTATGTTACTTCGTACCATTATTCGATAGTAACGTTGTTCTTGCGCAGTATATTATTCTAACGGACGGAACTAATAACGAGATCGGTATCACAATATAATTACAATTTACATTCGGTAATGTTAGGTGCTATTGCTGTTACCTTGATTAAAAAAAATGAATTGTAAATTAGTAGTCGTTTTGCTATATTACCACAACTATTGTATGTAGGAAAATAAAACAGTTTTGCGAAAATTTCTCGTTGCGTTCTTTTATCGCATAACATTTGCCACTTTTTGGAAATGTTTATTTTTTATAAGTTGTGACAGGTAAATTTACATCAAGTCACTGCCTATCGAATAATAAGGGGTGGTAGTTATTTCCTACACAATGATATGTGCTATCAGTGTAATACTAATGATTTTAGGGAAGTCTAAACTTTAAGTACTATTTTACCGCACTACTTTACATCTTGCAATTAATTTAAAATACAACAGAAACATAATGAGTCGTCATGTATACTATTTATTTATTAATTTTCGTACTCTTATGGTGAAACAAAACACATACTAAAAGGACAAAGAACAAGTGGTAGTACTATAAATAATAATATTGATTTGCTTTCTATCATTGTAAATTCAAAAGCACCAGATATTTCATAGATTTTAGATAAGAAATATTACTGACGATAAACCCTTGCTCCTAAACGTCTAATCATTTCATCAAATAACATTTAAGAAATTAATTAGATTACATGCACTACCCCTGCTCGAGTAAACAATATGTGTTATTGTATTCTAACAATGTTTAAAATACAACTAAATGCAAAATAAACGAATTAAATAAATGTTATTTTGTGTAAGAAATGTAATTCACGTTAACTAATATCAGAATACGAAATACAAATACATATGAAATTAATGTTATTCTTACTATTTAAAGAATCTTGTAAGAAAAAAGACTTGCTTTATAGAACGTGCAAACCCATCAGCAATTCTTTTCAAATCCATTATCCTGTATCAATAAATATTATGTTCAATAATTTAAGAAAAATATCCTCTCGTTTAATTATGCAGTTCAGACTTATATTACCTTCTAACGTTAACAAAAAGATATGATAATTAAACAGACATATTCAGAATAAGATACATTTGGGGAACGTTAAGCTAATTCTGACAGCTGACTCTGCTCAACATTAGAGAAACCCGAAACACCGACCATTTAAATCCATTCGAAGAAAGTCAACGTAAAAACAGTTTCGTTATTCGGAAACTTGAGTCGAAGCTGGTGAAAAATGAAGTTCGACTAGCAGGTCGGTCGGAGACGCAGGAAATGCAATTAGAGAAATTTGGCCATGAAATTCCGGGAGGATGGAAGCTGCAGGAATGAAAGGCGATGCTGGAGAGAAGCCTGCTGCGGCCGGAGGTGGCGGCAGGATTTTTCAAAGACTTTCCTGCGAAAAGGAAGCCGGAACGCGTTTGAGGCAATAGGTTCGGCTTAACCGCAAGCGGATGAAATGGTTACATGTGACGAAGAGGTTTGCTCCACATGGTCAGAATCGGACGTAATCCAATATTTCAGTTTCGTAGTCCCCGCCAGACCGCTTCCTTTTTATTTGCCGGACCTGCGAGGAAAGTCACGATCGAACTAACAGGAAATTGATTTTGCCTCTGTCACGCAATTCTCGGCCCCATACTGGTTATTCTGTATTCTTTTCAGCTCCTTTCGCCATGCTAAAATAACACTGACAATTATATTTTTAACAAATAAATTCAATGTGTATATTTCGTTTCGAAGAACGGAGAGGATAGTAAGAAGTTTCAACCCTTTTAGCATCATTCACATTTATAGGGGAAAGGCAGGTAATACATCTGGATTTGTTTTTTTTTTCTTAATAAAACTGACATGATCGAGGGGATGAAGGAACTAATGCATAATCATATTTAGGGGAGACCGGGGCTAGTATATTGTACTTAAAAATGTTCATCTGAACAAGAATGTTGCAAATAATTTGGATAGAAGACTGTAACACCGTTAATAAGATTAAAAGTATTCAGTGTAATTCCTTTAAAAGTTCAAAATCAGAGAACAGAATTTTTAGAACGATGCGATTTGACAGAGTGAATTATTGACTCAGGCAAAGGGATCTAGGTTATAATTTTTAAATATTGCAGAGTGAACAACACAGGCTACCCCCGTACAAAATCCGACTTTCTTGAATCTCAATTTGTTTTTATTCCACATAAATGGAAGATCGATTCGTTTTAAAAATTTACAAAGTTTCAAAAGACAGAAGTTTGTTAAAAGACATTTTCATTTTTATATCATTACTAGCAAAGTATCCATGCGCTTCACTTCGGGCCTAAGAGATATTAAGGACTCCATGAAGAGTATGGAAACACATTTCACTCCTTTTCACCACCCCCTTAGGGGTTGATTAGGGCAAACTCCTGAAATTGGTTTTTAGGCATTTATGTGGATAATTTTTTAGAGTAAGAACCAAGTTGATATCTAATCGGGCCTAAGAGGTATTAGGGAGTCCGACAAAATACATTTTACCCCTTTTCACCCTCTTGGAGATGAAATTTCCAAAAATCCTTCCTTAGTGGGTGCCTACACCATGAAAACAATGTACCTTCCAAAATTCACTTTCGAGGGTTAAACGGTTTGAGCTGGGCGTTGATGAGTCAGTCAGTCAGGACTTCTTCTTTTATATTACATAACACATCTTGATGATTATGCCAAACGCGCATGGAATACACTGAGACCGCGCACATAGTATAAATACATACATTATAAGAGTGTTCTTGTTCCGTTGACAGAATGCAACCAGCCTACGGGAAGTTCCTCTCATCCACCAACTCCGCTAATGCGATTGCATTTTTCATAAGGTGGGATGGTCTAAGAGAGAGATTGTCTATCGTGACTTTCACATGAGGGAGAATTATGTATTGATAGATCGCGTTAGGCAAAGCCGATTTAGGACAAGCACCGAAACTAGGTTTAATCGGCTAATCCTGATGAAATTTTCATGAATGCGATGGTACATGTAATTGTGTTGCAGATCATCCGAAAAATATGACGAGTCGCGTTCATTATTCATGTGCGAATATTCTTTTTGTCTAAGGATCAATTTATCGCATTGGCGTTCAATTGAAAGCCGCGAAGAAAAAGATTTTTACAGACATTTTAAATGAATCGGAGTCGAAGTGGCTACTTAGGGGAGAGTTGCCAATATCGCACTGGTCATCTAAATCGTACCTCATCAATTTCTCAGTAATTAATGAATATAAACTGCATCTGATGATAAAAATATCGAGTAAATGCGAAGTAAGAAATATGAACAGAAACCTTCGAGCTTACACCCTATTCTGCGCGTGCTATAAACATTTTAAAAAATCAGGTATGATTGATGTAACTTTTTACCAGTATATTTTAGCTGATAATAATCAAACAATGCAATTTTGTCCTTGTATTTTTGTATTTTTCTAAAAGCGGTTTTAATGTAGAATATTTCACATTCATTTTAAGTACATATTACATTCATTATAAAGTTTAAATTGATATTTACAAATAAATTGATTACGTTTCCTAAATCGTACCACTACAATCGTACCAGTAGGATTCGACAGCTTGTATGTTATATAGATTATGTACATATATCATATACATAGGTTATTGCGGCCTGTGTGCGATCCATGTACATACGTATATTTAACTATATAATAATCATTACTTTATGTTGAATATTTTCTTCTCTATTTGTTGTCGATACTATTTTCAGTGGAGGTACGATTTATGAGACCGGTTGCCTAAGTCGTACCTTTTACAGTATGTGACGAGAACGTTAATAATAAATTCATTTGTTCCGAACAAAGGGTTAAGCATATAATACTAAGTGCCTAAAAGATCAAGCTACAATATCCAATAGTCACTTGCGTTGAAATTAGTTCCAAATACGAAATATAACGTAAAATGTCTTAAGTGGTACGACATAGGCAACCGTCCCCTATATTTGGCTCGATGTCCAAGAAGAACATTTGGAAAAAGTAAATATTAAAAGTCCCATTTTCTACTTATTGTATGCATACTCAAATTCCAATACAAACTGTTTAGTCGGCAAGCCATGGGCGTGTCGACGACGCGGCTAGCTCAAGCTGATCATTCCCACGCGCCGTGGGATCGCACCTTAATATTACGAATATGTTTTTTGCAAGTGCATCTAACCGTCTACCACAGTGAAATGGCAATGTTTGTGCCTACCTTCGTACCATAGCGTTACAAAAGCAACGAAAATATGAAATCAGAATGCAGAATTTCTTTAAACCGTGGACATAGAAATATAGGGACGGAGGAACAGTGCGACTTTAGGCGAGCGGAGTGATATGCATTTAAGGGGGGTGGGGGAGAGCGCTACATCTGCCTGAATTTGATTGGTTGCATTCTACGCATGCTCTGTACCGCTAATTATGAAAAAGTGTTTGCAACAGATTAGTACATACATACGTCTAATTTTAAGTATATACTAACAGAGTGATTATTCACGAATATAAATTGTAAAAATAATGAAAATTGAAGAGAAATATGCATCTATAATTATTAAAATATATCAGGTGAATTAGAGCAGAGATACTGACGTAACATCATTTATTGTTCCATTGTTCTTAATAACCTTTTCGTTAACACGCTACTGCATACCACACTCCGAGAAACGCTTTAAATATGGCTGCCACTATCCCTGCTTGCGACGCGACAAACGTTCATCATTACACATCACTGCGCTTGTGCGAAGCAGCAGCCAATAGAAAGAAGGCGTATGTTACCTCGTCGCCCCTCCCGCAAAGATATCACCCCCCGCAACTATTCCTCCGTCCCTATATTCCTATGTCCATGCTTTGACCAAACGCACTACCAGCAACAAGTGAACTACTGTTCCCAAACTACTGTGGCATCATGGGTACTCAATTTAGTTCAATCTTGATCCTATAGATGGCGAGAATTACCGGTTGGGGTTAGAAGGTAGAAGATTTAAAAGAGGAGTAGCGCGAGTTCAGGAACGGTGCGATTTCAAACGTTTAATTCGAATTTCTGCAATAACTTGTGTTACTTCTCTTGCCGTGGTCCTTGTAATATCTTAGGTGCGCCAGTCTCAGCCACATTTGAGAAATACAAAAATCTCCTTGCAGCAGGAGGGGTGCAGCCCCATTTTCGACAGTTTTTCAGTTTTGTCGTATAATATGCTTAAAAAAAATCTACATCGTTTGGTGCACGTTTGATGCAAATCCGACAACAAATGAGCGATTTATTGCAAATAAATAAAAATACAAAAATTAATATTAATTGTTTTATTATCGATTATTTTTTCGCCGAAAATATAAATAAAAACTTATCAATTCAATAACTAGGTACTGTATTTTTCAATTAGTTTTCTCTTTTTCACGTGTAAACAGTTTTTTCTAATTTACTCGAAGTTGGTAAAGATGGAGCTGCACGGCTGTTGGTGCAAGATTCTCAATTATACTCAAGTATATTCAAGACCCGCATCGCGCAAGTAGAAGTGTCATTGAAAAACAAACAAAACGTTGGGATCGTAGAATTCAGAAGAAAAAAGCATTATCAGACTAATGTAAACGTCGTTTACAGTGCAATAGGTATGTCGTGGACGGGTATAAACTACAAACACGGCGCCAAGTGTGGTGCAGATGCACCATAGTTGGTGCACGTGCGCCACAGTGATGTCATTACGGGTGTTTACTCTTCCACTGATATTTCCATGTTTGGCCTTCCGTAACGACGTACTTACATGTACCAGCATGTTTTAATACACTCGTCTATCGTCGCGATGTCCATAGTATGTATTTTTAATCGAGTCGCGTTCATTTGTACCTGTGCAGTATTAACTACTTGCTTGGTATCAGTCATGTCCCCCCTAATTAGAAGGACGAGCTTAAGTAGATATTGCGACTGTATTTGAAACGTTCTGTAGCACTTCTATTTTCGTAGAGTTGGCAAATATTTATTTACCAGATATATTGTCATTTCCAGTAACAATCGGAGTCGTCACTGCTGCAGTGCAGCCGGGATTTTCCACGAAAATTCATAACCGATTGGTGCTAGCAAGATCGGGTTATAGTCTCCTTCTAGCAATTACACAGAATAGTCTAGAGACGCGGTAGCGTCTCGACGCTAAGTACATGAATCGACACCCTGAGCAACCTGGACTTTCACCATCGGACGTTCCCGTCTGAACACAGTGTTGTTGCGGACACGTTCGACTAAAGGTCTAAACACACTTATCAGTTCCGTGTCGGCGTGCCAGTGGTAAGAAGAAGAGATCCTCTACAGCAGCGAAGATCAGGTGGGCGGTCCGAGGGCACTAGCATCCATAGCGTCTTGTACGTGCTGCATGGAAGGGGGTGCTCGAAGCCAATGAAGCGACGGGCATGCCACGGATAGGGAGAACTCTAGTAGTGTGCGTGTAGGCTCATACCCTTAAGGTGAAATTCCACGGCGCATGGCTCGCCGAACCTGGGTGCCGTGGAACTTCGCCTTTAGCGCCTAAGGGCACACTACTAGAGTTTTCCCTATCCGTGGCATGCCTGCCGCTTCATTGGCTTCAAGCACCCCCTGCCACGCAGCACGTAGAAGACCCTATGGATGCTAGCGTCCTCGGACCGCCCACCTGATCTTCGCTGCTCTACAGCCTACCCCTTCTTTTTCTTACCACTGGCACGCTGGCATGAATCTAACAGAAAACTGATATGTGTGCAGAGACCTTTAGGATGCGTCCAGACCTGAGCCCACACAAACGGCCCGTAGGTGTTCCTCCTCCACTATGAATAGCTTGCAGGAACCCACTTCCCGGCAACGCTGGGCAAGCCAACCACCAAAGCAAGTTTTAACCACTGCCGTTCCCACTTGCGCGTCCATACCTGTGGCGTTACCGCAAATCCTCTATAGCCTGTTGAAGCATATACTGTGCATTGCGCAGGTACAGTGATGTAAAAGCAATAAGGAGTGAAGCCAGTAGAATTTTTGAGAGTCCGGGACCCGGGTCCCAGAACCTAAGAACGTCTTCTGCTCCTGACTGATTATGAGCATGCCTACTTTAAGGTCTGGTGGCGCGTAGAACTGCGCCCATATAAGTGCCCATCCTACTGTAATATGTTACTAGGAATATGTTTGGTGTTTATACCTTCAGGGATATCGGTGCAAGGCACTGTAGTTCGGAATCAATAAGTTACTGGGTTTTGTCCTCGTCCGCGTCATGTGAAACATTTTAACCAGATATGCAGTTACCGGCGATAGTAATAGTTCATTTACAGTCGATATAAACTTTTACGATGGTCCGCCTGTCAAAAATCATTCGCACCCATTGTAAAGCATAACATGATTGCCATATTTATTTATATTCGTGAATGCCTATTAGTAGTTTCCGTCCTTAATAGACTTGATACAGTGATGCACCCTATCAACAAATCGGATTTTGCTATTTACAAAGGTGCTATTTAAGAGACCCATCTCAAATAACCTTGACCTTGACATATGTATGCTGTCAAGATCACCTTCCTGAGTGACTTTCGGAAAGTTTCAGCCGTCACTAGTTGTTTGTTAAAAAGTTAATAACGATTCGTGTGGAAGGCGGGGTGCAATATCTGATCGGTAGTTGACTGGGGGCAAATTTATCGGCTCCTTGTAAGCGGGGAGGGGGGAGGGGGGCAACTTTTGAGAAATTTAAGATAAAAAAATGTGTTTCAAACCGTCTGAAGGTCAGTCAGAAGGATGACCTTGACAATATATGTCCAGGTCAAGGTAATTGGAGGTGGGTCTCATGAACAGCATATTTACCTCGGTAGAACAGTATTAAACGTTTATTCAACAATATTATTCTACACAAACTTGTATAATTTATTTAAAGTTTTACATTTTAGATGAGTAGTCGAGTGGTGAATGTAGGGGAGGTTGATGATTCTGGGAATTATTGTTGTACCCGCTTAATTGTCCCAGGTCGGGACCTTGCCGCGACAATAAGCGGGAAGGTAGGTTTTCCAGGAATAACCCGCTGTTGTCTCTCTCTCTGTGGCTGGCTTGCCCCGAAGTTGCATCGAGGGTCAGAGTGAGAAACATTGAGACCAAGTAAGATACAGTGAAAGCCTACTTAGAATAGCTGTTCTACAACACCATTGAATATGAAACTGCGTATTTGCGAAATTAGTAAGGGTTTTAGGTCTTCGAATATCAGATTTATGAAACGGACACTTGAACATATCTATTATCTTTTAGGAACAAAGAAACAGTTCATTGCATGTTGCTTGTTTAAGCTAAAATTATTCAAACATAGCCATGTTAAATATTGTTTTCACCGCAGGAACCTTAGCTATTTAATTCGAGCTAACTCCGAAACAATTAAGCTGGCGCTACTGCACCATTTTACCAAATGTCTACCAAAGCGCGCTGTAGTGAAACAGCGCTAATCGTGGCCATAGTGAACTTTATTTTTTCGAGCAACTTGGCTTACTTGTTCGAATTACTGAACAGCTTCAATTGCAACACTGAAGAAATTACTAAAACTTACTGAGCAACACATGGTGGTGTAAAACGGCTAGATACGTGCGAGTGCTTAATTTACCTATTCGAGTACTCGAATTTTGAGTCGAATGATTATCGGTGGATCGAGTCGAGTGGAACGTTTGAATTTTCCGAGCTGCTTGAAATCGGCGAACTGTTTGAACAAAATGCGAGCTACTTAGAAAAATTCCATCGGCTCGAATATCCAAGTCCTCGTAAGGCTTCGAGTTACTTGGAGGTAAGAAACAGTAATTAACCCCCTGTTAAAAACAAAAGCAAACACAACAAATACATACAGAATAAAATATATCCATTTTTATTGAATAATTTTAATCTTATTTCTATCACCAAATCGGGTAACATTCTCTTCTAGGTTATATTATGGGCCAAATAGCGGCCAATCACTGTCGATCCGATTGAACAATTACTGTCTTTACCACACCAATAACTATATTTCTTCGTAGGAAACACGTTTTTTGTATATTTTTATACAATCTTGATTTTTTTTCATAAACTCTATTTTTAAATTATTAGAGGTTTTTCGTACTTATTTATATTGATTTTCATTTCAAATTTACTAAATTCGCATTTATAATTCACTATTTATGTGACACTCTTACTTAAATGGCCAACCATTGTACTCTTTACCCTACGCGTTTCGCACGTAGGAACGCGGCATAACTGGGTTTCATGTGGTACTCGGCCCAGCGCTGTACAGGTCTGAACGGACCCTTATTATCCAAGCCACCAGCCGGAATGCCATACACGCCTCTTGAGATTCCAACCTAAACAATCGGCCACCCTCGTTGAGGACGGAACGGTATCGTTCGGGGCTTGGACCTTGGGGATTTTCGCTCGATAAGGGTTTCCTACCAAATACCCCGTTGCTACTTAGAAAGCTTTCGAGGATTCAAGGGTAATAACACCGTCAAAGACCAGTGAACGCATAGGTATCGAGAATTGAAGTTTCACTTGTTAAAATTCATCGATTTTATCTGGCTTATTGTTAGTGAATCGTATCGCATCCTTGAAGCTTGATCTTTTGTACATTTAGTAAATTGTCTATACAGGGTGTTTCACGCAAGTGTCGCCGCGAAATTTCAGAGCTCTCCTTGAACTTTAAAAAAAATTGTTTTTGACAAAAGTTGAACTATATTTAAGTGTGCATAACTTCCGTAAACCAGAATATCTTTATCTGCAGTTTTTACGGAGATACGGATGTTACCTTCTGTTTCTTAAATAGAACTAGAATTTTTTTAATTTTTTATATCAGGACATGGATTAAAATTGGTAATTACGACTTTAACATTGATTAAATTTGTAAGTGAGTGGATACTTTTGTGAGTAATCAATATACGTATGTTCTCATCAACTCACGACAGTTGATGACAGAAAAATTGTTAATCATGGCGGGTAATTTGTTTAGTATATCTCGAATGAGATGTAATGTAGGTATACTTTGCAAATCCAAGTTACGTGCTAGTTACAGCTTGACACACTTGAAAATAATTGTCTTATTAATAATATATATAATAAAATTATTATCTATATATAGAGAGAAATGTCTTAAACTGAAATTGCATAGTTTTCAACTTGAAAATTTCAAGGGGGCCTAAGATGGATCAAACGAAACGGTGGACGTGCTTCGTAGATTTTCAGGTGACATTTATCGATTTAAATGGAAACATTATAATGATAATTTTAATCTATAGATTTGAAAAATATTTGTAACTTCCAAAACTACAGCAGTTCCACTTCATTTTCACATTATATGGTCTTAGAAATCTACTTCAAATAGATTAAATACTACAGATTGTAGAGAATTATATGTAAATTATATCTTGAGTGTACGTTAAAACTTTTCTTCTGAGAAAATTTCTTCCAAGTCAATTCATCGGCACAAAATATTTATACGCGTTTAGTAAAACAGAATTATGTATGTAGTTATTTAAATAGTACCGTTACTTAGGTAGTATTTTTTACGATGAATCCGACAAGTCTAATCTGAAGTTGTGGCGTTCAAAGAATCATTGCATTTATTTCTAGAATCACTTTTGTGGTCTGTAGCGACCCCACGCATTTCCAGATTCCCAGAAAGCACACGGACATCTTAGAAACGTCTTAAAAATATATACCTACGGCATTCAGGACTTCTCAGGGGCGTCCATTAAAGTCCAAAAAATGTTGCTGTTAGAAACACCCATTCTTAAAAATCAGTCCGCCATTAAAATGTCTTAATGGCAACAATTTGATCAAAAGCGACTCTTTTTCTTAAGGTCTTCTGACCTTATTAACTCCTTTGCAGACGGCGGTTCTGATGCCGTCGGCGCAACTGCGCGCCGCGCACGACCTTTTCGAGCACTTGGAAGGGTCGATTTTATTATGAGGTCGCACGCAACGAAATGAGCCTACGCTCCGCCAGCCGCGCACGCGAATGCTTGGCGCACACATCGAAAACAGTGAACAGATTAGTCTTCTGTCTACACATCTTGCTTTGTGTTTATCTAGCGCTGACTATAGAGTTCAGTAGCTGAAACAAGGGTTTCCCACTTAACCGTCGCCGATGCCTACTTCACTGTGCTAAGGACACAAGTCATCCTGTTTTATGTAAATATGCTAGATGTGAGGAATATATAGCAATTAAAATGGTTTCCCAATATAACAATTAAAAAGTATTGCCCACTGAACAGATTATACGTTGCAATTATTTAATGAGGAATTCGATATTCTTAATGAAAGAATTATAATAAATCTATGTATACAGTAGGCGATGCGTAAAGGAAGGTGCATCGTGACCATAACAAACTCTCATCAAGCGTGTTTCTTTGCACAGACAAAAGGCTTTCGGATAATGGTGGGATGTATGTTTTCTGCTTTCCTGTACAGGGTCAGCGTTTTATCCTGCAACCCGCGCTCGCGCGAACTTGTAAAATGGCAACAGCGCCTCAAGGACGCATTCCACTACAACCATGCACCGGCCCAGCGGAGAGCTGCCAGCGACCGCTGGACAGCAGTGATGCCCGAGCTTCGAGAATTTTAGGACGGTCTCTTTGAAATTAACGTCGCAAAGAGCTATTTGAAACTTCACGGCTCGGGTTGAAGAATTTGGGGCCTTTTTCGTATAACTTTTGAATTTTAAGAGATATCGAAATGCAATTTGCGCCGAAAAATGAGGAACAATTATTCCCTCTTAATGATGGATAATTTAAAATTTTTTACGTTTCCTTAATTTTTTTTTATCAATTTTTTAACCATAATTGTTGCGAAAGGCTTTTGCAAACCGTTTATTTAATACCGAATTTAATGCTCTTTTTAAAATTCATGGTGTTGATAAACAATAGGCTAGTTAATTTGAGAAATTAATTTTTTATTCAATTATGTGTTAGTTCTGCAAACCTCAGAATCTACTGTTCTGTTTTTTTTTATAATTTTATCCTTAATGCAGTGCATGCGTAGATCGGAAGCAACGG
Source organism: Andrena cerasifolii (assembly GCF_050908995.1). NCBI lineage: Eukaryota > Metazoa > Arthropoda > Insecta > Hymenoptera > Andrenidae > Andrena > Andrena cerasifolii. The sequence goes on along the minus strand of NC_135118.1, from coordinate 8,723,540 downwards.
GTAACTAATGGGACGTGTCTTTGATTGTAGCGGTGTTTAAATATTTTCTACAATTTTTGGGTCTGAATGTTTTAACCTCTTAGCTACTCAACGCCACACCTACACCGGCTTCCGTTAATGTCAGTTTTTGGAACGATGCGCCATTATTGTGGCTTTTACACGCAGGTGGCGAAAAATCTCTCTGTACAGGGGTACAGCGCCGCGGTCAACCCTGTCGTAGCTAAAATTGTTCAAATTAAGACGGGTACGAAATCAGTCGACATTGGTTTCGAAGCTTATTACAGTGATCTGGGGTGCGAATGGTTAACCAATCATAAAATTCCGCACAGGTCTTTGCGACGTTAATTTGAAAGAGACCATCCTAAGATTTTCGAAACTCGGGCATCACTGCTGTCCAGCGGTCGCTTGCAGCCCTCCGAACGCCGGGCCGGTGAAAGATCTTAAATGTATTCAAAACTCACACGTGACCAAACAAACATATCAGAGCTAATTTTCAGAAATATGATACTTCAACATCTTCTTTTACTGTGGATTTGTTTATTCTGCTATTCCAGTCGGATCAAACGCACAGCATAAGAAAGTAGTAAGAAGTACAACGTGTCAAAAGACGTCCAAATTGAAATAATTACTTCCATTTTATTGCATTGCACGTAAACATTTGTGTACAGAAGTAAAAAGAATTTTTTTCAAACTCTTTTTATAATAATTTGTCATCTTGCGAAGTATCAAAAATTTAAAATATAGGTTCATCGCAAGAATAAAAACAACAATTATTGATAATAATACGTAATATATAACACAAACGTTCATAATTTTGTACGCATAAAGGGGTATAAAACAATGTAAACACAATGATATGCTCTCTATATAATGATTAATTGGTACCTATTTTCTGCTGACAATTTGCAGATGTAGGTATTTGTTTTAATCATTACAGCACCTACTGCAAAATAAGCAGTACACATAAACGAAAATCTATAATTCCAAAGCATTAACAGAAATTATAATTGCCTGTTAGATTTTCTTAATTTCAGCAATAATTACAATATCTTGCAAACATTCGACGATGTTGTTAATTGGAATGGTTAAAACCCGGTTTTCATAAACTGGCTGTGTGTGAATATTTCGATGCATCTCTTTTTCGAAAAGTGCACCGTGTATCTAGTAAAACCGTAAATGCTCTTTCGAGGTGTAGGTATGCATTAATAAATGAACGTCCGTGAGAAGGGTTTCAGCTCGACTCTGTTGACCTGCGGAAAATGGCCAACTTTTATGGACGTCCGAGTGAAAGCAGGTGGAGGAGAGAAATGCGAAAAAAGAGGAGCTCGGCGCGGGAAAGGAATAACTGTCCGTCCGCGTAAAAAATAGCAACTTAATGGTTAATTGCTTGGATGGTAGGGTCATAGACGGCTGTCTGCGGGTACACCTGTTTGAAAAGGAATCGAAGGGAAGAAAGCCGAAGAAGCCTTCAAGATACGGTTTGCCGTTGGCGCGGGCCTCGACAGTCGGCTGGCAGACTGTCGCGGCCAGGGTCAACCACTTGTAGGATCCTGGCAACTGCAGCGAACTACAACCGCAAAACGCCTATATGTATAGCTCAGAATGCCAGCAATTCGTTCACGCACAAGGGGGGACACGATGCTGTGGACATGCAACTTGCACATAGTACACGTACGGAAAATGTAGCACCAAATCTATAACAGAGAAAAATCTTTGGATCCAGCATCTTTCCAGAATAACTGTACTGGGGGACAGCAGATTCGCGGAGGCGGTCACATTTCGAATCTACACTATTATATGAAATTGACGTTGCATACTTCGAAATGCGGTTTCCCAGTAAATACGAACTGTGCGCACAAGTGTGTTACATCACTTTGTTCGTGTTGGCGAGAGGAAGATTCTAGGGTTTTTATTTTTTTAAAATACTGATTTTTAAATAATAGTAGTTCGGGACGCGGCCGCCAGGCGGCGACCGGGCGGGCGCTTCTCGCTTGCGAAACTACACCGCGGCGGGAATAAGTGGCCGAGGGCTCTCGAGTTTACAGATCATGAATCAGTCCCGCTAATAATTCGGGCGAAGCCGAGACGGGAGCTGCTAGTGTTACTCATACATGAAAGCAATGTGAGTTTTTAAAAATTTTTGATACCGAAACGTAACAAGACACAGCAAGCAAAATAGAAACTTTAACCAACAGAGTATATATTTGCAGTCATGTTACGAATGATTGTAGAGTAATTATTACAACGTGTGAGAAAGAATGTCGGTGTCTATTGTAGTCGGGTAGTTATTGTATATTCTCAAGCATATTCTCACTGCTTTGGAAAACAGTTTTGAGACAACATGATTCCTAAACAGAAATTAACTAAACAAAATTCCTAACACAGTATGTTTAGGGAACAAAGAATGGAAAAAGTTATAAAAATTGGTACGTTTTTATTTAAAACTTTTTATTTTTGTTCAGTATGGAAATGTTGGAAAATGAATAGTTTTCTTTACGTAAGAACGTAATTATTTGATTATCTGTAATTGTTGTACAGATTTATGATAGGTAATAATTAGATCAGTTCAAGTTAGTAAATGTGTATGAAGAAACGACAACTTGATTTATTAATTCATGCTACCGTGCGCACACAAGTACCGTGTATACATACTTCAGGCACCAGTGGTTTTAGTCGGGTTAAACGTGTCACGATATATTTTATTACATGTTATATTGCAGTTGGTGTGGTATAACGACAGAAAATGTAATCTAGAAGTCAGAAAGGCGAAAACAAATTAAAATTTGCTGAATTCTTTATTTTAATAAATCAGCAGAATTTCGATATAAAATGATGATCTCGAATGAGTGTAGTCAGTATGTACATGTATTTAGCTTGAATAGAACGGAATTTCAATGGAAGGAATCGAACAAAAAATTTCAGACGCAAGGTCCTCATTTCGCAGGTATGTGATCAGAGTGATAAGCTCATCACGGTTTGGAGATAGGTACCTATGTACATAAGGTATAATGTAGTTATAAATTTGTGTGTTATACATAGCTAAGTACTGAATAATCTAAGTCTATATCGTCAGGTATGAATCATGAAAATGAATATTGTGTCCGGTAATAGGGGGCCGTCCGGTATATGGGTTCTTTACCCTACTAACTTACCTTGCAATCAACCACTGTTATAAAATTACGGTGCGAAATGAACACTCCCGGATTTGTTTGGAACAAAAGACTGCTATCGTCATGGAAGCCGTGAATATTAGCTCGACGCATCATTAACAGGTGACAGTACCATACAGAGTCAAGTTACGCGGTTTTTATTTAAAGAAATCGAAGTGGCCGGAATTATCCGCTGGCCGGAATTACCCCGCTTTCCCCTACCCTTCAAACAATCACGTTATACGCCGACAAAATTTACATTTACGATCAAATGTGGATATAATCAGCGTGAAAGCAACCCCCCTGAAAATGTGCTCTCCATTTGTACAACCAAGGTCGCTGAGTATTTCCAGCCCCTTCAAATAAACTTGTGTACATTGCGAGTGTATAGCCTTTCGGAGTACGCGAAGCATCGCGGTGCGTGTAATCCGCGCGTATGCGAAAGCTAGATACGAGGCCGTGCGAGATACAGGGTCGGTCGTCGCATTGCGGAAATTTCAGGACCGTATAAATTACGAATGTTAATTCGATCTTCACGTGCGCACACATATACTGTTCACACGGTCGTCGACCAATATGGTACTCGCAGCAGCGTATCCTCGCCACGTAAAGGCTGCTGTTTTCAATGGGCCGCTGGCGACTGCGGCTGGCGACTGCGCCACTGGTGTAAAGGTTGCTGTTCCAATAGGCGGCTCGCGACTGCGCCACTAGTGTAAAGGCTGCCGTTCCAATGGGCGACTGGCGACTGCGGCTCGCGACTGCGCCACTAGTGTAAAGGCTGCCGTTCCAATGGGCGACTGGCGACTGCGGCTCGCGACTGCGCCACTAGTGTAAAGGCTGCCGTTCCAATGGGCGACTGGCGACTGCGCCACTAGTGTAAAGGCTGCCGTTCCAAGGGCGGCTGGCGATTGCGGCTCGCGACTGCGCCACTAGTGTAAAGGGAAACCCTGAAACTCTGAAACTCTGAAACCCTGAAACCCTGAAACCCTGAAACCCTGAAACCCTGAAACCCTGAAACCCTGAAACCCTGAAACCCTGAAACCCTGAAACCCTGAAACCCTGAAACCCTGAAACCCTGAAACCCTGAAATCTTGAAATCTTGAAATCTTAAAATCTTAAAATCTTAAAATCTTAAAATCTTAATTTATAATGAAAAGAGGAATGTTATATAAGTATTAGTAAATAATTATGAAATATGTTTTCTCTGTATCGATGGTAACAATACTTTATTTATAATATTTGTTGTTATTTTATTGTTTTGAATATTGTTAATATTACTGACCATACAAACTAAAACTATCAAAAAGTAATATAAAATAGAAACTATGCAAAAATAGCGGGAAATATTGATGTGATGAGTTTCTGCGAAATCGCATGCATAGCGCACTCCTGTGATTATGTATCAGTAACAGCCAAAAGTCGCAAATAAACGCAACCAATTTTTCGAGGGCTGTTAGTAGATGGTATCTGCTTTCAATTACTACTATCTAGAGCCCGGAGGAAGGCGGAGCTTTTTTTATAAACCTAAAAGAGTTAATTAAAACTTTAAATACTAGGTAGCTTTATTTGAAGTTGTATAGTGGGATTACGGTGAAGAATTTTCGAAAAGTATTTATGTCACAAATAAGCTGAGACTATACACATTCGAAATGCATGAGGTATAAAAATAAAAATATCTAGAGAAATTCAGAAAAAAATCGATACTCTGGTACGAATATTAACACGTTTCCCGTTAGAATACAAAAGTCATATAGGTTAAATAAGTTGGTCGATTGGCTATCAGGATACAGTGATGGATACACAAAAATAGAAATTTCATTTTAAGACTTTTTTCCTCTCTAGCCCCACTGTGCGCCGTCCACCGATCGCCAGCGGTATCTGATGACAAACCAGGAATACCGTAATTGTATAAAATTGAATGCTCTTTTAATATAATTCGAACAAAATTTCAATGGGCCTTACCATTTTTGAGAAGTTCTTTAAATCCGAATCATTGATGAATTCTAAACTTTAAGGGCTGGTCGGCACCCTTTCCTTTTGTCCGATTGCAATAAACTTTTCCAGGGATTATTTTCTTATCGAATGGAACCATACTAGGGGGTGAGAGCAAAATAAATCGGATGTTGACAAATAAGGACCACCCTAACTTACATACGTATATAACAGGCTCGTATTTTCCAAGGGGAAAAGTGGAATATGCATACCTACATACTCGGAAAATATCCAATGGATGTATCCCTTTTAGATAATCCTCAGTAAACGAAGCATCCTAGTTAAGAGAGGTAAAGCCCAGCAGATTTGCTCCTTGAAAAAACAATGCTCACATAAAATTTCGATGGCGCAGGTTAAAAGATTATTTGCAATAGATAATACTTTCGCAAACTTATTTTCATATTAAGTCTGTTATTATCGCATCTCTAAAAATATCCGCCTTATATGTACCCCGCATAAGATAAGAATATATTAACTTTTAATGTACCATAAATTTTTAAATAAGTGATTTGAAATTACAAATTAATTCGCAAACAACAAAACTTAATCTTATGAGATTATTTATGGGTTGTACAATAGCAAAGAAAATATTCAAACATTTAGTTGCATTTGATACATTGACAGTGTCAATTTGACACTGACATATGCATGCGCATATACAAATCTTAATATACAGAGCAGAAAGTTTCTACATGTTTGTGTGTTTGTCTGTCACCTAAAAACATTCGAACTATTTTCATAAAAAACTGAAAAAAATTTTTTTATAAAATCAGAATCTAAATTTCGAGCGAAGCCGAGTAGTAAAGCTATTTAGTACTATATATTTTCAGATAGCATTCCTAAAGTATTTACTTATCATTTTATCACCAGTTAGTCAACCGTGATTAAAATAATATAACTTTATAAAATATATTAACGCTTTTCCTTCGTGTAGGTACTACATGCGACCTAACAAATGTCCCATATTTCTTGGGAAACGATTTTTACTAGCATATATAATATATACCATACCTTATGTCACTTAGAATGTAAATTACTTACAGAAGCCTTCAAAGAACAAGTAGACTTGACTTCGTAATGTCGGAATGAAAATACAGGAGTAAATACTTTTTGCCTTTAATGATTATTGTATTTTGTAAAAGGAAGCCTGCAATGTAAACCATTTTTTTCGTAATTTAAAATGCAACGCATATATAAAAAGAATATAAAAAGAATATAAAAAGAATATAAAAAGAATATAAGAATACAACAAAGCTTGGTGAAGCTGATATAATGTATACGCTTTATAATTCTATAATGCGCAATATAGTGCTTGATAGTACAAATGACGAGAATGCACAATGTGTAGTGCGAAATTGAAAATTGAACCGTTCGCTCCAATTATTACAACACAATGCCATACATCGTTTATCACGACACTGGCTGTTTCACGTGCAAAGCTCGTGTTACGCGGAAATCCGAAACCCAGAACTTTCAACCTGACGCTCAACGTCTGTTCCATTGACGGAACTGGGGTTCAAAGATGGGTGAACGAAGAAACGAGAGAGATAGAACCGGAAAATGTGTGCACGCATTGTTGGGCGCGGCTTACAGCTGACGTCCTCAATATCCTCAAAACTTCGAGTGTCCTTCATCCGAATTCTCATTCACAACGTTCGAACGAACTATGCATCGAGTTAATTAGCCCACAATTCTGAATAAGGTGAGTGTCCCAATCTCTGCTCATGTCCCAATTTCTGCTGATTTCGTATTTTTCTTATTATTATATGCGTTACGTTTGTACTATAGATGCAACAAAATAATTCTAAATTATTTAAACATTTAGAGCATTATATATTAAATTACAAATTACTAATAGTTAAACATCTTGAAATATCTTTCTTAAATAGTTTCTGAATTGCTTGATTTATTATTAAAGAATTAATCAATTACTCTGCAAATTTTCATCACAAACAAATTTTTTACACCTTCCTTATGACGAGTTATTTTTTAAATCAGCAGAAATTGGAACATTCACCTTAATACTTTTTTAGCCTTTTTTACCTTCTGGAAGAAAAGGAGAATATTCGCTTGATCTCTACAACCACGCACTGCAACAGCACTGACAATAATTAAACAGGGTCCAAACCGAAACGTAAGATTCATCGATAATTTATTATTTCATTCTTCGAATGTTCGAGCTTGTAAGAATGCGTGTTGAAAAGGATTTTTTGAAATTTGAAAAATTCCTGAAGTTATAAGCATTTGAGTAGCGGCGAAGGGGTGGGTAAAAGCCAGCTACTCGGCGCTCACGTAAAAATTTATACACGCGTTTTTCTCGAAACAGTGTTCTCCAAATCGGTAGGACAAATATCTGGGAATTATATCGAAGAATATTCTTCTATGTAGTGAAGAAAACCTATGACATTTAAAATTTTTTTTCAAATGTCGTTATTTTGTCAAAAAATGCTATTTTTTTTTCTAATTTTTAAAACTACGTCTACTAAGGGATTTCATGCCATTTAATAATCTGGCATTGTTTCTTATTTCAGACCAATGGTTTAGGTGCTACAGTCCCACCATTCCGGATGAATTTTTTGACGCCTCCATTTCGACGAACTCCCAGTGCCATTTACAATGATTAATTTACAGAAAAAAAAATATATTTCTAGAGTTTAGTACATTCTTAATACAGTGCAACAAGTCCCATTAAATTAACTGCGGTAGTTTTCGTTTAATTAATTCCTAAACATCACCTATTTTGGCAGGCTCTAAACCGGAACATCCCCTTAAATGTCACTAAATTTAAACACTCTTAAATTCTAATTCCAGGTTCATATACTCATGAAGTTTACAACTTGTGAGACCATTTGTAAGAGTGCAGGAAATTTCGTGCATGTTACCTGAAGGATCAGTTCTGTACCTGAGGGTTGGTCCGTTATGTGGGAGAGGTTCCTTTGCTTTAACTGCACCGAATATTTCAAACCATTGAACACAGCCGTCACCCGTTCTAAACCGAAAGTTTTCGAAAATAAAATTAACAAATATTATCCCCATTCCCGATGAATAAACATTTTAATTGCATTCTAGTAATCGATCAGCTCGCCCCATTCGTATCGATTGTTAAACGACCAGTTACGACTAGCTGGCACGGGCGATTTGTTGGTCACACGGCTATTTGGTTGAGGCGGCGAAATAACCGTATCGTTAAATTAACCGAGCGCACGAACGGCGAAACATCACTAGCCAGCAGTTATTTCATATAACGTGCCGGCTGAACAGCTGCAGATGAAGATGCAGCTGAATTTCATGACAAAGACTATAGTATATGCATTATTGTTAGTGAAATAAATTTTTTAAAAACTGCGCATCCATCCATTGTTAACTTAAAGATTGCTGAACAGTTAATTTTACATATTACATAACACCTTATGTGTTATGTATACATAGAGTCTTAACATCGCCACTTGTAATATCTCGTGAAATAAGTGGTGACATGTAGTGTTAATAAACAGAATTATTTAGTAGTCAAGCATGTATAGGAAGACATACTATGTAGCGTTCCTGATCTCTACAGATTTGTTGTTTCTCGAGAAATCAGAAATGAGATCATATTTCTTGAGAATTCTCGAGAAATTGAAAAAAATGTTGAAAAAATTATGTTTTTGGAATAATGTTGATAATATCAATCAACGATACAACAAAGGAAAGAAAATGTATAAAATGCACAGAGGGACGGTCGATAGGCTATTATAAAACCTGACTTTACTAATGTTAATGTCTTTTATGGCTCTAAATCGAATTTATGCATCCGTGTTACATTTTACAGATTTTAATTGCATAAAATGTCAGATGAAAAGCCACGTTGGTTTCGTGATCAGCAAATTCCATAATGCTTTTCAATTTACTCATATTTGTAATCGCAACGGTGACAAGATTGACTTAATATATTCCAATATTCCTCTGTCTAATTTTTCTTCATCGGGTGACAATCTTCTACCAGTAGATTCGTATCCTCCAGCTCTGTCTTCCTCTTTACGGTGCATCTTTGAAAGCCTGTAAAAGTGCCGGAAAGTATGACTTTCATAGAACTGATTACAGCTCTATCATCTCTTATTTTAATTGCATTAATTAGAATAGTGTAATTTGGTAATTTGCTCTAGGTAATTTGCTTACCGATGATGTGTATATTATGTTTTTGGCTCTTACGTACCTAGGTATGTATTGTACCTTCAATTCCTCCTTCCCTAGTTGGTTTTCACGCAAACTTCGGCAGGATATTAAAAATAAGAAGAGAGCACGTCGTACTTGGAAGTGCACTAGCCTGCAATGTGACTTTCTAAATTTTGCACATCTCCGCTCACTTTGTAGGGAGCTAGTTAAACATAACTTCGTTTCCTACATTGATAGACTTGAAAGTAGCATCCCACGGAACGTGAAGGTTTTCTGGGGGTATGTGAATTCCAAAAGGGGAGACACTTTCATGGCAACACGTGTAGCACCTCAATGACGAGAGGAAACCTTTTTGCTAAGCACTTTAACTCTGTTTTCGTACTTTCTTCCACGTTATCCTACAGCTCTGACCCGGACTGTGCTGCTGCAGTGTATGTATCTGTCGCACCCTAACGTCAGTCTTGCAGAGGTTCTTAACGCTATTAAGGCTTTGGAGTCTAATAAGTCTGCTGGTGACGATGGCTTGCCTCCTGTCTCCATGGGATCCTGCAATTTTAGTTTATGCAGAGCTCTTTGGATCATATTCTCTCTAGAAATCAAGCGTTGTGGCTCCTATCAACAAGTCGGGGATGAAGAATAATGTTATGAATTACAGACCTATATCTCTGCTTAGTATTGTATTTATTTAATTGTTCCCCTTAGGGTTACAATGGCTTCCCTTTACATGTATCTTAACTTAACCTAATTCCCCCTCCTTCGCACTTATCCTTCCCTCTCTCTCGTTCCTTACCCTATCCTTACTGTATTTCTTATCCGCTTACCCTCTACTTCTTACTTCCCCCCCCCTCCGATTTTCCTCCGTGCTCCCTTGTCTTCTTTCCTCCATCTCTTTCATCCACCATCTCTACTTAGTATTTGCTCCCAAGATCTTTGAGACGATCGTCACCAGCAAAGTTTCCGGTTTAAACCGGGGTAGCTTATCCGAGACTCGACAATCTCAACATGGCTTTATTCCGGGCACATCGATGGTCACTAATCCTTTCAGTTTCCTCTAACTACGTTTCCTCCACTCTGGACTCACATTAGCAAGTTGACGTCGTACATGCGGAGTTTAGAAAGGCTTTTGATCCTGTCGATCGCAACATTTTAGTGAGCAAAAATTAAGTGCCTTTGGATTACACGAAAGACTATTACTACGTGTAGTTATTTAACAGATGGATCTGAAACAGCAAAGGCTCGTTGTTGCCGATCTCGATTCACCTACGTCACACTGGGTGCACCTCAGGAGTCACATTTGGGTCCCTTGAAATTTTGGGTCCCTCTTCATTAATCGTCTTGCTGACTCTTTTCACTTTGCTTCTCCGTTGCTCTTTGCTGATGACCTAAATTCATGTTCTCGTATTAATTCTCTAGACTCTAGAGGATGAACCTTCAATGTGACCTCGACCGGTTAACTATTTGGGGTGGGTAGTGTTAATAGGCCGCCTTTAAACATATCTAAATGCCATGTTCTAGAAATATCTCGGTCACTCGGTACATTCGTATTTCCTTATGCATTTAACCAGGACACTTGTCCTGCATTGAGAGCGTTTGTGACCTTGGTGCGACCTACAACTCTGCATTTTCTTTCGCTTTGCATGTTGAGAAAGTCACTAATGCAGCTTCTAAGCAACTTGGCTTTTTAACGAGGTATTCGCATGGGTTCATGTGCCGGCAGGCTTTCAAGCTCCTTTATAATGCTCTTATTAGGCCCTTTCTCGAGTATGCCTCTGTGATATGGTCACCTCACCAAGTCTCCCTTCTCGGTGATCTGCAAAGAGCATAGGTTTCTGCGGTTTGCCTCGTTTCGACTTGGGCAACCTAGGTACTTAGATCATGAGCAGGTACCGGGCGAGTTTGCTTACATAAATTTACATTCTTGACAATTCAGCACCGCCTTCAATTCTCCGAACTATCATTTTTGTTTAAAATTCTCAACGATCGTAGGAATTGTTCCTAATTACTGAGGTTAATTAACTTCTATATTTGCCCAGACCTTTGCGCTACACTCCTCTATATCTTGTTAAATATTGCACAACTAATGTCTAACTGAGTTACTTTATCACTGTAATATGTTGCCGAATTAATTTATCTAGCTCTTCTATTGATTCTTTTAAACGGTCCGTGATCTCCGCTTTTCGAACTCTCTCGTAACAATAGTTTTGGGGGTTATCGCTTTCAGGCGATTTTAATGTTTTTCGTTCTTCTCTATATGTACACTTGTGTAATTTTATTTGTCCCCCTCGGCACCGTCCAACTTTTGTGAAAGAAGTTTTTTCATATCTCTAAAAATAACGGAGATATTGCAGGTAGACAATGTTGTCGCCCCAGCCTGTGTACGCAGATATGCACATAGATGTAAACGATAATTTAAATCAAATTCTTCGATTATCACACGGTTCCTGTATTCTCCATATTTCGAGGGAAAACAACAAACGACTAAGTTACTTGATTGATTAATAACCTTCAAACCTTTTTCTTCGTAACTCCATTTCTCCTTCTGTCATGTATATACTCATATACATATATTCTTCACTGTGCCCCAGGCATGTAGTTGCATAGAATCAATAAAAGCCCATACAAAAAATATCCTGCTATGCGACATTCGAAAATAATCAATGTTCTTTAAAAAAAATGAATACTTGTAAGGTAAGGGGGTGGGCGAGGAATGTCACAAAACAGCTTTATCGAAAAAATTATGTTTTAATACTTTAGTCCACCAGTAAAGAAACAAGGTTCAATGAATTTAATTTTCTTAAACAATTTCTTGTTCTACCATGACGACAGAAGCTTATGCTTATGCAAAGAGTGGGGGCATTTCATAATTTGTTCCAGTGTAGACTGGACATTGCCTGTTCTTAGCCAGTATACCAAATCGTTACGGTTGTTTACGAGGGTGTTTGAACTTTCTAACCCTTTGTGATTCAACAGTTCTGTAGTCCCAGTTGCCGTCTCAGTTATTTCCCCCTACCCTTCAAGTGCAATTGTGGGGTTTCTAAGTAGCTTCCTATACGTTAAAAAAAGTGTGTGTTTAATAAGTAGAAAATTTAGGATAACTGACATTTCATGTAGGTAGTTGATCGTTTAAAATACGTTTTCAAAAAACAAATGTTTTGCCAACACATGCATCATTGTTATTAAAAAACGTTAGTTCATAATTTCATTTAATTCGATGTATGTTAAAGCAAAGAAAACTTTTTGCAAGCTTAATGTTGAGGTAAGAATCTCCTACTATTGTTCGTAAACAAACGTAAATTCAGCCAGCGCCATGTTCGCAGAATTGTTTGCCGAGTGAATATCCTTGAATTTCGTGAAAGAATAAACACAGCAGATCAGCTTACTGCGACAATCAGTCGCTGTTTCGCGTTCGTCGATGGACAAATCGAAGATAATTTTTATTGGCAAAAAAATTCTTTCGTCACCAATGGCTCCGCTGAGGTAAGGGGAGAACAGAAGAGAAGACGAAAGGAGGAGGCAGGTAAACCAGTTCCTCCTTGCTCGCGGGACCATCGGCCTGGGTCGTGATTCTTCGCGTCTACCCTCGGTCCAGGGATTCCCATGGCTCGCCCGAGCCTCTATCCCTGTACCGTGGCACGTCTAACGGTCCTCTATTGTCCGCGACGGGACCCCAATAGCGATCAGGAGGGACCCCAATGCCCACCGTCAGCGGTGCTCTCGTGTTCTGCCAATCAGGGGACTGGGCCTGCTGCCGCCTCGAAAAACCTCGAGGAGCCTTCCGCAAGTCATTACCTTCTCCTCTGTGACAAACTGCGGGCCCACGGCCCAGGATGCAGCGAGGAAGAGGGAAACGCGATCTCACGATCTCGCGATTCATCGCCACAGGGAGTCGGCGGGACTCGATGGGGGAATTAAACTAATGGATCCCGTTGCAGGGATTCTTGCTACGAGAATTTGTGTGTTTTCGGTGTTACAGGGGGATGAAAGATTCCACTGGGCATGCATTTATTGGGAGGGGGACCTTACTAATTGAGCTTTTGGTAAATCGTGAAAAACGCTTACCCGTGTTATTTCGTTGCATCGTGTTAACCGAGGGTGTTACGGTTGGCAGTGGGTATAAACTTGGAAATGGTAGGGGAAGGTGTTCTCATAGTGTAAAATAGAATATCCTGTAAGTCGGTAATTATATGCTTTTTCTCTGTACCTACGTAAATTATAGCCTTTGATTGTAATATGTAAAAGCATTGTATTTGCAAAATGGAAGACCTAATTTTGCAAATGCCACTGAACTTGTGCAGTACTTGGATTAAAATGAGGCTGTTGAACAATCGTGAAGAGAAACTATAGTACCAAGAACCCTGCAAGCATTTACATACGATAATATGTACATATCTAACCTTTTTATTTATCAGCGAACGTTTATCTATACCTATAAGTTTATTAAGTACGTATGTAATCAATATGCATATATAAATTCACAGATTAAAATTATAAAGCGTTAAAATTTAAAGCTTTCACTATAAAACGACTTTTTATATATAACTTTTTAAAAACCTACGTTCAAACCTTAAAATAAATTCATTTTCCATCCATAAATAAATCATAAATTCTTCCTTTGTAATGTTTCTAACTCATTATGAAAAAGTAACGATTAATTCGCATAACTCTAAGACCCCAAGGAACATGCAATATTAAACATCATATTCCCTAGATGAAAACAACACCTGTCGCAATTATTCGTAACTAAATTTCTTATATCAATTCGTCGGAACATTCGGAGCTGAAACAGTCGGTGTTCCGTTGTAACTTAAAAGAAGAAAGCTGGCGTTCGGATTGCTAAACGTCTGGCATCTCAGCAGATTGATATTGATGAGCTACCGCCCCACAGGGTTACAACAGTATTACCATGCAACATAAGAATTCCAGGTCTTTCCTAAGCTCTTTCCTCGAAAGGAGAGTGGCTCCCAACGCATCGGTCGCTGACTGTGGACGAGTAGTACGTAGGCAGCCGGTGGATGCAGCGTTGCGTGCTCCCAGGCAGACTGCAACCGGCAAAGATGCATTGTAGAGGAACAGCCGGAGTCAGTGTGTGGGCGACGAGCAAGAAATACGAAAGAGAAGGGAAGCCGAGAGAAAGAGTAAAGTCCCCGGGTAGAGAGAACGGAAATGTAAGGGAGGAGAAGGGACACGCGGACCGGTGATCGCCGAAGCAACGAATATCCAAGGAGGTATAAGGAAAGGGGCGCGAGAGAGGGAGGGGGAACGAAACGGGAAAAGGGATCAGGGAGAGCCGAGAAAGGAAGGAAACGAGATAAGACGATGAAAAGGAAAAACCATGGGACCTGGCAGTTAGCGCGATGAGGACAGCCAGTAAAGCGAACACTCGTGAAAGGAAGCCGAAGCTGCAGAATGGTGGAAAGGAGGAAGGAAAATGAGGCGGCGCGGGGGTGAAGGAGGAAGAAGCCGGCTGGAAGGTAGGGAAAAGGAGAAAGGGAAGGAACGAGCTGCTGCTCTTATACTCCAGCCGTATGAGACTTCCACGAATCGGGACCTCCGCGGTCTTCTTCGCCAGTCTCCAGCCCCGATCGAGAAAGCCCAGAGTGCAGGCCTGAACCCACAGACGATATTATAGCTTAACTTCATATTATTGTGCTCCTTATATGGCAGCCCATCGTATATCACGGCGCAGGCTGTTTAATCTTGCCAAAGGAGTCGGCCTCGACTCCTTCGGGACGTGTCAGTGCCCCTTACGTGTTCCCAGGGCTTTCCTTTCGTCGGTAACCAATAACGAACTCGGCTGGGGGAGGTTTAGTCTCCCTCCATGGGATAAATCGATCCGGCCCTTGTTTCTCGTCTTTAATCTGGATATTTCAGTTATCGTCCTCCTACTCGCGATTGATGCATCCATCATTATCTGGCAACGCTACTTAATTTCACGTAAACCAACATTCTCTGATTCATATACGTACATAGTTGTTCCTATTCGTGCGTAATGTATACTTCACAGAATACAAGGATTTAGCACATCACATGCAAAAATTATTATTTTTTAATAGGGTTAGTTATTAGTATCAGAATACAAAGCAGAAAGTGCTTTACCGCTGTTTTATATTAACAAGGTAGCGAAACTTGTTGTTCAGGTTGTTGTTAGTACTAAAAGTCAGAATAGATGTACAGACACTCTCTGTGCTAATTATATGCAATAATACAGTGTAAGTATTTGAGAATACAAAGCAGAAAGTGCTTTACCGCTGTTTTATATTAACAAGGTAGCGAAACTTGTTGTTCAGGTTGTTGTTAGTACTAAAAGTCAGAATAGATGTACAGACACTCTCTGTGCTAATTATATGCAATAATACAGTGTAAGTATTTGAGAATACAAAGCAGAAAGTGCTTTACCGCTGTTTTATATTAACAAGGTAGCCAAACTTGTTGTTCAGTCAGGTTGCCATAAACTCATAATTGAAATTGGATCGAGCCTATATAATTAAGCTGTTCTTAAACCGTCCGGGGAAGAGGATTTAAAAAATTCATTGACCACGCGTGCACTTGACTGATTATAAGAATCAATTTTGTATTTAAAACTGATTGAACAGAAAATCTCGTTCGAACAAACACCTTTTTGCAAATTCAATTTATTTTTGCGCACGGAGTGATTTTATCCAATAGCCGTATCATGCTCACAACGACATTCTATCAGCTCTTTAGTCAAGTGCATGCGTAGCCGACAAATTTTCAAAATTGACTTTCGCGGAAATTAACTCACCTACGAAACAATTTTGTTCCACATCGTTGATATATTGTATAAAAGCTTTCATTCTGCGTTTTACCATCAGTGAAGTGATAACCTCTATATAAGGTTCTATGAAATGTTCCTTTCAAAAATGTGACGTAACACGGACATTAATTTAATGCGCATAATTATCCCATTGTATAAACAACGTAAAAAAAAAATAATAACCTCTCAATTCTCTCGGCAACTTTTTAATCTGATTCTCATAATTATTATATAACTTATAATTCTCATAATTATTAGATAAACATTGTGTTATAAATTTATGTTACCATTACAGTTATAAAAAGAATTAAATTCTTTATATTGACATTCTCTCCAAATAATAATACAATTAAGATCAAAATGAAAGAAAACTAATTATTATCGAGCTGACACTGCTCGAGATTCCAATATTATGTCTAAAGTAATAAATTGACTTGGAGGGGTGAGTACCATTAAGTTTCTATTTTCTGCGACGTTTTCGAAATGTGTTGTTCGATCTTCCTGTACATTTATCGATTGAAGCCTGTCACATTGCTTTGGCAGGAACGCAATCCGGAATTAATGTTAGATTGCGGATCTGCACCAAGGGTAGATCCCTGACAAGGTTAAAACCAGTTTGGTCATCTTCCGAAAGAAAAGTAGCCATGGAGCAAGGCTTTTCCATAACCAGTTTTACTTGGCCCAGATACAGTGCTGATATATTAGTTCTTGATCCTAGGTATGCCAGACTGTTGAAGTTGACACATCTCTATCAAGATATCAACCGAAATATTTCAGGTCTTCTGTATACATTAGGGTGGCTCTTATTTACTCTTGGTAAATTATTTTTCAAGATTTTCTTCGGGGCACCCTCCCGAATAATTCCAAATAATTAAAAAAAAAAATCCGTGTAAAGTTTGAGCTCGTTCGGATAAAGGGAAAGGGATAAAATCGACTTCGCGAGCTGTTAAATAATGATATAAATGTTTAAGGGCCCGGTGCACTCTTTCCCATTATCCGAACGCGCTCAAACTTTACACAGATTTTTTTTAATTATCTGGAACTATTCTGGAGGGTGTCCCGAAGAAAATTCAAAAGTCGAAAATAAGAGCCACCCTAATATACATATACATATCGCTCATTTACTGCCATAACGACGCAACTAAAAATTTCCAGTTTTTGAGTTATTAGCATAGAAAAATTGGTTGTTGTCTAACAAAACTTTTGGACCCGTTTCCCCAAAAATCGAAATTTTTTAATTATGTCGTTGTTGCAGCAAATGAGCGTTATTAACTTTTAACATCCTGCATTAACACATACTGCATTACTAAAGATACATAAGAACTGTTATCATTGTAATATAATATGTTCACATAATATTTGGCTCGTTTTCAGAATCTACGCATTGAAGAATAAAGATTAAAGTACGTACATACATAGAGCACATCTAAAGCTTCGTATCACGTTGTGAATAGTTTCATCTATGGTTTCTCTTACTTTAGATACGTACATACATATTATAATATATTAATAAAATTGTAATTATATTCTATGTATCGAATGCTCCAAAAATAATCCACATGCTTAGAACATAGTGCTTAAGATGACTTCAGAAAGTGCAGATTTAACGTAGTTGTAAATAAATAATGAGAATAACGTTGATAGAAAAGATTTACATACGTAGACGTCCCAATAACATCAGAAAACATACGACAGGGAATTATAGCTGCACGATCAGCTATGAATTACGATGTTAATGTATTTGAAGCAACAAAGCATTCATTGTTAGATTATGTATTCAGGAGTGTATTGAACACGAGGGACGGCATGTTGAACACATTCTGTAAACATGTAGATACATGCCCTACATAACTCGCATTAATATTCGGACACCGCAGTACGTCAGAGATTATTGCTCTGTTATTTGTTTATAACAATGTTAAGGAACTGATTGCTCCTCGATATGTTAAAGCTCTTATTGTAATTAGCAGAAACACAAATTTTATCTACTTAATATACACGTTTTTTTTTGTATAAAAATTAATAATTTAAATAACATACAATTCTTGCGTCGCAAAACTATTCGGACACTGAATATACAGTAATAATTGTACGTAAAATATACATATACATTAAAACAATCTTAATTTTTGGATGATTATTTTTTTGTTTAATAACTTTCTGTACGCATTTAAGCGTATTGGAACTAATTCTTCTTAAGTAACCCAGTGCAATTTGACTTCATTCATCTTCTAATCGTTGTTTTAATTATTTTTTTATGTTACAGTTATTCTGAGGAGATAATGAATACCAAAAAATATTTCTTAATATGTTTTAGTCACTTGATTTTTCGGAAAATTTATGCAGCATTTAACGAAGACCGACTTCCACTTAAATAAAAATGAACTTTTTCTCAACGATTTTGTTCGAAAAAATTAAAAAATAACTGTTATTTCTGGTCTCTGGTTTCAACATTACTTCGTGTCTAATAAATAATACTTTATTGCGATGGGTAATTTTCCAATCATTTGATAAATTTAATTAGTAGATTCGTGTGCCACTCAATTACCTTGGAAATTCGAGGCTCCACCGCATTCAGAGGTGTGAACGCGCGAAGCTCATCGATGTAAAAATATTTTAATGAATGAACCGTACTCAATGTGCATTTCTGCTTCACTTATGCATCATTAATTACGCCAGCTGGCAGAAATTTCGGTATAACGGCGGGGACATTTCACAACGACATTGAGGCATAAATTCTGTCATGCTCAAAGGGTTGGACGGTCGAGGATATCCGCTTGTGACCTACATTACAACCACCGGTTGCTTCTAGTCTTCTAGATACATTTCGAGCTCTCATATCGAACGGGAACCCCGGTTTACAATTTTAAAGAAAACTTTAAAGTATCATCTAGAAATATTTGAAGCTGCTGCTCCATTCTCGGGGAAATAAAGCATTGTTAGATCACATCGTTAGGGATGTAAAAACAAACTATTTAATTTATCGATGTTTTTAAAATGCTCCGCCGGATTTTATTATTAAATTATACTAATCCTATTAAAATTAGTAACGTAGGAAAAGCGAGATGTAATGAAAGGTACAAATATATAAGAACGCAAATTAGGCCAGAATATCTAGAAAAAAATGATGAAGGGGAAGTAAAAAATTAATGGCTAGGACTATTTTAGCTTCCACATCTATTTAGATATCTATTTAGATGTGGAAGCATGGAGGAAAGCAATAATAGATTGGTTAACTTCGGAGGAGAGAAGGTGTACGTTATATGAAAAGGCCAGGGGGAATTGAAAACATTGGATAGAAGAATGCAAAGGACTGAAATGAAGAAAGGTAACAGAAGAGGAGGTGGTAGAAAAGAAAAGATCGGATGAAGTAGTGAATTGGCTCAGATACGTGGAGAAGATGAAGAAGGAAGCGGGGAACTGAAAAACCAAAGAAAACGACCAAAAGTTCCTAGGAGGGTTAGTGGAAGATACAATTAAAGATAAATAGGATGTGAATTAATGCACAGAGTACTTATAGAAGTTTATCTAAAGAAATCTTATAATTTTGGGACAAGGTTAGTATATATGTGAGGGGGAGTGAGTGAGTGAGTAAGCGAGCAAGAGGGACAGAAAGAGGGGGAGAGAGACTAAAAAATTAGGGAAACAGGTAATAGAGTTATCATAAAATAACTGTAGAAAATGTAGGACTACGTTATAAATATAAGTAAATGCTACCAATAAGTTAGAACATTTTTCAAGTATCAATGACTAATCTCTGATATACAATCTGTTTCAAATATTTTCTAATGAAAGAATGTAAAGTAGGCACTGTCATCAATCTATAAATATCAATGTCCATAACACGGGAAAACTGGACTACAGAATTTTATCTTCTTAGTACGATCAGCGCCAGTCACGCTTGGCTAGGCATTTCAGGAATATTCTGTAGAAGAAAATATTTTCCAACAAGCTGAAAGTAAATATGTACAACATTTAATATCCATATTCACGATGCTCAAAGAAGAACAGGATATCTACTGTTTTCGCGGATACGACGAAGGTACAACGTAAAGAATTAGAAATATTTTTAGTACAAAAAGTGTCTAACTTAAAATCTTTGTTAGTAATGTTTTAACCCTCTAATGGAGGGAGTGCTTACGCACAGTGGGGAAATTTCGCGATTTTATTGCCAAAACCACAAAAATAAATCTTTTAATTCGACAAAATAAATGCAAATGTTAATTGAAGAACTAATATGAGTATCAAATGCCACCAATTTTACTGTTAAATGTTTTAATACAAAGCTCGTATATACTTGCAAATGTTTATGATCATGTGAGCTTAGACAGATCGCAAAGAATTAATCCAGATTTTAAAGTTGCTTCAAACACTTCTATTGTGTTATCCAAAGATCTGAAAATAATTTCAAGGCATGGATTCAATTCCTGGTGGTGCGTAAGATATCTTTTTGTCCTCAAAATAATTATGTTTCGGTTTTTAAAACGTTATTTATACAATCTTTAAAGTAGTTTTTTAGAAATAACCATTTCATATAAGAATCAATTTTCAATACATAGTTATCAATCCCATAATATCTTGCAATGATTTTCATTCTTATTTTACGTTGGACTATATTCATTCTATAAATGCAATTATTAATTGCTAATAGTTGTTAATCTTGTAATTATATGCATTTTGTTTAAACACGATCAAGTGTGTCTCGTCTAACATACATTACAATCCTTTTTATTCTTTTTTAAACGATTTTATTCAGCTTCGATCCTCTGTTTGATTGTTGGTATTATGTATGTTTGTTTGTCGCCAGAAGCGATAACCCTTCTGCTATGCCCTGCTGCACTCTAGCAGAGGCATGCTCTAACCAAGAAAAAAGTGTATAAATGTAAATAAGAAAAAAATCTTTATCGTTCGTAATTTTTGTAAGTGCTGTTTTTCGGATAATTTAGTTTCTCATGTATTAGAACGTAAAAGTGCCGAATTTTACGTATTAAAAATAAGTCTTGAGGTTTTGACCACGAAAATGCATATAGTTCTTCAATTGACATTTGCATTAAATTTGTACAATTAAAAAATTTCATTTCCGTAGTTTTGTCCATAAAGTCGCAAAATTTCACCACTGTGCTACGTGACAAAGTTTGGTCTCTTCAAAAATTAAGCAAAACACTTTTTCAAAAAATGATATTTTATCGTGGTAGAATGGAAATTGATTTGGAGGAGCAAATTCAAGTCACAGAATGCTAATTGCATTCGAAGAGGAAGAAATTCTCAGAGTGTATTCAAGTGTAGATGTAGTAGTGTTTCCTCGATCCTTATTACATAGTCGTTTCACCTTTGGAGTTTCCGGGGATAGAAATTTTTCCGCAGGTACCAAACGACTTCCGGCTTCTTACGTAGCCAGTACGCCACACGATACACTGGTACGCTTCTGTCGAGGAAATTATTAAACCAGACTGTAAGTTACACCATGGCGAATGTACCGTTGAGGAGAAACTGAGTTTCGATACATTACTGACATCTGCGATCTTTCAATTAGAATTTTACTGACTAGGAGCTTAGGATGCTCCTGCAGAAGTGCAGACTGCAGATGTAGACAGTAGAGATATTGTGTATACATATATCTATACGGAGTGAACCGCGTAACGAGGCCACCTCTATTATTTCATTTGCTCCGATTTAATCCTGAATCGCAGAATGCAGGCATCTACGATGCCGTATATTTTTCGCCGTTGTTGGCACATCCCGGTAGACTTCGTCTTTTAACGTGCCC
The DNA here is from genome assembly GCF_050908995.1 of Andrena cerasifolii. Lineage (NCBI taxonomy): Eukaryota > Metazoa > Arthropoda > Insecta > Hymenoptera > Andrenidae > Andrena > Andrena cerasifolii. The sequence goes on along the minus strand of NC_135118.1, from coordinate 8,701,705 downwards.
CAGAAAAAATCGAGGGGAGTAAGATCCGGAGAACGAGACGGCCAAGTTACTGTGCTACCAATTAGGGCTGTTCGAGTGCTCGAATATTCGGGCGGCTAGAAATTCAGACCGAGCCGGTCCTCGGTTTTCGGGCCGGGTACCCGTAAAATCCGGGCGGCCCGAAAAATCCGGGTAGCTCTAATTTTTTCGGGCGGCTTGAAAAATCCGGGGAGTCCGAATCGTTTCGGGCCGCCCCACAGTGTCGCGGCACGTGTTCAAGAAGCAAAATTTTGAGTTTTTAAATTTTGTATTTCATTTCATGGAATTGGTAGTAAACAGTCCTCCGACATAAGGAGATCGTAACTTAGTTACATAAATAAAGGGTCTAAGGTCAGTAATTACATTCAAAGTCGAATAACCAAGCGCAAGCTGCCACAGACTACACATAGGAAATATTTACCCACTGCATTTTTGTTGTATTTATAAGTTCTTTTCTTTCTTTCTTTTTTGGAAACTAGCAAAATATATCCGCCTTTCGTTTTACTAATTAGAAAATCTTCAACTGTCCATCATTGAAACACACGCATATAAAAATAGACTGCTTCTCACGAATTTGTAGTTCAAGTATAAATTTCTTTAATATAAATATTATTTCAAATAATAATCATACTGAACGATTCCTATTAAAGTTATATTAAATATCAGAAGTCCTCAGCACTTTTTATATTCAAGTGTAAACAATTTTGTAATAAAATAACTATGAAAGCCGAATAAATTCGTCCAATATTACAGTGGGAAAGTGAATTGAAAAGTTATTGCACTGAACGTTGATTTTTGAGCAGGTGTAAGAAGATAAAATTATATGAAATGTTAATAAAATAACAGGACTTTATTCTAGCTTTCAAGTGTCACACCAACAAATATAAATATATAAATATCTACATATCTGCTGGCACTAATATGTAGTTATATTAGTCTGCAACAATGCCAGAATAGAGGAATAGGATATTTAAATAAATTAGTCAAAAACTACATAGATTTCTAACTTCATGATTATTATTACATTAAATACATTTCAAAACATACGACTGAATTGTTGTTTGCTTTTCCTTTTGTTAAAAATTTATTCATTAATTTTATGTAAATAACGATTACATTCCGTTAATATTCCGAAACCATCCTTTGTGTAAAATATTATGAAAATGTGGCCCTCTTTCATCTCCCCGCTTCATGAATGGTTTCCTCTCTACATGTGCCTAATTACTCGAGGAAATGTTAAACAACGATAGTTTGTATCATTAATATAATTCGAATACAGAAATACTTATGATTTCTTCGGTGTTACGCTCTACTACCTGATAATTCCAGGTGAAAGAAATATTTTACATATTTGCAATGAACCGATGGCTTTGACAGAGAAACTGTAATATCGTCTCTCGTACCGATGGGCTTTCAGCTTTCATTTTCGTATGCCGCGGTATTAACCTCTTTTCTCGAACGGAACCTTTCACCGCGAGAACACAGATTCGGATTACGATACAGAGTTGTATTTATGACATCACGAGGCCGAACGAGTGCAAATGAAAGTTGCAGGATTACTCTTACTCTCGCCGAGCGCGAAAGGAAAACCCGTTTGTTATGTGCCGCACCAACACTAATCGAGACTGCATACATGTATTATGAAATATCGTTTCACTTTGTAGTACACGGTTGCCCGCATTGTATTCCCTAGTGTGAATGTCGAGAATGCTACTCGTTTCGAAAATAACGAAATTACTAAACAGCACGGCTTTTAGAAATTTTATGGCCCAGGTTCCGACTGAGTTAGGTTCATTTATATGAGGTACTCATTTTTACGCGAAGTTGTTCAAGCGTAAAGAGTAATCCAATAAATGCATGACATTAAAAAATAATTGAGGCATTGAGAACGAAAATGGACTAACCCACAGTTTTTGCAAATTTGAGTTAGTAGCAATCAATAATGTATTCCAATAGGCTCCACTAATCATATAAAATAGGGGGAAAAAATTTCAATGCGATTTAGCCCGTTTTTGCTCTCAATGCCTGAATAAAATTAATCTCGAACCTGAATCTGTTGTGTACATTTCGTTTATACGGAATTTTTAATGTAATTTTCAGACACTGGCTGTAATAAAATTGTAAACTTTATAGGTGGGTTTAATAAGTACTACTTCAACGCGTTGGTTCTACAACTATATGTTTTCTCCGACAATTTTACAATTAAAACTGTATCGAATTCGTCTTGGAGGGATATTATTAGCCATTATACAATTATATATTTCAACAATCACGTTCGTAAAAATACGATTACGTACGCAATCGAACATCTATGTTCTTTGCGCGTTCCATTTTACAATTAGTATGTTAATAGGTGTCCATTAGGGTGGGCTTTATTTTCGACTTTTTAATTTTTTTCGGGGTACCCTCCAGAATAGTACCAAATAATTAAAAAAAAATCCGTGTAAAGTTTGAGCTCGATCGGATAACGAGAAAGAGTGCCCCGGGCCCTTAAACATTTATATCATTATTTAACAGCTCGCGAAGTCGATTTTATCCCTTTCCCTTTATCCGAACGAGCTCAAACTTTACACGGATTTTTTTTTTAATTATTTGGAACTATTCTGGAGGGTGCCCCGCAGAAAATCTTGAAAAAAATTTACCAAGAGTAAATAAGAGCCACCCTATTGTCTATCGCAATCGTAAGATAACCAGAAGTTGGAACACAATGTAATTCTAGGATATATATATATATTATAATCATAGATCGCAAAATATTTGAGTATGCATCAAGTTTTCGAGCGCACATATATCTGTGTACACAGAACTATATAAAAATCTTATTTACTCTGATAATATTCAATAAATCCTTAACATCGATTGCTGTTTAATTCCACATGGAAATATGCGTATACGTAATGTAGAAACCGGGTGTAGAAATCGTGGCCGACTCGATCAACCGTTAAATTGTCGTAATCTTGACAAAGAGGCCTTGAAACGAAACAATTGGCTCCGTGATATTCAATAAATTAACTTTACTTAACATTGTACGTAGGTATCTATTGAAAGAAGTTTCCTTTGAAGATATCAAGAATAGAATATAAATTTTCTGTGTACATATTTCAATTCATTATTAATTCATTCCCTTTATACGTGCAATAAAGCAGATCGTTTCGTCATTCTCCCTAAGAAACACAGAAACACTTTAAAAGATAAGTAAAAAGAAGTAGCAACTAGAATCGATGAAACGATGAAAAAGACTATCCGTTCGATATCATGAAAGTAATATAATTTGAAGAATACTATGAACATTACGTTTTTACGTTCATAGATTTCAATGTTTTATAGGAAATTTAGAACTCAGATATGTCTTGGAAGCTGCACGTGTGCTTTTGCCTTCCTTTCAGGACAGCGTAATATTGTAGGGAGTCGCAAAAAAAATATGGGCTCTCCCGGTTTCATCCATCTCATCGTTTCATCCATTTATTGCTTCTTTTGGCGTGGGACGTTTTGCATTCCACAGTAAGAGATCAATCTGCAGTGAGCAACGAAATTCCACTTAAGGTCTCGTTGCACTCACGTAAAAGCATCAACACTCTTCTGACATTCAAGCGCATGCGTTGGCCATACGTAGTACATTGTACGTACGTTCACGCATGTCACGCTTACTAACCATTATAAACCACATACATAGGTACACTGAGTTGTCCTAAAATAAGGGAGCAAACTTTTGAAGCACGTGTTACTCATTGTATTGACACCTCAAGTGGCGCGAGGTTTTACAAAATGCCCCTTTATGTTAGTCAGACTTTTCCCAGCGATCGCTCCTGTCGGGACATGTACAGGTACTTAGGTAGAAAGCGTACAAAGAGAATTCCGAACATGTTTCTTTTCGACGTACATACATATGTATGTACATTCATATTCGGGGATTCGCGAATAATACCTTCAATGCTTTCCAGAAAATATCGGCGTGGAAACACGCCAGAGCCATGCACAGGGCGCAAATCCCTCGGCGCGGAATCGTGCCGATGGCGCTCAAAGTTTTAATGAAATATACACATATGCACAGGTGCGGATTTGGGTACAGGTTACATAGGCTTCAGCCTAGAGCGGCAAATTCTGGGGAACCCCAAATTTTTAGGAGCGATGAAATTTGGGGAGCGGCAAAATTTGATAGGCATCGAATTTGGAGGAGCATCCAATTTTGGGGAGGGACAAATTTTAGCGAGCGGCAAATTTTTGGGAGCGATTAATTTTGGGGAGCGATGAAATTTCGGGAGCGGGAAAATTTGGGAGGCATCAAATTTGGAGGAGCATTCAATTTTTGGGAGTGGCAAATTTTTGAGAGCGTCAATTTTTGGGGAGCTGTTAGTTTTTGGGAGGGACAAATTTTGGGGAGCGACCAAATTTAGGAGGCGTCAAATTTAGGGGAGTATCAAATTTTGGGGAGCGGCAAATTTTTGGGAGCGTTAAATTTAATGGAGCGGCTAATTTTTGGGAGCGTCGAAATTTGGGGAGCGGCAAAATTTGGGAGACATCAAATTTGAAGGAGCATCCAATTTTGGGAAGCGACAAATTTTGGGGAGCCGCAAATTTTTGGGAGCGATAAATTCTGAGAAGCGCCGAAATTTGGAGAGCGGCAAAATTTGATAGGCATCAAATTTGGAGGAGCATCCAATTTTGGGGAGGGACAAATTTTAGCGAGCGGCAAATTTTTGGGAGCGATTAATTTTGGGGAGCGGCAAAATTTGTGGACCGGCGAATTTTGAGCGGCAGCGATTGGAAAAGATTTAAACACAGAGGCTTGAGACTACTTCAAAAACAATTCACTTTTTTCCATATTGCGAATTAGCAGTAACTCAGATGTGAGTTGTCATTTTGAAATAATTTTGAAATTGTCTCGACTCTTTTTAAATAATATATCTGATGATATTTCGCTGAAAGGGCGGCAGACGATTGTTGGCCAAGGGCCCCCAATCTTCAAATCCGCCCCTACATATGGATCCACGAATACTTTGACTCCGGGTGACAATCTTTCAAAGTTCCATATGAGGATACTATTTACATATGTATTACAATTAGCCTTCAGTAGACACGCTATTTGAAATGTACCCAAATAAAGAAGTTAAACGGATTTAGGTTCATGGAGTGTGCAAGCCATGCAGGTGATCCTCCTCTACTGATCAACCGACCTGGATGTTCGAAACTGCAGCACAATGTCGAAGCTTCGATACCGGAAATTTTTACAACACGGTTAATCGAAGAGTAACGTGTGCCGGGTCTATGGTCTGTCACGAAACGCTGTGAGGACCGTTTGGTCCCATGTCACATAATACCAACTCATTCGCCCCAGCTTTTATCTAAGAAAAACATTGACGTTCCGTTTTGCCCTACTCTCCCTTACATATGTATATCCAATCGGACTCGCATTCCTTCCGTTTGCCATCTTCTCAGCCGCGCACAGTATATTGTACACGAACCACATTCTCTGACGTGTCGTTACAAGGATGTCCTTCAATAGCAGAAATAATCTTATCTTTACAAGATACCTGCGAATGCCCACGAACATTTCTTTTTCGCGTGGGCAGTCCAGTGTGGATAGGTATCCTGATAAAGAGGCTAGGCTTCTTTCCTTCTACATACATTATGTATACTACTCCCATTCGTCCGCTCGTACGCGAAATAGACCTCTGCCGTTACAGTGTTACAATAACAACGTGCTATGATACGGAAATTAATTGCAAACTAATAATGTCGTTCGTATTGTTATCCGGTACCTAACGAACATTGTTTACGTTACGCTATCATGTTCGAACGGGTTAGAATCGCGTTCACATAGGTACACTAGGCGTCCAAACGACTTCCCCTCGGAAATTTGGCAACGCTGCATGTCACTAGGCGTAACTCGGCAGTTCCAGAGGCATGCAACGCTGTCAAATTTCCAAAGGGAAGCCGATTCTGGCGCCTAGTGTGCATGACGTTCCGTTCGAATTGATTGGGCTGCTACTTACGAATTTAAACTTATAAATTTACATTAATTCAATACAAAATAGTGAATTGCCAGAATTAATTACGCAGGATGCACATATTCAAACATTTACAAGCAGATCGCGATTATTTCTTTATTTGTTTATTAAGAAACAAAGATAAATGTTGAAATGAAATTTAAACCAAAAAGAACATGGCAAAAACGAAATTAAAAAGCAGATTTGAATTAATTAATTATTTTCAATTGCTACCTAATATTTCTGTTTGCCGTTTACATTTTAATTTTTCGCATCATTGGTGACGATATTTTACATCTCAGCGGAAAAGTATTTCTTAAAATATTCCATACGTTCATACCGTTCGAAATATTTCACCTATTCGACATAGTCGGAGTGCTCGAACCACATTCGTGGCGCTCGGATCTTCCCGAGCCACCCGAAACAATTCGGGCTACCCGGTTCTTCCGATCCACCAGAAACAATTCGAGCTACCTGGTTCTTCCGAGTCGACCGCAAAAATTCGGACTACCCGGATTTTTCAAGCCGCCCGGAGAAATTCGGACTAAGTACCCAGATATTTCGGGCAGCTCGTTTTTTACGGGTACCCGGCTCGGCTCGAGAACCGAGGCCTGGCTCGGTCCGAATTTCAAGCTGCTCGAATATTCGAGTACCCGAACTGCCCTAGTAAACTGTAACTCGGGAATAAAGTATCCGCAGGTCGTTGTCAGAGACGAGCAGAATTTTCCTTCTAATAATTTTTATCTAAATAAAATGTTGAATAACGAATAAGAAATAAAAAAATGTTATTCATATTCATCGAGTAAAGATAATAACCGTACGTAGTCGGCATTTCTTTCTTTCGCTTTGTTCTTTTCTACCTGTTTCTTTTTGTCATTGGTTTTGTTTCCTTTGTTTTCTTTTCCCTTTTTTGTTGTCTCTACTATACTATACTTTCTATTTTTCTCTTATCCTTAAATGGTCTTGCACCGTGTATATCAAATAATTAAATAAATAATCCGAGTTTTCATTATTCGACCAGTGACGAATAAATGGATTTATTCGATGGGAATTTATTTAACGAATAATGATAGATAGTTTTTTTAGTTCGTCCGTTTTCTCGTCCAATAAGGTGTCCATCTTTATGTACACCGTTCTTCGATGTTTATTTGCAGCTCGAATAACTTTTGAGAGTGCGTCTATCCGAGGTCCGAGGGTTCTTTCGTCTATTAATTATGAACACTTGAAAAGCATTGGGCCTTGTGCAGTGGCGGATTTAAGAAACAAGGCCTAGGTGGGAAAGGTTCTGAGAGGCCCATCTTTTCGAGAAAATGAAGAGGTAGTGTACTAAAAGCGGGTCATGTGTAGTAGTGCGAAAAAAAAAATAGTATTTTGATATCTATGCCTAATCATAATTTTTTTGGAGATGGGGCCCTGGGGGTGCCTTCTGGACAAGGGCCCAGGCGGCAACTGTTCATCAGCCGCCCTGTTAAATCCGCCACTGACCCTGTGGCCCACGTGTGAACTGTGGGGATACAAGCTGGCATGTAATATTTACGAAGTTAGCTACAACTTATAATATTCTAAATTAAATACAGTTTGGCATTAATCAATTGTGGCGAATTTATTAAGGAAATAAAATTTGGAAACTTGCTTCAATTAAACTTTATTTCGTTGCTTACTCACTCGCTCGTTATAGGTACACCCGCTCGTTCGCACGCCCTGCACACTTTCTCGTTCATATCGATCAATCACTCTGTCCCCACGCATCCAATCACGCACTCCTCCGACCCGCGACCATGCTCTCTCATTCGGCGCGAGTTTTTGAACACTAGCATGGCACAGGGAAGAAGAAAATAATCAACTAATCGAAATGAAAGGAAATCAATTAAACTCCATTGCGATTGCTTTTAATTCCAACAATTCTAACGTAAATAAAAACCGAATGATACTAATAAAAATTTAATCTTCAGTTGTAACTAAAAAAGACAAACGGCATTTTTTAACCGTCAATTTTAATTGTGCAATAACCGACAATTAGTTTTCGTAGTGCAATAAATTCTTTTCGTTCAATAAATATTGAGTTATTTTGAAAATCTACTTCAAATATAAAGATAAATAATACAAAGGATTAAATTATTGCAAATTCTAGTTTCTTAAATTGCAGGTACAACTAACTTACTTTTAAGTCTCATTTATAATTAACTTCAGAGCTTAAAATTTTTAGTTGTTTGTAATTGTTAGTTGTTAATTGAATTCACATCTGTCCAACGCGCTGTTTCTCAAATATTTATACATAGAAGAACGCGCAGCATCTATCCTCGGAGTCTCATTGTCAGTTTGAAGATAAAGCGTCTCACGATTAAAAACAAAGAATCTTTATTGACCAGATAAATTCTCATGAAATAAATCCATTCATCCATTACTCGTCGTACAAAGATACATAACTCTGATTATTCAAATCTCTGTATAATGAAAGAAGGTGAAGTATATTTTATTCGAGCCTTTGTTTAAACAATTGTTTTCTATATAATGCCCAATTCTGGTCCATGATATTTATTAAAAATCCGAACAAAATCGTTTCGAAGCGGACCAAAGGCATTACTTATTTAATATTACGTATTTTACTCCGAATTTATATAGACCGCCCTTAAATCTGTCAATCGCCATTTATATTTATTCATTAAAAAATTCTTCCTCCGCTCTGTATAATACTTATTGCAAACGGTGTGCTTGCTTATGCTTCTTTCGGAGCAGAAAATGCTTAGGTATGTTCTTACTATGTGGTTTTTAAACAAAGGAAATGTAAACTCTCAATAGGCTGTTCCTGTTAATTTTATGCTTAGAATTTTCGCTTATGTTTTTGCAAATGTTGCTTTTAAAACAATTATGTGATCGTTTGGATAATAGGTTTGTAAGTTGTACATGGGGATTAGGGCGGAGCGTTACTATATAGGCGAAAATTTAAATTTGAATTTTCAGTTGGCCTGGGTGCAGAATAGTTGTCTTTTGATTAATCAAACACAACTGTAAAAAAAAAAAATTGGAAAATATTCATGTTTGCAGGTTCCTTTTTCTCCTAAAAATGATCGTATAATCATATAATCATATAATCATATAATCATATAATCATATAATCATATAATCATATAATCATATAATCATATAATCATATAATCATATAATCATATAATCATAATCATTTTTAGGAGAAAAAGGAACCTGCAGACATGAATATTTTCCAAATTTTTTTAGAGTTGTGTTTGGTTAATCGAAAAGACAACTATCCCACCCCCAGGCCAAGTGAAAATTCAAATTAAAATTTTCCCTAATAAGGATGTCTAATTTTTTTCCACACGAATATTAATATGTTCGAAAATATTAATGATGTCGAAAAGTGTTTTAGATCAAAATTAGGGCAATTGTGTCAAAAAGCCATTAATTTAAAACCTCTCGTAAACCAATGGTTTTTCAGCACGCAGACGTTAATACTTTTTTTACAACGAACGAAAAAACTGCGTCAACAAATGCATTACAAAGTACATGATTCCATTTAAAAGCCCGAATTTGACATTCATACCCCCAGTAGACCTCCACCTGGACTAGGCTATTTGAACTACTATCTAAAACAAATTTAATATCGCCAATAGCTTCGAAGATGTCGCGCGCGAATCTATTTAGATGGAATACCCTGTATAAGACACCATCAAGTTATAAATTCGTTATCAATGATGGAAAAAATAATGAAAGTGAGAATGTGTACGTACACAATGTAGAAATGCTGTGTTAAGCATTCCTTGAATTGTAACACTAGATTTTGTCTTTGAACTGTGGCTTGCTATTCTCGAGGGCACGTACCTGGCCGAGAAGCAGCCAAGTTACACGAACCAGCCACCAGAGCGCGCGCGTAATGTCGAGCCGCATATAGCACGAAAGAGCGAAGAATCCGATATTCCGGTTTACAATTCAAGTGAATATTATACGCGTGTACAATCGCCGAATGATTTGTTAAACAATTGGTACGGTTAACTTGCAACACAGTGAAACAGCAAAACGTGAATGAAAGGAAAACAACGCTACTCTATTCGAACCGGCGAAAACCTAACCTTCAAACCTTTCGCAGTGAAGATATACCGGCCCGTTTGACAACTACTGCGGCATACGCACGAGGTGAGACGTTCCTACATATATCGCGACGAATCGACTGAAAGACCTTGAAAATTAGTGTCTCTTAAATTGCTAATAATAATTAGAAAACACGTATCCAGTGGCCTCGAGTGGCAATTTGTAAAATAGGCGCACAGCTATGCCACGATTCGGTGAAAATGTTGCTGTGTATATTATTGAAACGACACGCGTTCCGAACAATGTATTTAATTTCACCGTTCTCAACAACAGTCTCGTATTTGCGTCTCTCGTTGATGTCCGGTGATTGAGTAATTGAAGAACGGAAGTGCATCGATGGTTAAGGCGTGATTCGACAATTGTTTTCGGCCCGGAAATACGTCAATTTCAATTCCACGGGAAAACGCGGTTTATTGTTTCGTGCTGTATGCTCGTCAAATAAACGGTGTATTCGTGACACAGAAGTTTCGTGCTATTCTACAGTGAAACGTCACGGTGAAATCAGTTTCGCTCGTGCACTCTTCTTACAATTAAAATATTGCTTTAACGTTTAGTGTTATACATTTATCACGAGTACATCTGCGTTGGATATAGGTGAATATCAAAGTGATATGTGACATTCGTATGAAAATTTCTTTAAAATTAAAACTATTACGGTATGACATAGAAGACAAGCGAAGTAGATTCATTATAGACTGACATTAATTATGTAGGGTAAACTTTTCCGCTGGGAAACCTTTTTTTTCACCGAAAATTTATATGGATCGAAAGCACGTATCAAACAACGTGCAAAAATAACAATTTTGAGTCTAGGAATCTATTCAGTAAACAGTTATTAAGTGAAAGGGACTGTGAAATATTGACGTATATTCTAACCCCTAATGTGACCAACTATTATGCTTCAATTTGAATGGATACTTTTTTTTTAATCAATATTTTACAACGTAGGCTGTATTGGTGAGTATAATCACAGACCCTCAGATACTAAAAACGTACCCACTTCCTACTTTTCGAGGGGAAAAAAATATTTTTGGTTATGCCCAAACTCACATCGCTTCGCTGCCATGCTTTACGCGCCCCCGCACTAATCTAGCCCCAACCAATACTAATACCCTGGACAAATTAGAAAGTGGAATGCGTTGTTTGGGAACAAGTCAACGGAAATACAGTACGGAGGGGAGGGAGTGCAGTATTTAAATATCTTAATATATAAAGCAGAAAACTTCTATACGTTTTTGTATTTGTCTGTCGCCTAAAAACTTTGGAACGATAAACTCTGGGGTTGCGAAATGTGCCTCAGCTTATTATGCCTGAATAATTCAGATGAATGTGATTAATTTTATAAAAAAAAACTAGAAACAAATTATTTTTTTTTATAAAATCGAAAACTAAATTTTGAGCGAAACCTAGTAAACCTAGTATAACATAAAAAGACAATTTTGTTCGAAATGTAAAAGAAGTATTTTAAAGTATTTTCGAAACACCCTAAGTATTTTATGCTGTCGAAATCCCTCAATGTAACCGTTTCGAAAAACAAAGAAACTACATACTCCTACCCCCTCCAGCCTCCAACAACGAATCATATGCGACAACCACTGTAACTGTCACAATAAAGGTTAAAAAATATGTGAAAATTTTGCAACTTTTTCGCCATCATAACTTTTCAACGAATAGATTCCTAAACTCAAAATTGTTATTTCTGCGTGCTATTTGATACGTGCTTTCGATCCATATAAATTTTCGGTGGAAAAAAGGTTTCCCAGAGGAGACGTTCACATATTATTGAAAATATAAGCAGCCATCTAAAGTGCAAATTAACATATGCAATTTAAATTAAACAAAGAAGTAATGAACAAGTAGACACGTCCACAAAATTGTGGGTTATCCTAACTATCGGACATTATGCAAGCGGTGAGAAGTAGAAATTACACGAAACTTAGTTGATGTTTAAAGCACAATGCTTTTAATAGTAAGAAAGGACTAGGACGGAAATGTTGATCGCTGATGGAGATACCGGCGAGTGAAATTTTCATTAATGAATTCTGAAAGCATCGCCCGCCGATGGCGTCAGACGTTGCTTCATTTTCTGGTTTTTATTTTCTTTTTTTTTTACTGGTATTCCACAGCGGCGTGCTACGGATGGTGGCTGCTCGTTCGTTCGAGGAAATGGGCAAAAAATTTTAATTTCTTCAGCATGTGCTCCGGCGGTGACGGATCGGGGCGATAAACGTTCTTCTCGTTATTCTCGTCAGCTTTTGGCTTCGTATACATGTCTAGAGGCAAAAACATATGATTCTCTGAGACTCGGTTTCCAAGTTTGTTCTGTAGGAGTTTGGTTATTAAATAAATGAGCCTTTTATATTTTATATTCTAGTTTTATTTCACGACTAGGAAAGAATGTCTTTCCAACACAGTATACCGAACAGAAGTGAGCTCTTTTCTAACAACGGACTGTTTTATCACCGTTGCTGGATATTGAAAGGAAAAGCCGTTCTACAGACGTACCATTATTTTCTACTATATTCAGGTTTCCCTGAATGTTGAATCACTTTTGCCTTTTAATAATTATAGCAATCCAACATGTTCTTCCATTGGTTGGCATGCTTTTACGTACAGTCTACTACTGCCATAATATTTATTCCAACGAAAGATTTACGCGACAGATAAAGCTAAAGCTAACCACGGTGCGGTTAAAATTTTACTCTCTTCGAATTTCCAATAATAAAATAGTATTCCTCGACCGTGGCGAGTTAAATTCTAACAATAAGATAAGTTTGAAATGCGATGAACCTGTAACCGTAAATTTCTTTAGCTGTAAACTGTATTCTGGGGAAAATGTGTGCCTTATGGATTTTTTCCCATATTTACTATGCATTTGAATATCTGCTGAAACGATTTTGGCTCGTATGTACAAACAACTACCACGAAGTGTAATACAGTCCCCGCATGTATGCGTTCTGCGGTTCCCCTGCCTATGCGTGCGAACTGTCCCTACCGCTGTTTGCTTACTCGGCGTGAGCAACCCTTCGCCCACGGGGAGCCGCCGTGTCGACAGCCAAGAGTAATAAAACCGGCGTGCCAGATGGGACAGCCACGATAGGAAATTAAAATTTTCATAGTTTTCATGGATATTCGCGAGAGTTTTACCAATGGATTGGTGAAGTTTTCCTGATGAAAACGAGTATAAATACGACGTAATTCGGGCCATTTTTAATTATATGTAACGTATAATTCATCTACTGAAAAATGGTAGTGGAAAGTTCACATTGCATTGTGTCTGGGCTCATTTTCATCGAGAGAATCTCACAAAACTATCGATGCTATTCTGATGACGGTCGAATAAAAAGTGTGAAAATTACAATTGTCAATAGTGAGTCACTCACGCCACAAGCATTATATCATTGTAAGTGAAACGGGTATATAAATAGTTTTTTTCACTTGCATTATATGTTAATGTCTGCAAGAAAACCGAGCTGCTGTATTACTCTAATTATTATATCATTCCTAATTAAAATTTTTGGACATACTTCCGAATGGCCCCAGTGGCCGATCGACACGAGGCTTGAGGGGGTGGGTGGGGAGGGGGTGTGGACCCTAAATCTGAAATTGTATCTTCGGGAATTTATTAGTTTCCGAAATATTAAAAAAAATTATTCTTAATTTTTTTTACAAATTATTCTTAATTTTTTTTACAAATTATTCTTAATTTTTTTTACAAATTATTCTTAATTTTTTTTACAAATTATTCTTAATTTTTTTTACAAATTATTCTTAATTTTTTTTACAAATTATTCTTAATTTTTTTTACAAATTATTTTTGTGGACTGTATATACGTAGCCCTAACGGGGTTTCATCCTGCCCTCCCCCAATTTGTCCTACGGACAGCTGGACGCGTTTCCCTTACCTCCGCGTGCCCCTCAGGCGCCTAAATGGCATACATGTTTAGCTAAAATTCAAAGCCTATTTTCTCGAAAACGAAGCGCGATATTAAAAAATTGTATTATATATTTTCCTCTTATTTTGGCCTGTAGAATCACCCCCCCCCCCCCCCCCCCACCTAGAGTATTGCCTACCAATAAAGTAGTAGTATCCACCCTGTATAATAGGATGGATCGCATCTCCAAGTTTCTGGTTGAAATCTCCAAACTTACATCGCTTTACGCGCCCCCCACACTAATCTAGCCCCAACCGATACTAATATCCGGAACAAGTTGGAAAGTGGAATGCGTAATGTCGGAATAAGTCAACAGATATACTAAAAGTTTTTTATTAATATCTCGTACACTAATAAATTCCCGAAGCAACAATTTTAGATTTAGGGTCCAAACACCCTCCTCCCCACCCCTCGCCAGAAATCTCGTGCCGATCGGCCACCGGGGCCATTCGGAAGTACAGCCAAATTTTTAATTAAGCAAGTATTGATAATGTTGAATTTTTAAAAATAATTAATTAATAAATAATTTGTATTTTATTTTGAATTTTTACGATAAGTTTAAAAGAGCTGGTGTTCCAAATTAGTTTAGACTTTCTGACCCGCACATTATCCTCACCATTTCAACAAAACTTACCTTCACTTTACTGGGTAAACCTCTGTTCAATTAAGAAGCATTGCTTTTTGGGCTGAGTGAAAATGCAGCTGGGTGCAAAGTCACAGAGCCGCGTAACTTTCAAGAGGAAAGGGAGAACTTTTCATTCAGAACGATTTAAGATTTTAAAGAGAAGTCGCAGCATAATTGCACCATGCAGCGAAACTATGCTGAGCTAGCCTAGTAGCGATTCGGCAGGCAGAATTGCCGAAGAAATTGGAGCTCACGGACGATGCAACAAAGCGTTGTAACCTTGGCTTGTTTTCACCGCAAGAAAAGTCGTCAAAGTAACACAACCACTTTCACTCTCTCTTTCTACCGATAGCAGCACTTCCTTTTTACCTCTTTTTCTTGTGCCTCTTCTTCGCGATCGCCACGGCCTTGGCACCGGGGAATAAAAAACGTACATACATACCTACTTAACCAGCCATGCGGAACGGTTGTCCGATGAGTGAAATTTCAATCGATCAGACACGTCACACTGTGCGTCAAAATACTTGCCGTGGAAAAATAACAGCCGCAGAGAAGGACATGCACGAGACAGATTACCTTACGTGTTCTTTATTGCCATGTGAAAACAAACCTATACCCACACGAAGTAAATACCCCGATTAGAGATCATGTTCTCTCTATCGACTGTTTTTAATCTGTGCATCGACTGCGATAGTCAAAGAAATACAACGAGCAGAAAAGTTGAAAATTAAAATTTTACATTCATTAAAAGTTTTAAATGAACATAAAGCGGTAATTATGCCGAACAGGTGTTTTCACCTCACCGATTTCAATGATTCTTGGATATTTTGTGAAACTCAACATTCTGAACAACTTTTTCCTATACACGTCACCGCCGCGCGACCTTCGTTTCCGAGATGCTTATATAAAGCGATTTCTTGCTTTGGTGTTGTAATTTTGGTTAGTGTTCCGAGATATTTGCGAAAAACCTCTTTTGACTTATTCCGACACAACGCATTCCACTTTCCAACTTGTCCCGGGTATTAGTGTTTGGTTGGGGCTAGATTAGCGTGGAGGGGGAGGGGGCGCCCGCTCTAGGGCGCGTAAAGCATGATAGCGAACCGATATGAGGCGGGGTGTTGACGGGCATCCGCAAGTTTCTGGTTGAAATCTCTAAACTCACGTCAGTTCGCAATCAGGCATTACGCGCCCGCAAGCGGGCGCGCGCCCCTCGCGCTAGTCTAGCCCCAACCGATACTAATACCGGGGACAAGTTGGAAAGTGGAATGCGTTGCGTTGGAATAAGTCAAAAGAAGTTTTTCGCAAATATCTCGGAAACAAAGGTCAACTTCGTCATTTGTTTTGTCCCATGCTGGCGCATACGCTGCCACGAACCGGCGTACTGTAGGTAGGTTCAGTGAGTAAAAAAAGTATTTGACGGTTTTTAAAATCGCATAACTTTTTTAGAATTGGTCCAAACGACATGAGTTTTTTTTTGGAAGCTAGAAGGATTAGTTTGCTAAGTGACGTGTTTCGCCGTTTTGAAAAAATGCATTTGGTCGGAATAGAAAAAAAAAAATTGTAAAAGTCGTTTTTTTTAACTTTTTGTTGTGAGCTTGTAATGAAAATTCAAAAAACCCGTTTGTAGATTTAAGTAAGTTATATACGTGCCTAAAACTTCATCAAAATCGGTTAACGTTGCTCTGAGTTATAAACGCTTAAATATCGCAGAATAAGGTCGAAAATCGCTGATTTCTGGAATTTCGCTGATTTCGAGAATTTCACGATATTCGACCTTATTCTGCGATTTTTAAGCGTTTATAACTCAGAGCAACGTTAACCGATTTTGATGAAATTTTAGGCATGTATATAACTTACTTAAATTAACAAACGGGTTTTCTGAATATTCGTCACAGGCTCATAAAAAAAAAATTAAAAAAGACCTTTTCTGTTTTTTTTTTGCTATTCCGACCAAGTGCATATTTTTTTCAAAACGACGAATCACGTCACTTAGCAAACTAATTCGTCTATCTTTGCAAAAAAAAAACTATAGTCGTTTGGATTAATTTAAAAAAAAAATTATGCGATTTTAAAGGGTGCCGAATACTTTGCACGCCACTGTAGGTATACTAAAATTCAGAGAACTATCTTTTAGCGTTACCTAGAGCTAACGACGTCGAGATAGAAAGTTTGTGTATCATCTTTTCTTCTCTGTACCATGATTTTATTATTATTTTTGGTATTTTCCTGTTGGTTGAGGAATTATTGTATTTTTTTGTATTTCTTTTTGTGTTCTTTTGAGCACAACAAATTTGTAGTCAAACATTCACAAAAACACTGCCGAACACTAACACACACACATACGTAGTTATACTTTATATCATTTTTAAGTAGTGTGTTTACTCAAAGCCCCAAAAAAGGCTCTGTCGGACCCCTAAAGGTTATGGAAATAATTTATGGAATAATTTCTATTAAATAGGTTATGGAATAATTTCTACTTGTGTATTTTATGAAACACCTGAAAGGGTTCCTACTTTTTTTGTAACAAGTGTTAACAAATTATTAACTTCATTTTCTTAAGACCTCAAAGATAATGTAATTTGCAATAATATACATAATTGATCAATTTCATAGTGAAATAAAAACTTCTATTTCTGTATTAAATGTTACGTACTTACTGTGTTGTTACTAATCAAAAGAGTGACCCAAAAATGAGGCCTGTTTTAGCCTCGTTTTGGTCCCACGATTTTGAGCTGAATATTGTGCCAAATAAATTTTCAAGTTGAGGTGACAATTAGTTTTTCAGATATGGTAGGTCAAAGAAGTGAAAATTCATTAATGCACCAACTCGTACGCTTTGACGTACGGACTTTTATGGGAGTCCGATAATTAAGAAATTGTTCCCAGGGATTTTGCTGACTGCTAATAACGAATTTGAACTTAGATTTTCAAAACTCATAACTTCTATTGCGAGAGTGTCGCTAATAAAGAGTCACTCAGCGACCACGAGCGTAAGTGAACATGTGCATACATTGACATTCCATCAATCAGAATACATGGCTTCCACAAAATTGAAACTAATTATTGTTAAAACCATAAATATTAGTTTCGAAAATTAATTTTATAACTTTTGACGTCACGAATATTAGACCAAAGTTTTATGAAAATTTGAATATGTTTTCACATACGATTCGCTATATCGAATCTGCCATTATGAATTTAGAAAATCTAAGTTCAAATTCGTTGTTAGCCGTCAGCAAAACCCTTGGCAACAATTCTTTAAATTATTGGACTGTCATAAAACATAAAAGTCCGTACATCGAAGCGAATCGGCTGCTGCGGTAATGAATTTTCACTTCTTTCACCTCCCATATCTCAGAAACTAATTTTCACCTTAACTTGAAACTTTGTTGCGATTAACGTCTCATCATAAGGCATCATTTGGCACACAGTTCAATTCCAAAATCGTGGGACCAAAAAGAAGCTATTTCTTTCACTCTTTAAAGTCTGAAATTTAATATCAATTTAACTGGATTTTGATTGATAAAAGGTAACAATTTCTTTTGTTAAATATCGTAGAGAATTAGTAAAGGCTATAGGTACGCCCAATTTCTTACGGCGATATGCTGGAATTATTTTAGTACGTGGTTGAATTCTGTTCCATGACATTATACGTATTACATTACAGCTAATTGCGGCAATTGTCCCTTCCCGCATATTTCTTGCGGCACCTATACACGTTAACGCCATCCCACTGGCTATAGGTATGCCGCCATTGGATATATCATTATCCTCCCGTTCTCCGTTCATCCAGGCGATGATTTGCCCGCAAGGCAAGATAGTAATTTCTTTTCCTTCGGCCAGCACATTCCGCCTACGTCTGTCCCCCTTTTTTCCTTTCTTGGCCATCTGCAAACGTCAAGCCCCTTCAGCCTTACGAACTTGTTAAATGCAATAGAAGGAAAAGGATTCCCTTTCAGTATTCTCAAACGCGTACCGGATATGAAAGATTTGCGCATTTTTTCAGCTTGTTTACAGCTGGTTCTTTCAAAGAGCAAGTTCTTTGGAGTTTTCCACGTTCCGCTCTTCGCCAACCGGCGCCGGCTAAATGCTCGTTAACTCGTGCATATTCTGCATCTTGCAATTTGAATTTATTTGTACGATAGCTTCAAGCTTTACGAATGCTACAAAATAAATAATGAAACGCCAGTAAAGAACCTCTGTAAATTAAATATTACACACGCTCAATGTTGTCGAACAAAATTAACTACTACACCATCCGTTTTACAATGTTTCTCATATCCCGGAGAAAATCATTTCACATTTTCGCGTAGATTTTATCATTGTAATTTGTTTTCTAAGAAACCGTCGCTGCAAACGTCGGTACGAGTACATTTTTTTATTAAAAAGATCGGTTTATTCTTCTTTAAATTCTTGGCATCTAATATCTTAGCATATCCTTCCCTCTTCTGGTTTTTCCCTCTGAATTATTTGTGAATCTAAAATACTTGCAGCAAGTAAAATGACATATTCGATCAGTAATTATCTTTTTAATGATACATATTTTCCATCAGAGTAAAACTTTGGCGAGTGTTATTTCGTTGTACTTGAGCAAGTGTGTAATATTGGTGTTTTATAAATTGCTTTTAACTAAATAGGTTATGGGTATAGTAACACATTGATATCGACTGAAATACAGCAATCTTTAGCAGCGTTAGCAAAATTATTAGTTATATACAGTACATTAGTTTCGTGCATTGTGTGCGATTACACGATTGATAATTCGACTAACTAGGTATATAAAAAAAAACAGTGATGTATGCACGAGTTTAAATCGATCTAATTCTGTATTACACACTTGTGAACTATTAAGGGGTCTTTCCACTATAACGCCCTGAAAAATTACCGTTGTTGGGAATTTCTTTTGTCACAAAAATACTGTGCTTGCTAAATTGAAGATTTTTGTATTAATACGAGTTTGGAGAATACAAACAAAATCATATTTCCGTAAGAGGACCTTCCGGTCTAAAAGTCGATTTTTTTTATTTTATTTTTCGAATGTTCAACCTTTTAGGAATACGTGTTTAAAAGGATTTGTTAAAATCCGTAAAATTATCGAATTTATAGGCATTTGAGTAGCGGCAAATGGGCAACAACCGGCCACTCAGGGCCCACGTAAAACTTTAAACGCGTTTTTCTCGAAACAGAGTTCTCAAAACGGTGAGACCTGTATTTCCAAATATTATCCGATTCGACTGAAACTTTTTTATTTTGAAGAATATACTTCTGGCTAGAGGGGGGGGATACCAGAAATTTTTTTTGAAGGTATGACAGTATTAACACAACTTATAAAAACCAAATGGAAAGCATAAAGAAATGCACCGAAATTTGTATTGAATTTCTACTATCACTTTTGACAACAAATTATTAAATTCAGCAGAAGTTATGAGAACATTTTAAGATACAAGAATTTGTGGATCAAACACTTCGGATTCTTGACTTTTGTCCATTACGCGTACCACTGTGCGATGGTACGTTTGAATTCTACCGAAAATTAATATATGATACACTAGGGCAAAGTAGAAACTTTGATTACCATAAAGTGTCAAGGGGATGGAATAAACGGGATGGGGTGGGATGTCCAGATTGCATGGTTGTCTATACTTGCCGCAGGGTTCTATTTAGAGAGTAATTATGCACAGTTTGGTCCAGATTGGTTAGAGTGTTTAGGAATTAATAGGGAATAAACAGAAATACCTACATAGGTACCTATGTAGGTACTACTTTATATATTATAAAATATCAATCCAGACATTTTTTATTTCCTTAAAAGGTTATAATTATTTATTTTTTATTTTATTTTTAAGGGGGAATATGTGAAGAATCAATATTCCTCACATATTATCCCTTAAAATTATTGAAAATTACTGCCCTATAATACAATAAATTGCTCGGGCTTAACAGGGGGTGGGCTTTGGGGGTGGTTGAAGGGGCACAGTATTTTTCCTAGGATGTCGAAGAATATTCATGCCAAATTTGGTGTGGACACGTTAACCGATATAGAAGCCTTTACTTAACAAATATACATACCTATATTCATACATACACAGATACATTTTTTACTTTTATATATATATGTAGATACATTGTGAAGATGTCTTCCCCTTTTCCAATCTACTGCTCGCCCATCCTTTGCAAAATCAAATTTACGTTCATTCTGCAGCTCGTTTCTCTGAATTATCCTCGCTAAACAGTTTTGTTTATTAATGGGGTGTAGAATGAACGTAAATTTGATTCCGCAATTTGTTTGTCCCATTTACAAAAGAACATCACCATACTTCCATGAGTTTCTTCTCATCGGTTCTAACAGTAGAGGAAGTGTCTTTCCCTGTAATTTTTTACATGCATTGTGACAAAGCTAGCTTTTGGGAAACTAATGAAAGAATCGTTTGACATTGAAAAATTAATTTTATGTTTAACTAACTGACCCGTTGCCCGGCTTTACTCGGGAATTATTTATGATGTGTCCAAAATAAAAAAGCCCAGGAAATAAAATAAATAGCATATAATCTAATCCAGAACGAAAGTAACGTATATTCAAAGTTTCGTTGAAATCTGTTTAGTCGTTTAGGCGTGAAAGAAGGACAAACAAACAGACGTTTCACTTTTATATATTAGTAGGGATATTAAGAAACTTATACATATGTATGTAGAAAGCGAATTGGGGGGCCCGTCTTTGGTGTCTTTCCTTAACATATTCACTTTCGATGGTTTGTAGATTTTCGATCTATTGTACGTCCAATTAAGTAAAACTTTAGAATCATCGAATTTCACTTGTGATAATTATTAGACACGTACTGTATTTTTTCTTCTTCTTTTTAACTTTCAATACAATACAATTTTGCGTAAGTCTCGCCGCTAAGTGATCTGTATTTATTTATTTACCAATCTCTCTTCACACTTATTTATATAACCATGGCACAACAATTTAAATTCTAAAAATTTTAGTTCTAAAACTTTGAATTCTAAAAATTTTGAATCTAAAAATTTTAATTTTAAAAAATTTAATTTTAAAAATTAAAATTTGAATTCTAAATATTTTAATTTTAAAACTTGAAATTTGAATTTTAAAATTTTGAATTTTAAAAATATGAATTCTAAATTTTAATTTTAAATGTTTTGTAAGTACACTTATGTTATACATATAATACTCAAACAATATACAATGTACAAAATGTATGTCTCACGCCATGCCAGTTCGAAAGTTCGTGTTTCAAACTATTTGCCGTGCAGGATGAAAAATATATTTGTACCGGTAATGTTGGTTGAATGTCTGGTTGACATGGCGTATCGATCCCGAACAGAAGATATTTACATGTACGTCTAACGAGTTGCACGAAATGGTGCGTATAATCGGCGTGAAAATTTAATGATCCGATTTTGTGCTTGACAAAGTTGGCGAGTAAAATCGCAATGCATTCTTCTACCCATTACCCAGTAAGCTCGGCCACGAGATTATAAATCCTGCTTTCTCATGGTCCGGATCACGATCTTGGAATTGATTGCGATCCATAGTATTACCGTGCAATTATCTAACAAGGGAAGTTAGGCAAAGCGGAAATTCAGAAAATTATGCAATTTTGCGCGGAAGTGGAGTGGTTCATGCATAAGTAAAATCTATTTTTGTTGTCAAATCAGTCCCCGAAAAAAATGCGGAATTTTCTATATCGCGGAATATCTCGGGAACGGTGGGAGATATCGAAAGGTGGCATCTTTTTTTGTATCTGCAGGACTGCGTAAAAATAATTATAAAAAATCCATACTTTTCAAGTTACCCCCACCACCAATTCTTAATTTGATAATTACTTTTACGCAGTTTTGTAGATATAAAGAAAGATGCAACTTTTGTTTAAATTTCTTTGCAATATCTCCCACCGTTCTCGAGATATTCCATGAAGAAGACAATTCTGCATTTTTTCAAGGGGTTAGGTTACACTACCAAAAACTGCACTATGGCACCAACAAAAAATAGGTTCGTCTTACGCATGAACTACTCTACTTGCGCACAAAGTTGCATAATTTTCTGGATTTCCGGGTTACCTAACTTCCCTTGTAAGTCCTAGACGATATTCATAGGCATAAATGAAATTGCGTACATACGTGAAGTTCTAGTAAAATTTTTGATTTATTGGAATTTATAAACTGTACTCACCAAAAATAGCCTTGAATACAGACTCAGTAATATAATTTGGTGAAATCTTTATTCATATGTAGATATCTTTCAATTCGAAAATTTATTTTATATTTAGCATATAGATTATAATTTAGGATAAAATCCGGTAGGTCAAGATTTAATCAAATAGCCGCATACCCCTGAAACTATAAAATCAACTGTGCCTTCAATGGAAATAAATTTCTTGAAATATGAACGTGACTTATTTATGTATATATAGATTTCAAGTTATATCTCATATAATATATTTCAAGCAATTAAATTTCTTGAAATATGAACGTGATTTATTTATGTGTATATATATATTTCAAGTTATATCTCATATAAGATATTTCAAGGAATTAAATTTCGTTCATATTTCAAGAAATTTATTTCCATTGAAGGCACAGTTGATTTTATAGTTTCAGAGGTATGTGGCTATTTGATTAAATCTCGACCTACCAGATTTTGTGCTAAATTATAATCTTTATGCTAAATATAAAATAAATTTTATACATATATATATAACGAGTGGCGAGAATAAACATATTAGAACCACCTACGACACAAGTTCGCAACCTCGTTAAATATAGAATGTACCATAATATGTGAGCATAACTTCAGTGGTGGATTCAGCACACAACAAAATAAGAAAAAGTTCATATAAACGTTTATCTTGTCTGACCTTGTTTTTGTGTTGAACCAGTTGTTCACCTGTCTTCATAGAAATTTCTCGAAGTAATCACCTTCGGCTCGAATACATGCCTCTAAACTTCCATTCACCTGCTGAACCGTTCAAAATTGTCAGGTGTTGTTCGAATATGCTGGCAACGTTATCTACTGCTGCGTTGTAAATCAAAGACGGAAACGGCTGCAACAAGGTCAGATTTATTATTTTTGTGTGCTGAATTTTCTACTCAAGTTATGCCCACAAATTATGGTACACCTTGTGTATTTGTGGGGTGCTGGGGATTGCAGGGTCTGTCTCTGTTCCTCGGGATTTCCCCAATTACTACTCCAACATAGTAACTTGAGGATGTATAATTTGGAAACGAACTGGGCGAAAAAGAGTGAGAAAGAAAACCTATACATGTATTGACAGATGAGTAAATGATAAATCTCAGTGTGTTATGAACAATTAGAATATATTACTTAATGGTTGAAGACATCGTGTCAATTAGTCGCATTGCTATTGCACAAATATTGTACGTCCACTTTTTGTGAAATTTGAGCCTTTATATGCAGCAAATAGTTCTTGACTGTTATAAAAATCTTCGTGCTGTATAAAAAAATTACATTTATATCTATCTCATAAATTTGTCAAAAGTAATATTTTTGTTCATTGAATGTCCCTGAATCTTATGTACCATTGCATGTTTAACCATCGGTTGTCACACCTACTTTTTCGAACGTCGTTATCACACTGGGTCAATTTGACCCTGCCAATTTTAGATCAGTTGTTATTTAAAAACTATTTGTTAAATTAAATCTAAAAAATTCTGAGACAAAGTTTGAACATTGTGGAATATATGCCCATCGTTAAAAGTTGGCCTTTAAAGTGTCATCATGCTTAAAAAAAAATTTGAAGCAAAAGTTGAGTTCCGACAAAAAGTTTTTTGCTTAATAAATTGCAGGGTCAATTTGACCCAGTGTGACAACCGAGGGTTAATAAATCTGTTTCTCTCGAAAACACTAAAAGTGGACGTACAATATATTTGCACTAACAAGGGGAGGACACCACGAGGTAGACACCGATTTTGATGAGCTTTGGCACGATGGATCTATGTCGAAAATAAGTAAATAGGTGTCCGAGCGTTTCTGCCAATGGGCCTTAATAATAGAGATATTTACATGGAAATTATTAAAAAATTCATAGTGGCCGTGGGGTTTTAGTGGGTAAAAATCCCACACTACCCTGGCGTCCGCGGGAGATTCCCTTCTGGAGGCGTTGAGGAGCCTTTTGAAGATGTCTCCACGTTAAAAAAAATTATAAAGAAAATAATTTATAAAAAAAATTCATAATTTTTTTTTAACGTGGAGACATCTAAATCCCAACGGCCACTATGAAGTTTTTAATAATTTCCAGAGTGAATAATTACAGAGTGTCCTGTAAATCGTTGTACGACCAAGTATGCCAGAAGATGATTCCATGTAAGAAAATAAACGAAAGATATACAATAAACTGGTTTTGCCGTGTGCTTTAGTTTTCGAGAAAAATGATGTTGAAACGAAAACTACTTCTTATCAATTTGATTCCGCGATACATGTTCCTACCTCACCGACTTTCCTATGGTATATCGGTCAGTGTTTACTTACTTAAGAGGCTACATTAAATTTTTTACTAGAAACATGCTAAAATTAATTCACAAGAATTTATCGCGGAAAGTGCAGCTTTCCTTACAACAACATGACGACACTATGTGTACTTGCAGTCTTCCTCGCATTAATGCGAGCTGTCGTTCCCCGGATCAATGCCAGAGACCCACCCCCACCACTGTTTTCATTACACGGCTAAAATGGATTTGAAAGCCCGGATTATGTTGTCCATGGACTCGTTTCCACCAAAAAGTCTCGCCAATTCATCGACAATCTACCATAAAGCTTTAATGAAGAGTATACAAAGATTTAATTTTCGCTAGTGGACGATTCACCCCAAGCGCAGGGCTTATCGGTTTCCGCTGCTGGACGGTGGTTGAAAGTCTGCCTCTCACTGGCGCCGCATATCTCGTTCAGTTTCAGTGTGTTTCGGTCACTCTCCTTGTTAAACGGTTGAATTAAGGACCTAGTGATGCGTAAAATAATGAAATGTTAAATAAGTGACCGATCCTACCTAGAGCTCCTAAAAGCTTTGCAGATCATCAGTTCTACTATATACACTATGTATAATGAAGGAATATTCTATTACAAGCACTGCTGTAAGAGAAATAGTTTATTAATACTTTTATTAAATAGCCTTGCAGTTTGTTGTACGTAAGATTTAACTAATTATTTATTAATACAAGTGTACATGAATTTAATACGTAAACGTTGAAAGACATAGTCTGGAAGGTATAATAATATTACTGGCAAATATGAAATATTACCCAAGTAAATACTTCATTTTATATGTTTAAATTTAATTCAAGATATTATTATTAGTGTATTTAACTTTCAACAGTATGATTCTTACTACTAATTGAAAATAATTAGTACACCTTCTGCCAGTACTTACGTGTACTTCTAATTTGTCCATATGTGTATTATATTTATTCACATTACGCACAAAGTTGCGTCTTCTTTTGAGAAAATTTTCTTTATTTACCAAATTGCGGACAAAAATTTATATCTCCTTTAAGGAAATTTATATTTATTAATATAGATCTTCTTATACGTTTTAGAACGTAACAATTTTCTTTAAATTTCTTAAATTCTTGCAAATTTAAATTTTTGCAGCCTCATCGACCTTATTAACCAGTCGATAATTCTCATAGGCGTTTTAATAATTTAAATTTCACTGCACCACAGATGTAGTAGGTACTTATACGAATTCGTCAGTGCTACACATCTTATTAATAACATTAGAACCTATACGAATTCCAGTAGAAAATCACAGTACAGAAGATTCGATATTATTAATTGTTGAAGGTGTTCTTAAATTCTTATTTAAAACTTTAGAAAAATTGTGTACAAAATTGAATTTAGTACTATTACAGAAAAAATATAAAAGAGAGGGGATAAGACTATTGTATCCCGTATAATATTTTTGCATGATCCAGAATTTCTTCAAAAAGGGTCAAAAGACGCATTTTTTCATTTAACAACCAAGATAAATATATATAACGTGAAAATATAACAGTAACAGATTTTGCCACAAAAAAGAAATAGATTCGCTGACGCTACATTAGACGCATTGTGCTATTTAAAAATAAATTTTAAAACCAAAAAGTAATGTTTCGCTTTGTACAAATTTTGTATTAAACAAATAAATTTACCAATTATATTTAATATCTATTTTTTCATTTACACAACTTTTATATAAATTATACAGGAATAATC
This sequence comes from Andrena cerasifolii, assembly GCF_050908995.1. NCBI lineage: Eukaryota > Metazoa > Arthropoda > Insecta > Hymenoptera > Andrenidae > Andrena > Andrena cerasifolii. The sequence continues at coordinate 8,674,810 of NC_135118.1, read as the reverse complement.
ATTTAGTTCAAGTTTTCTTGTGCTTTTGATAAATATTATACTTTGCCAGTTGACCGGTTAATATAAATCGTAAACGCATAATACCTACGTTTCTCGAGCGGACATTCCCATCTTTTCTTTTGTCCCTCCTCGGGGTTTTTCCCATTTTAGGGACGATGTACATAATTGTTGCCTACAACCGCTTTTCCAAGAAGAATGCGTCAGTAGTAAACTCTAAAAGCTCTCTTTCCCATATTGAAGAATTTCCTCGTATCCCTTTCGATCTTTTTTCATCAAATAATTATTTAATTCGAACGGTGAATGGATCCCCTACATCTGACGCCTCCTTCGTCAAGGAAAGTCAGTCGCTACGCATGACGTGTGATTAGTGACACACGTCACGGTCGCCACAGCAATCCAATGCTACTACAATTCCTGGCGAATATTGTGTGGGAAACGAACGGTTAGAAGGGGAAGCAGGCGCACGAGGGGCCCCACCGCAGGCTGGCAGCGCTGCTCTAAATAATATAATTATTTATATGAATTATTCAAGTACTTATATGTCGTTTGGAGATCACATGGGTATTGGATAAATCAATTCTGATCGCTTGCAATAGTTGCATTCCATACAAGTACACTATTAACTACACGTTTACTGTCTTCTTATATTAGACGCTTTCAATTATTTCAAATATAATATTATTTGAGGGTGGGTTAAAAAAAAACCGACAAAGGATATAATATTATTAAAAAAATGAAGGTGTGTACAAGTGTTTTCATTGTCTTTAGTTTAAGATTCCGCCGTATGTCTGACGTTGTTCGTCGTCAAACTACCGTTTTAGTGGACAATCGTTCGTCGAGTATATAAAAATTCCACGAGTAATGGAACATCGAAGGCTCGTGGCCTGGAAACACCTTTGGGAAGGTGTGAGTAACCGAGGGGCACCCGGTATAAGGAACGCAGACGGCTCTTGGCCCTCGGACTGGGAGGCCAGCTGCTCCTCTAACGAAAATGTACAAGTCAGCTGTTTTCCGGCATGGCACACGCCGACACGATTGCTCGCCTCCAAACCTCCCGGTGGCGGCGATCGACCTGAAAGCCGAGCAAAGGGAACGGCGCGCCGCGAACCAACCAGCGGGGAGAAAGATAGAGGGAATCGCCGGTAGATCGATGAGCCGTACTCCCAACAATTAATTTCAAGATTTATTTCATCAAGGTGGTGGCCCTCTGAGTGATAATGGAAAACGCATAGGCATCGCTCCTAGACTGAAAACGGCCGACTTTGTTCAGCAAACACGCCTATACGACTCCCAGCTGCCGCTTTCTCGAAAGATCAGCTGTTTCCTGACACAGATGTCAAAAGTGGCCGCGCACCGTGATGATTACGAGTAACCGTGGAATCGAAAACGAGATCGACATATGCACCTTCCGAAAACGATAATTCGTCGTTAAATAGTGACGCTTTATTTTGTAATTTTCTAGCATTTTTCTTTACTCTGAATGTAGCGGAACAAGGAACAGTTTTCGAAGTTCTTACCTGTTTAACGTGTACAGTGTTTTTTTTTTGTAAAAAATTTAGGAGTTCTTTATCAGTTAATTACAAAGGAATACATTGGAGCGGGGCTTGTTCTTCGACACAATGTTTAGAGAAGCCTGTTTGTTTCACCAAAAGTATGCATTATAAATTACGCTACTAGATCCCGTTGAAGGAAAAATATCCCGTTATCTTTTTATCTTTAAAAATGGCCTGAATTTATATATTTTTATTAAGGATGAATTTCAGTGACAATCTTACTCAAAAGCTAGTCAATTTCCAAGATATTAATAAAGCTTTTTCCTGTGATGAGAACTACTTAGTCAGAGATGGCAATGGTGTATTTTTATCGCACATTCAGTTGAATTCGCTCTTACTTTTTAATTTTATTGTGTCAATTCGTTGGATATTTGATCTTTTATGATATACTTGTTTGTTGGAGTGTACCTGAAAGCGCAAGTTTCCGTGTCATTTTCTTTCATTTAAAAAAAAAACTATCGAATCAATTGTTCGGTATTTTTGTGACAATTTTGCTCAGTGTTTGATCTTTCTGCTTGCAAATTTTCAAACACTTGGGCCTATTATTTCACTTTTAATTTTGTAGATATATTTCTCGATATTGCATTTTCCCATAAGTTAAATAATTTAAAAGCTACCGAATCAATTTTTCTGAAAATTTGCAGGGGGTTTTACTATTGCATAAAGATTCATTCCTCCAAATTTCAAAGATTTTCGCTTATTTTTAATGTTATTGAAGTTCATCATTATTATTTTTTTTTGCAGTGGTTAAAATGCATAAAACCAATTAATACAGAGTTCAGGTAGGTCCAGCTTTCTTCAGCGGATAAAACTAGGCTAAACATATTCTACTTAAACTGTTGCGAACAGTGAATTGCGAATGCAAACGGCAAAACGCAAAAAAAAAACGGAATGTAGGTATCATATATGATACGTTTGGCGCTAAAGGGTTAAAGCCAGTTTTTAAAAAAGTGTCTTCTGTTTTGCAGCGATTTTGACTTCAGAATACCTCTGGTTCTGCACTGAACCTATAAAAGAAGAAAATTATGAAAAATGACAGCTACGAAATGGCGATTTTTAAAAAAGTGCGTTTCATAAGGAATAAAAGTTGTGATCAACTTCAATTTAGGTTCAGACCGAAACTACACATTTTGTGAACATGCTGGAATTTGATTTGAATCGATTGGAACCTCCGTTTTTGAGTTATCACTGTAAAACAAAGGAAACTTTTTTAAAATGTCCCTTTCTGTAGCGTCATATATAATACATATTTTAGACTGAACAAACATGCTTTTTAAAGCTTGTGTTGTTAATAAACTCTTTGTCAAAGGACGAGACTCAGCTTCAAATTATTTCTTTGTAATTAATTGAAAAAGAATGCTTCATTTTCGATAAAAACGACTGCCTAGTACCTTTAAGAAGGAATGTTATTCAATAAACGGAAAATTATTTTCAGCGAGCTGATGATATTGAGAAATTTAAGAAAAAATCATGCCTTTTTAATTAAACGATTTAAGTTTACCTGAATTTTTTTAAATAATTCAGTCTGAATTTTATTTACTCTTTTATATACTTCCTTTATAAATCATATGCATAGTATTACGACGATTTTGTTATAACATATACTAGGGTAAAGGTACCAGTAGTTGACCATGTATCAGTAGTTGGCAACTTTTCAGAAAAACGTGAAAAATAAGGTTTTTAAAAGTGGCGAACTGTGGCTGTTGAAAAGAGATAGTTGCACTTCTAAAAAATCTTATTTTTCACGTTTTTCTGAAAAGTTGTCAACTACTGATACATGGTCAACTGCTAATCATTTAGTTAAAGTTTTCTTGTGCTTTTGATAAATATTATCAACATCATTCCAAAAATATAATTTTTCCAACATTTCTTTCAATTTCAGAAATCAGGAACACTAAAGCACATTCAGTAAATTACTAGAAACTTTCTAACATAATTTTTTATCGTTTACTAACAATAAGTTACAGTCATCTCTGGTAGAAAAACGATTATTTCTTTTTCTGTGTCAGAAAGTTATTTTATGATTTTCATACAAAGTTCAGAAATTTATTGATAACAAAATACAAAACAGGAAATACGTGACCTAGATTAGAGTATTTTATAGAATGTACCAATACATTATGCAAAATGAATTTAACAGATTTTGGAGATATTCCGCTGGCTTGCAATTTTCAGTTAAGTAGGTATTTACGTCATTCGTTTTTCTTATCAGCAAATGTCAATAGGTGCGAGGGGACATATGTGCCTGCTGAAAGCGCCCGCGTTATCATTTTTAACGATTTCAACAAATAAGTTTAAACTATGAATTTAAGCACATTTAGATATTCGTTTACGATATACGCCTTTCGTGGGTGCCAGTATACCATTCCTGCGCAGTTTGTCAGTGAGATACTGACACCCCAATAATTCGAATTCTTCGTATGTGGTTGACACATAGTGAGAACCTCTGGCCTTTGTATCCGCCTGCCCGGGACGAAACGGAACGTAACCAGCCAGAGAAACTACACAGTGTATGTTCGTTGCATGTAACGTTTCTTGGTCTCGAAGCAGGTGCTCTTTATTGGTCGGTTGTGGTTGAGGGCCAACGCGTTTCCTTCATCGGCCTTAAAAACTCGATCAGCACTTCATCATCCAATTAGTTGAAAATTTAGGGAGAAATACGTTAGTAACCAGTAGAGCTTCAACTCGAGGAGGCCTATACAAATGTACGCGTAGTAGGTATGTACTCGTACTACTCGTGTATCGAAGCCTGCAATAGCCAAGCAAGGTAGGCTAAGCAGGCTGGTAGATGGACGGTTTAGCGGATTCCGATGTTTACATCAAGGTGTTTCTTAGAAATATCTGTTGTATTAGAAAAAAATCAAAAGCTTTGCACGTAAAAATGTATAAATTTAAAGAAAAAAATTATTGTAAGTAGAAAAATTAATGTAGTTAAGCATAAAATGATGAAAACTCTACGCATAGCCCGTATCACCAGTAGATAGACTAGTAGATGGACAGTTTAGAACCAATAGATGGACGGGTGTCTGGCTAGACGTATAAAAGGCTTCTTAGCCATAGTAGTGACCTAGATTAAGGCACTTTTTGTTAAAATATAGTTTATTTCATCAAAATTAAAAACGCATGCTGTCTTCATTGCCCGAAAATTGTGCAACAGGTTATGGCCCCAGAGTGCAAATAAAGTGAGGTTCTATCTATCCCAAAGTGATCAGACGTCCTGGATCGTGTGGGACTGCCCTGAAATTGGACATGTAACCTTTTTAACATTTTCGTAGTGGCACAATGTAAAAATATATATCCATATAGTTATTTTTGATATTCTATGATATATGTAGTTAATTTTTTGTTATGAAAAAAGTGTTTTTAATTTTGTTTTAATTTATCAGAAGTATGTCTTTATTATATAATTAAAGAAACTAAGAAAATTATGTCCTTACGAATGTGGTAAGCTTCTTTTTACATGTCCCAGATTCTAACATAAAACGTCTGGTCACTTTAGTCTACTCAAAACGTTGCAACGGGGAAAGAAATATTGTGTGCTTATATAATTTATTACTTCCTTTCATTTATTCTAATCAATAACATAATTTAACAGGGAATTATAAAATTTGACTAGTTTCTTTAACAGATTCAACTATTAAATCCAGTGAAATTTCGTTGATTCCATCTTCTCCGCTGTTTAGATTTGTTTCTCGCAGTATCAACGGATTACAAACTTTATTTACAGCACTGGATTTTCTTTGTGAAATTTCTTTTCATTTTCACTTCGTCAGGACACACGGGAAAACCCAGCCTGGCTTTATTTAAAATTTTCTTCGCCTACGGTTAAAATAGGTTTTGGATCCATTTTACAATGTTCGGGAGCCTTCCCTGATAATTTAGCATGCAATGTTGATTTAGAAATTCTATATGCTTTGACTGCTTTTCCCACACTCATTCCTCTTCTAATATTTTCTAAGGCTCTAGCTATGTACATCATTATGTGCATATTGATATAAGGTATATATTTTTTGTTGCTTGCCATCTAAATTAAAAGAAAAATAAGGTACCTACATACAAGTAAATGTGTAAACTTTTTCTTTATTAAAAAAAAAAACGGCTTGAAAAGGTTCAATTCTATTCTGTCCATCTACTGGGTTTAGGTTAGAAACTCCATACCAGTACATGGACAGTCATTTTTATAAATTCTATCGTTTTATTTTTCATTGTTTACGCGTTTATTTATAAATTGTTAATATTTCAATACAACCATCTATTAAATACCTCTTTACAATACGTCCAAACATGTTTTTTATTAACTTGAAGGCACGAATACACCGAGCAATGGCTACTAAGAATCAAGCGACTAGCGCATACTGGCATACCGTACGTATAAATAATTTTTCGCAGATAAAAAAAAATTTCAATAAATATATTAATGTTTTATAAAACAACAAAAGTTTTTTCTACAAAATAAAAAAACAATAACATAGATTAAAACTCAAGTTCTTTCAATATTAAGGATTAACCAACGATTCGTCCATCTACTGGCTCCGTCCGTCTACTAGCCTGCATACCCTACTGTCGAGCTCAGAAATATTGGAAACGCGCATGATAGCAACACGCTGCAAAGTGGAATGAACGTAAATGACGATTTACGCAGGGACAGAAAGCTGCTGGTCGGGGTAACTACTCTTTGTCTAAATAGTTCTGTTATGTAACTGGGGTAGAGCAGAAAAACTTGTCTAGATACCGATAAAATGCGTAAAGGTGAAGCGTGGAAAACATAGGTTAGTAGACTATGTATACGTATGTAGGTACGTACGTAAGAATCAGAAATTACACTTGCAGCAGAGGGTAGGTACGTACGTTAAAACACTGCGGCCGCATAAACTTCTTCACGATTTAATAGTGCTATTTCTCACAATAGTATTTCTTTTACATGTTTCTATATCTAATACTCTAATGCTACTTAAAATATAATGTTTATTTCCCTCAAAATGACGATACTTTTACCATTGGATTACATCTCTGTGATCGGTAAATCGAAAAATTTAGAATTATTTATCAATATTAACTGCAGGTACCAGTTTCTAAAAGAGTAAACAGACGTAGGCAATTGTGCTGTAGAAAATAACGTACCGGGTGTCCCTGACCAAAATGGTCAGTTTAAAGGAGGTGGGGAGACCGGGGCTAGTTGACTAACGAGGTTAGTTGACTAATTCCCTTTAATTGTTGTATTATATTTAAATTATGCTGCGATTCGCGATATTGAAGCATACGGATGACCAGCCTGCCATTTAATGTGTCACCGTGACAAAAACTTGCGTGTTCTATCAGCGAGTATGAAAAATTTAAAAAGATCGGCGGGAAGTAAATATTTTTGTTTCGACTATTTATGAATTTTTGCTTCATGTTTTTTTCATGAATATTTTGTGGAAACGTGATACATTGACTATAATTTAGGGTATTTTATTTTATGCGGTGCGTGGGGATTTTGTAGGTACGACCCTTAACATGATGACAATGTCGGACGGGATTACTTGACTAACAATAAGCATAGGAATACCATTAAAAATTGCACTTTTTATCCTCAAGATGCAGTCGAGGCAAAGAGTTTAGCTGCTCAAATCCACTTCCCCCACCACAAATCCCTCCAAACTCACCCCTACCAGTTTTACACCCTATCCTCCCTTCAAACTCTCGGGGCTTTCAAATAGACCATAAGAAACAAGTAGAAAATAATTACAGTATCTAACACCATGATACTTAAAAAAAATAAAAAAAAATAGCAGTGTGAAGGAGTAAAAAAAAAAGAAAAATAGCAGTGTGTAGGAGTGAAAAAAAAAGAAAAAATTTATTGGTCGTAGGACATATATGTACGCCTTTCGTACACTATATTGATGGAATTGGCTGCGTATATATACGCCTTTCGTATATATTGATAGAATTGTGACAGCATATACGCCTTTCGCAGGCAAAGGGTTAAAACTGAAAAGTAAATGTCAAGTCAACTAATCCCATCATATTTGTTAACTAACCCCGCAATCGGGGTTTGTTGTCTTATTCGTCTCACTACTCTAAATATAATAAAAACTACGACCCTGACCCAATTAAAACAATTTTAAAAATTAAGCCTGTATACCTAATGATATTTGTAAACTTTTGGTGTGCAATAAGTCAATCAAGTACCAATAGTCTATTTATAAAAATTAGTCAACTAGCCCCAGTCTCCCCTATGTGTATATAAAATAAATAAAAAGGATTGTGTAAACATGATACCAGAAATGTGTACTGAAGATAAGTGCCGCCAAAACTTAACATTACTAACATCACAAAGCAACAATTGTTTTCCAACAGTGCTCCAACTATTTAGTCACCATTTTCCATACACGAAAATGTTAATTTCCTGTGAAAGGGACGGGCGTATTTGTTGGAATGCATTTGGTGTGATATTACTACTTGCTTGTTTCATTGTATCCCAAACATAGAAATCTAAAAGTGAAATGTCCAGTGACCACGTAGTTTATTAAAGAAAAAATTGCTATTTATTTTTGTTAATGAAGTCACCATCTAAGATTACGTTAAACATTAATATTCTTGATAATTTTTTTCATGACACTTATTTCATTAAGTGCACCTTTTAAGCGCCACATTTATGGTTATTTCTTTACTTTTTTTCCCCTGTGTCTTTAAAGTACACCCTGTGTTTCATATTAAAAGAATTTTACGATCGGATGTAAAAAGTTGAAAGAGTCTGTAAAGAATTACCCTCTTCATAAATGACTTGCAATACGAAAAGAAGAATTTCATTTAATTTTGTTGCAATTTTCTGAAGCAATATCTACAATTGAAGAGTGCTTGTAGAAAACACTGTAAGTGCCAAAAATCAAATTCTACACTATAGTAGGCACCGAGAAGCACATAGAACATTTTCTGATAACATTTCCATTTCTTTTAATTTTGACACTTACAGTGTTTTCTACAAGGACTCTCCAATTATATAAACACACGTATTTCTTAAATTTATTTACTAAATATAGCCTTGACATATGATAAAACATATACAAAATTGTGGCCACATAGTTCGAATAATTAGTGTCACCGATGAGTACATATATTAATTTGAATATGCTTTTCAAAGTATTTCATATGGTCCGATATGCAATAAATATTATTATTATTATATTATTATATTTTCAAAGTATACTACTATACAGTCTTCCATATTTCCCTTCAATTCTTGCTATCCCCAAATCGTTGTACATTTTCGTATTATGAATAATTTACTCCTTGTTTCTGATTCTCTACATAACACACGTCAGGCAGAACAATAAAAGTATTACCTGTCCACGTAAACGTGTAGGAACAATTTTCTCCATTTCTTCGAACACTTTTCAACAGTATACACTTAGGGATACTTGCAGGGTTTGAAGAGAGCTGCTTTTTCATACGTTAGTAGCACGTGAGACACGCGATGTGATATTCTCCATCAAGTCGATGCTTTCATGTGATGTCTACAGACTAACATTGACAGTGAATATTTTTACAAATGAGTTTCTGTGCGGAAATTCATTTCTATAAGATATATTAATTACTACGTATACACTTGGAAATATTAGCTGAGATATAATAGGTGATTGTTACTTTCATCGTGCACGAAACATTTACTTGCAAATTTCCTAACGAAATTAGGAAGTAAATGTTTCAATTGTTAGTCGACGAACCTTATTCCTCAATGAATTTATCTTCGACGTGTTAAAAATATAAATATGTGTATCTTTAACTCCTTCTTGCACATCACGTGACGTTTTTGCAGTGAGTTATTATCGCACCTCTTCTTTTCAGGCGCTTCTCGTATGATGCTGTAATTAAAAATATTATTTGTGTTACGTACGCAGCCCTATCTTTGAACTTTTAAACCCTTTCGGGTGTCCGGAATGCACGTGACCCGGCGGGGTCACAGTTTCCTGCAGTAGTGGGATGCAACCGAGTTTTTCCAGAAAACCTAATATTCAATGAAGGTATTCATATCCCCACTACTTTTTAGCCGAATTTCACGATATAAAAAGGGCCACGAATCAATACTCGGGGGCTCATTTCAAGACTAACACGCGTAGACGAAAGAGGCTTGCGAGACCAAGTAGTATTTTCCTTCGAGCATTGTACCAACTTTTACCATACAGTACGTAGAGTTGCTGATAGGAGTTGTTATTCAGATACACAATTTTGAGGGAAAAAATAGTTTGTAAGTCGGCTTTGGAGAAGAGGTATTTATTTTGCATATAGAAGGTACAGAGCGCCAAAATCAGCTCAGGGTGGCTCACACTCAGAGCAGAGTTTGGCATTAACTAAATAAAAAATTATTCAAATAAGGATCAAATAAAACTTGCTTTAACTTTAGATTATTCGACGAATAAAGTTGCTTTTTTTATTCGTGGGAGAGTTCCAACTTCATTTTTTAACTTTAACTTTATTCGACGGTGTATTCGGGGTCGAATAATTTTCTGGCGCGCGTTCAACTCGCCAAGAACCGAGGCGTTGGGACTTGAGCCCTGCCGCGCGTGTTACAATATAGTATCGTAGAATCGCCGAATGACGAAAATTGAAATCTTCATAATTTTTATCCCACCTTTTCGAAAATAGAACCGATGAATTGTTGAAGTCTTCCTAGCGAAAATAAGCCTAAGCACGAGTATCCAATTTTAACCCCTTGGCCTACAACATCGAGCGAGACTCGTGGTACGTCGATCGGGCGAAATGTAAACACCAAGGGTCAGGATCGAGGTTAGTAGATACTACGACTCAACTTTTCGCCGATGTCTTTTCATTTCAGTGATTCCTGGCCGCATACACATGCATTTACTTTGTTGCAACTTGGCTAACGGGGCTAAGACGTGTGCGATTCCCAACTTCGGACACTGAGCCGAACCGTGGAATGGATCGACGCGTAGCTCACCGCTGGTGCTGATTTGGTACCGGCGGTCGGTATTTAAACGGTAGGCCAAGGGGTTGATATACTATCCTGGATAGTGATATTATTGTTACAACTAAGTAGTTTGGTTACACATGTCGTGTTTAGGCTTATTGTCATTGGAAAAACCTGACCAATCTATTGGTACTATTTTCAAAAAGGTAGGATAAAAATTATGAAGATTTATTTCCTCGACGAATGAAAAAAGTAACTTTATTCGTCGAATAAACAAAAATTAACGTTGTTCGTCGAACAAAGTTAACTCGGGTTGACTTTATTCGACACATGACGAATAATTTCTTAACTTTTATTCGTTATTCGAAATTTTATTTAAATACAAATTTGGCCATCTGTGACCCAGAGTGTCAACGAAGGGTTAAACATGTAACTCTGCAATTGTAACGTGAAAGGCTTACACCAGATTTAAATAATACATCAGCAGAAACATTGCTATCAGGAAATAAGAAAGTTACTTTGTATAAGTCCAATATTTTATGGCACAAAATTTAATCATAAAGCACTGGTGTAGAAATTTACAAATATACACTTTAAACCGGAGAATTGTCACATATTGCGGAAAATGAGGGGTCGCTGTGGGAAACCGTAACTGCCCCGCTATTGGGAAATGGGAAAACGTAAGGGAACGATTTCGCGTAAAGTAGAAAACCACGCAACGATCGTCGCAACTCTGTTTTCTCACGAACGTCGAACCCCCATTTATTTATTGAAAATACTGGCTACCCTATACTTCGCCACCCTTCATTGCAACCGCTATTTTAATTTTCATCCTTCTGAATCTTTCTCCCATATATAAGGTGTACCTAGATGTTTTCATGGTTCTCTAACTTTTTTCATTCTACTTTGTGTCAACTTTTTCCCGACTTGACCGACACGCATATTGTTCTGAATAAATTGTGCATTCAAGTTCGGAAGCACGGGAAAAGAGTTTTATTTCGTACAGTTTTCTCACTATCGAAAGAAGACCGCCATTATATTTCAGATAAAAAGGGCAGAGAAAATAGGGGAAGATGAAATATCAGCAATGGTATGATTGTACATTGTATAGGATAAGTGTGGGTGTTACTGAGGATGCTCCGATTACTGTGGATATTCTAAAATAAATCCTATTTAATGTTGTAAAGTAGATAACACAGTTCGACGAACTTTGACTTTTTTCGGACTTGTAACATTCAATAGCCGTTTCTTATAGGTTTTCGTGTCCTGATAACGAATCCGCAAACCATTTGTCGCGTTCACCCTCAGTTTTTGAGAAATTCGATTTTGGAAAAAAACTGCAAATTTTCAACTTTGAACATCTTTTGTGAGGAAACGGTAATACTTATTCGGTTGCTCGTTGCGACAAATTATTCTCCCGAATACAACGATGTAAGTTATTATTGCATTATAAACATTTAAATATGTTTAAACAATAATCAAAGGGAAAAGGACACTCGAACTGCACCCTTTTTTGAAGATATCTTTCAATTTATTTCCAAAACTAAGGGTCTAGGAGGAAATCTGAATGTTTCACGCGATTTGCAGACATTTTTCCATCGGAAAGCATCAACAGAAGTGGTAAATCACGTTTTGTTTTAAAGACAGAAGCGAAATAGTTTGGCAAAACGTGCGGCGCCGACAGTGCGTATAAATAAAAAAAAGGCCAATAGGATTTGTTATGCTAGTATTTTGCCTATCATCTGTCCGCAGTAACTCCTGCAATGACATTGATGCTTAAATCTCTGTATTTTTAATTAACTGCGCCTATTACCGCGTCCTTACAATTTTTTTTATAGAATTATTAAGGTCCCAATTTTCTTTTAACAGCAGAACGAGGGACTTACATTTATTTGAGCGCTTTATCGAGCGTTCTAAAGTGAACCTATCTGAAAAGTCCGCGATAATACCCACACCTACCCTAATAGACGTGTGTGCGTCATATGCTTGACGAGGAAAATTTTTATTCAAATTAATTGTACACTTAAGTATTATGCATATTTAAAAGCTAAATGCGTGGAATAATGATCCGTTAAATAAAAGAGCGTCGGCGAACAAAAGGTGGTGAATTCTTGGAAATAATGACCCCATGTTTCGGACCCTCGTGAAAGATAGGTTGCAAAAAGGGGGGAGGGCGTTATCGATCCACGAAAGGCTATAACATATCGTAGGTTATACAGTAAATAATTTTTTTCCTAGTAATTGGATACTATCGTAAGTCATATGTACCCTTGCTCCCTCAAGTTTTGCATTATTCATATACAGTGGATACGCAACAGTCGCGTCACTGTTGCAGGAAAGTTGATAATCATATTATGGATTTGGTTACAACATGCCCATCCACCGCGCGTTCAAATCGATAAAATTTTGCCATTCCAACGACGAGCAGAAAATTTCTATCTATTATTAATTTCGTTCTTGCATAACCCCGCCTATCCGTTCCCTGCAACGTAACGGTTATCTGTCGCAAAGTATAATTCTTCCTTAGGGCGGCCAAGGATTTATAATTCAAGCGTTGCCGTCACGCCGCGCCACTGAATGTTTGGAAATTATAACGCACCACCCAAGCCACCTCCATGCATGGCCACCGCAGATACGTACCACCACAGATGGCTGTAAATGCAACGAGTGGCATCCACTGGTTTGCATAAAAGCAGCTGATCATAGTTAAAGCCGCACGACGATTAACTTACGAGCGATTTCTTTGGATTCGTATATCCGTTGTGACGACTGCCAATAGGTGCCTGGCTGATGCGCGTGGGGCGAACGCTGGAGGGGTGTGGAGGATGTCGTACGGCATCCTGAAGCGAACGGAGATACAAAGGGGAATAGTAACCGATGGTGGTTGCGTTTATACGTCCTCCCCACCAAGTTTGTCGCGACGTGGAGGGACACACTGCTGTCGCCGTCGCCTGCACCACCACCCCCCACCCCCGCGCTCCCACCACCGTCAGCAGCCACCTCCACCAGCAACGCCAACGCCGCCACCGCCATTGCCACCGACGCGACGTCGGGACGCCGTGTGTGAATTCGCCTTCCACCGTTGCCGCCGTCTCAGTTACCAACAGTCCGCGCGATCGTTCGCTTCGGAGATTTGTGAAACGAGAAAAGAGCGACAGAGTGAGAAGCAGACCGCGAGCAGCGACCGAGGGGGAGACAGTGAGAGTGAGACCGGTGTGTATGCACGGGAAGGAGCGGAAGGGAAGAATAGAAATAAAAGTGGAAGGAAGGAAAAGGAAACGGGCAAGGGAGGAGCGAGAGAGAGAAAGCACGTTACCAGCCATGCCGAACAGTCTCGCCTGAACAAAGGAAGGCTCCCTCAGTGCCGAGGGTCGTTTCCGATCGACGAACCGTCCGTCGGTCCCCCTTCGTTAGTCTTCGGCGCGCCTCGTGCGGCACGAGTGTATACGAGACGGTCAGTCACGTAGCAACGGCCGAGCCGTGCGGAACAAAGAGCGGAAGGACAGGAAGGAGAGTAGTAGAGAGAGCGAAAAGGAAGCGCGCGTCTGAACCGGCGAGCCGGTGGGAACGGAGAGAAACGGCGGACTGAAAAAATATCCGTGCCTGCTTCACGGAGCTTCGTAACAGATTCCACATTGATGCACGAGCCTGCGTTAACACGCCGAGGATATTTACCGTTCCTGTCGAAATTTTTGTTCGTCGATACCGACTCGGTTTGTGCCCGCGGTACGTTCGATCGCGTTCTCGCGTATCCTGTCGCTTCAGGTTGGTGTCGTGTACGTACGTTTAACACCGAAGTCGCGTGAATGCCGAGGAGGCGCTTGCTTACGCGTGTGTGCTTCCCAAGGTGCTTTCGTTCTCGCGTTTAAGCTACACTCGGCCAGTCTTTAGAGAGCGACGGACACAAGTTGGATTTTTAATTGGAAGTTCTGTGCGTGCATGGCTGCGTGCGCGATACTACCGGCGACCTAACCTGACGACCGTCCTCTAAGGATTAGCCACGCAATAACCAGCCATAAAATCGTTGCTCGCACGCATTAACGAACCGATCTCTGCCAGCGTACCAGTGGAACAACAGCAGTCGAATAAAGACACGAGTGGACTAGTAGATACGATCTCCAGTCGGTTGGTGGCTTAGCGAGCGACACCTTTATTTTCTCACCCCGGTACAATTTCGTGTGACATGTGCCACAGAAACGCGGTGCACGCCTGACTCAGTAGAGGGATTCTTTGATTAAAGAGCAGTGTTCTTCCGTTCGACTGCATACGGATTATCCTCGTATTTACGGTGAGTCGATTAACTCCATTTTATTCTGTCGAAGGGAATACGCCTGAAAGTATATCCCGCAGACTGTTCGTAAGGAAAAACTCACGTTGCCGCCACGTTTGGCGCGGGCCACAGAATTTTGCTACACGGCTTTTCACGTACCTCTTCGAACTGCGCGAGATAGCGAAAGTTTCGAAGATTCCAGAATAACTTTTTGTAGTGCGCGACTATTTTGGGAAATCCTGGCTTATTTCAGCCGGTATTCCGCATAACTGGCTCTTGTTTATTGTCCCTCTGAGGGCTCGCGTGTCAATAACGAAAGTTGCCTTTGGTACCGAGTAGTATGTTTTGATGGTAGTAAGAAAAGATGAATGCGTGACAAAATCCTGTCGCGTCGAGAGTGCCTCGGCATTCATTTACGTTGGACTGAATTTGCTAAGTGACTTACGACGCGCATGTTTTCAGCATTAAAGATTTTCAAGCCAGTTTTAACGATAACTGTTACATTGCCCCGCTATTTGAAATAGTTAGTCGCTCTCGTTATTTTTAGAATCTTCATTAAACTTTCTGCGGTATTCTAAGAAATTATCAATTAAAGAAACCACAGAAGTGAATATAAACATGAGATTGGATCCCACATAAACGCGCGGAGGGGATTTCAACGAATTACAGTCAGTCACAAAAGTATTCGGCCATCGGTATAGTTCGAATCTTTATACTCCGCGTCTGCAGTGAATGTACGATGGACACGAAATAATTATGCTGTGATACAATGAATTTCTAGTTAACAAAAGTGCAGACGATTACCAATAGGTAGGTAATTAATTCTAATGTCGCAAACGTATTCGTACACTTAGTACACGTAACGACTTTCCAATTCTCGGGAAGTCGGAGGAACACTGTTTGTAAACACAATATGTACTCGAGTCGTGTAGAGAAAACATCCAGCGGTAGAATAACATTAATTTTGCTGATAAGAGCGAATTTAACATCTACGGTAGCGATGGATAGAACAGTGAAAGTGGAATGGATGCGGAAAGAAAAATGAAATTCAAAACACTTCACTCGACCGTGAAAACACGGTGGTCTAATAAAGATTATACCTTTTTGAAAAGCAATTTAGCAGAACGTGCTATCAACATGGGAATTTCAGAAGAGGTTAGGTTTTATCAGGATGTAGTGCCAAAATTTTTCATATTTCGTTATGCAAACGTTTCACCTTCGCGATCCCCTAAAAATCTTTAGGGATGAATTGCAGATATACATTCGAAAGAACAGTTAGGAAAAAACACCTTACAAAAGAATGGTAGCGTAGGGACGTTGATTGTTTAACAAAATAATTCCTACCAGTCCAATAACGTACATATACAACTTCCTCACAACTATTGAATTTCCTTATCGTCTATCAGATTTCGCAACGACCTAAACAGACGACGATATCCCCACTGCTAGTGTGAACTTAGGGCCCGTGATACAATGGACGGTCAATTCTCAACAGGGGCCCTATCTAGCTCTTCCGCCGCTCTGGGCAAAAATGGTTTTTGCCGCTCTTTATAAATAATTATTTTAAAATATAATTTTTCACAGCGAGTTAATTTTTCTTGGACGTACTTGTTGAATGACAAAAACAATTGTATGGGTGATTTAAAATAATTTATAAGTTCGATAGTTTTGATACTAAGTTCAAACATGTATTACCTATTTCATTACTGCTTTTTCAAAAAGTTTGACATGTTTACTGGTTTTTATTGATTTTAATTTTGTCTTTCTACCAATTTTACTGCCCCCACATTTATGGATCTGGGCAATTTCCCTGGTTGCGCCTCTCCAGATCGGTCCCTGATTCTCAACACAAATCATAGTATTTTTCCTTAAATCGTGATCGCTTTATGTGGTGGAAGATTTTTATGATGAAAAGGGATTTTTCACCTTTTGTTAACGAATGTCGGTTCTGCATCCATAATTTACCTAATCATTTACGAGACCTTTCAGAATTAACGAATTCATCTTTTTCTGAAACATTGTATTGAACTGATCCTCTTTTATCCAACAATACACATAGCATAAATATCTGTTGGATGCAGTTGCGATTTTGCCACTGTTGTATCGATGGTCTGTACACCCGTTCTCTTCATATATTACTGTACAGCACTCGTTATTCATCTCTAGTAATTTATCAAGTAAAAAATTGTTTAGTATCGAATAAACGGAAACGCACGAATCTTTATTTGGCAATTCCTTTTTCGAACAAAAAGCAAGTTTCCAAAAAACAACGTCTACTGCGTTAAATATAATTCAGAACTGTTACTGATACGAACAAATGACAAACCTAGATTTTTTTAAGCATTCTTCGAAAATAATTGCCAAAAACATTGGCTCCTCTGCAAAGTTAAGAATTCCCACATCGAATGCCATAAACTACCGTCGACATGCATACGCAATAAATTAGGGAAAACTCTGTATCCATGAAACCTTTCAGCTTAAATTACAAGCGGACCAAATATTACCCATAAAATCAAAGATTAAACTTTCCCATAAATCTTATCCCACAACTCAAGACATATTGTCTTTTAATCATTACTTTCCATCGAACAATTTTTGTATTGTCGTTCTTTAAAATACTCATACGAGAATTTTGTATTCCCAGCCATCGACACTGTTCTGTTTCATTAACAGTGCGAATTAGGGATTGCAATATCGGTAAACCAGTTTCCCGGTAAATCACGAGAAACACTCACAAATTTTTACCGGTAATTCGATAAATTACGTATAGCAATATAGCGCATATATATTCGTTCATTAATTCCGTCGACATCTACTACGTTATCAGTGAAAAAAAACTTCAATGACTAATAATGACGAGAACCGAAGTATCTCATGAGAAACCAACTCTGATCCCAAAGAAAACTAAAAAAATCTGAATCAAGTCGTCAAAAGAACGGACGTAAAGTGAATGTCCCAATTTCTGCTGATTTAAGAGGTAACTCGTCATAAAGAAGGTGTAAAAAATTTGTTTGCGATGAAAATTTGCAGAGTAATTGATTAATTCTTTAATAATAAATCAAGCAATTGAAAAACTATTTAAGAAAGTTATTTGAAGATGTTTAACTATTAGTAATTTGTAATTAAATATATAATGGCTTTAAATGTCCGTATTTTTCTGCTCGTGAAAAAGAGCGATGTATGCATTGCTCCAAGCTCGTGCAACACTCGCGTAAATGTTTAAATAATTTAAAATAATTTTGTTGCAACTGTAGTACAAACGTGACGCATATAATAATAAGAAAAATACGAAATGAGCAGAACTTGGGACATTCACCTTATTCTCAAGTAGAAAAATAAAGAGAAAATATATACAAATGGCAAATGATTTTTTAATGACTACCCGACTAACAAGTGTAGAATCTGAGAGCGCTTCATCCGTGGCTGGATTGTTTTGTACAAAAATTACGTCGCGATCAGGGGACCAAAGTTTAGACAAATTATGTTTTTCGCGAGCTTATTTATTAAAAGGAATTGTTAAATACAAAAAATAATAATTATGTATGTAAGTTAAGATTCTTTTCATTGTTTTCGCGGTGACGATCCATATATAAGTATTGTCAATAGTCATAAATATATCTATTTTTTGTTATATCATTTTATATTTTATGCGCAGAATAGTTTTATTTTTATAATGCTCGATTAGAGTTTAAAAGAAGTTTTTTTTTTGTAATGTTTACTCTTATATTTTCAATACCTAAACAAAATACCGGTAAACCGGTTTTGATTGAAGATTTTACCGAATTACCGGTAATTGAAAAAGTCGGTAAATTTGCAATCCCTAGTGCGAATGTATGTACCTACCAGGGTTGCCACCTCTCCGGTTTTAGCCCGGAGACCCCGGGTTCTTAAGCAAATCTCCGGGCTCCGGTTTAACTGGAAAAATCTCCGGGTTGCGGACAAAAATGAGATAATAAGAAATCGTGGAATTATAGAATGGTGTCAGTTTTATATACAGTAAAAGTTATTAATTAAAAAAAACATACGCTTGTAAATTCTGAATTGTTTCAGCTTAAAATAATTGCACATCTATTTTCCGGATACTCGGGAACAAAACTTTTTTGCTTTTCCCATCTCCGGGTTTATATTCGAATCTCCGGGTTAGAATGTGTGGCACTCCGGGATTTATATGGTGATAAGGTGGCAACCCTACACATGTATATACAGCAGTAAGTGGTAGAAGTATAGTGGAATCGTAAAATCAGCCGCGCGTGAAAGTAAACATGTTCCAAACGTCGGGACAAGTGACTTGAAAGAAATAGTAGGGAATAAGAATTCGGCTTCATTCAGAACAGTATAAAGTATCTTGTTCAGATTCAGCTGCCAGCAATTCCACTCGAGCATGCACGGGTCCCTATAGGTCGATTCTCACTACTCGTCTAACCGGCTGTAGGCAACCTTTCGTCGAAAAATCCTTCAGTGAGCTCTGCACGACGGTATTCACACTCTCCGTCATCGTTCCATCAACGAAACCGATCAGAAAATGTTTCGACGGCTAGACGAACAGCGAGAATTCACCTTATGCATGGTCTAGGGCCTTTCTGCTCTAATCAGTGTCGTTAGTTTAAAATCGAATTTGAAATTGATATTCATATAACTCTTCGAATGAATGCCTTTCAATTAACAAAATTACAGTAAATATCATTAAAAGTAATCTTACTTCGTAAGATACAGACTGTGCAATTGATCGAATCGCACCTAATATAGAATAATTAGAATTAGAAGCCCACCCACCAATCATCGCAGGGTATACTCCTATACTTAATACTCTTATTAAATATAAACTACCAAATTTTATTCCATAACCATTAAAAAAAATGGATAAATTAATCAAGCTGTTGTAGATAACAACAGAATTAAAATTACTCTGAAATAATACAAATATAAATTAATTTTATCAATGAAAAAAAATCCTTATTTAACAACTTAATCACATCACTAAAAGGCTGTAATAGTCCACAAAATCCTACCTTATTTGGCCCCTTAGGATTCTGAATGTACCCCAAAAATTTCCGTTCAAATGAAGTTAAAAAAGATACTAAAAACTGCACTATATCCTCCAATTTCTGTGTCTAACTATAAGTCTTATTGGACTCTTAATTAAGCCTTTGTCGAATATAATGAACAGATGTGATTCACAAAATCATTTTGTTACTTCAAAAGCTGACTACGTTGCAGAGTTGCTGATACTTTCGGCGTGTAGCGCGGAGAGCTTAATTAGACGTTCGCGCCATTCGTGAATACGTGACGTTTGCCGGCTGCCACTGACAGCGGATAATTACTCAAAAGCGTGGCTGGTGATCATACACTCTGTGTCACTTTGCGTAACGCGAAATTTCACGTAAACACACTATTCAGTTTGACTTAGTCGTTTAAAAAGTCTATTAACAGCAAATAGGGCGTTTAAATATTTTCTTACTGTTCTGTCTGTATAGGCAGTTGTATACTATTTTTAAATAGAAATATGCAATTATACAGTAATGCTCCGTTAATATGGGAAGAAATGGCTCGTTATTATGGAATAAATCATCCCCACCACGTTAGCCCAGGTCAGCGTCCAGCACGACTCGCCGTCGCTCGACGCACGAGCCGAGAAACAATGTTGTCACCTCGGCCGACAGAAATAGAAGTTCCTAGAATTTTCATTTCTTCTGAATAAAAAAGATTGCAATGGATTTGCTAAGACCCTCCTGATAAAAATGAGTTTAAATACGAACACAGTCTGACTGTTTTGTGTATTTTAAGGGGACCTTCCGGTGTAAAAGTCGATTTTTTTATTTCATTTGTCGAATGTTCAACCGTTTAGGAATACGTGTTTAAAAGGATTTGTTGAAATTCGTATAATTCCCGAAGTTATAGGCATTTGAGTAAAACTTTAAACGCGTTTTTCTCGAAACAGAGTTCTCAAAACGGTGAGACTTGTATTTCCAAATGATATTATCCGATTCGACTGAAACTTTTTTTATTTTGAAGAATATACTTCTGGTTAGGGGGGCATACCAGAAAAAATACAAGAATTGAAAATTTATAATTTTCAAAGGCGTTGAAAGTATGAAAAATATAGGGAAAAAGTGATTTCAAACTTCAAGTGTCGTTATTTTCTTAGAAAATGTCATTTTTGTAATTTGTTCTGGTTTCCCTCCTAGCCAGAAGTATATTCTTCAAAATAAGAAAAGTTTCAGTCGAAACGGATAATAACTTTTGGAGATACAGGTCCCACCGATTTGGAGAATTTTTTGACATCTCGACTTTAACGACTCCCCAGTGCCGTCTGCAATGATTAATTATAAAACAAAAAATATATTTCTGTAGCTTAAGACATCCTTATCAGCGATCGAGTCGAGCTCGGAGAATTCAGCTGCCAATCTCGGAATCAAAACGTGCCACGGTCTCGTTCATAGATTAAATCGGCGGACTCGACACTTTCAATATTAAACGGGGCATTACTGTGCCTACATACGGTGTTCCCAGATGCATACATGCCGCATGGAATATGTGAATTGGTGGACAAAATTTTCGGAATTTCTTCTTAGAATTTATGTTAAAAAATGACGGAATAGAACCTCTCACTCGCGGCGATAACTTTCAAAATAACATTTTCTATAGCTAAGTTTTTGGAGAGTCAAAAATTATAAGCGGGTTTTCGACTACTCGGGGAGTTGGCGTCTCTAACCTCCGCGTTGTTCAAGGGTCAACTGTATTGTATTTAAGGTATTTAGCACATGGATGTCTGAATCTGCCTGTTTATTTGAATTTATAAATTATAACAAGTTGAAATTGTTACGTTATTATACACTTCTTCATTTTATATCTTCTTGACATCCAACCGTAACTTGAACTTGTGTCAGACTAGTTTTTATATTGTCAAATTTTGTAATTGAAGTATTCGCGCTTATCATAGCTTTCATTTTGTATTCCATGATATGTGTAAGAATTTAACATTTTCGGATTGACAGGTCGTTGTACGCTATCGTACGTGACATTCTGATTTGTTAAATAATCGCTTTGCTTCAGCTCATGTACTGATTTGGATCTCTATAATAATAAAGCAGACTAATTACGTTGGTTGCATAAATTAAATGCTGCATTTATTTCATTATAGAATAATGTAGAATATCAGCTACGTCGATACATGCATGTGTGAAGTTCTAATGGGTGTACAGCTATAGTATCGAACATTTAGGTTATAATTTATAAAAAAAAAGTATCAAAGTGTCGCTATAATGTTTAACTCGGCGGGTGGCGCTACTGGGTAAAATTTACCACAGAGGCGCTAGTTGCGAAAATATGAAGACAGAGTTTCTGTTACAATTTTTTAAAGAACTTTAATAAAGATTTTAAGATATTTCATAAATTATGTTTGATTCTTAAAACACTGTACTTTAACATAAAAATTACAAAGTTAAAAAAATATATTCCGAAACCGTGGTTTTTTACGTTTCAATTTTGGGTTCTTTTGACCCGGTAGCGACAACCTGTGTTACAATATGGGGTGCGCCTCCCGCTGGGTTAAAGGAACATTTGGGTTATTTCCCTTATCGTACTGTACAAGTTATATTATTTACGGTGTCACATCTGTGTTAAGTAAAAACCTGCATTTATACAACTTTAATATATTATTTTCTTGTTACGAAACAGGAGGAAATTATAGTTCAATATCGGGAAAGGAAAATTGTATAACTTTTTTTAGAGTGGTATGTGACTACCTCACATCAATTATAGATTCTAGGAAAGACTTTCAACCTTTATAACAATCTATAATTAGCAACCACTGTACTCTTGCTGTACGATACGAGGAAAAATCCCAACCTTTTATTATGTTGACGCAGAAATAATTACATTTTGGAAAAATGTAATTTGAAACAAGGGGAATGCAAATTTTTGCATGGCTATAGCTATATATGCGGGATAAAATATTCCAATCCCTTTTAAAGGCTTCTATGGTCGTCAAACTTGTATCCTACATAATCGTTTCATTTAACCTTTGCCCTAATACTAACATACGTGGCACCGTTTTGCAATCTTCAGCCACTAAGTAGGTAAGCACGTCCTAAGGTATTTAATTTTTTAGCTGAGATGCGCTCCAATTAAAAAGGTACCACTGTGTGCTTCTTCAAAGACTGTAAGGTGAATAATGCTGTAATGAGAAGGAGATAAAAAGATACACAAAAGACTATTGCATATTTGGGAGTGTAATTTATGCATGCATATGACACTTGTAAATAAGAGACGACTTTCTTATGCGGTACATATGTATACGTTTTACGCAACTGCAGGTTTAATTACAAACTAGCATCCCCCGTCTCGGTTTCGCTCGAAATATTAGCGCGACTGATTCATAATCCGCAATCTGTACACTCGAGAGCCCTCGGCCACTTATTCCCGCCGCGGTGCTGTTTCGCAAGCGAGAAGCGCTCGAGCGGTCGCCACCTGGCGGTGGCGTCCCGATCTACTATTATTTAAAAATCAGTTTTTGAAAAATATAAAAACGGTAGGGCCTTCCTCTCGCCAAGGCGAACAAGGTGATGTAACACACTTGTGTGTACAATTCGTATTTACTGAGAAAACGCATTTCAAAGTATACAACTTCAATTCTATATAATAGTATGGATTACCTAGTGCTTTTTGTCAGATAAGACCGAGAGGTGTAAAAGATGTTTAACCCTTAACTGGTATCTTGGGGTCGCTCATGACCCCAGGCACGCAAAGTTCGCTGCAAAATTTTTGCTTGTCTAAGCTTGTAAACTGTTTTTCTAATTAATTTTATAGTAATAGTTTAACTTTCTAGGTTTCTATTATTTTACACATTACCTAAGAACAAAATATTCATAGAGGTTGATTCAGGGTCGACTTTACAAATTTCTGTGTCCTTTTTTATTTGGGGTCTGCCACGACCCCAGTATACCAGCCACGTTTGCCAAAAACAGTATACCAGTTAAGGGTTAATCAACATACGTAGGTTCTAAAGTCAATCCTGGCGATGTAAAACTCTAAAGTGTATTTTCACATTTACGAGAGCTGTTGTAAATGTGTTGTAAATGTGTGTAAACTTTCTTCCATTTGAAGACAAGACTGACATCTGCGTGTATCTAGTATCTTTGTTTGATAGTGAATGGGATATAGGGTAAAGGACCCAGTTACTGACACCTAACCAATTACTGTCACCTTAAGCTGTTTTACTTAAAATAACGAATAAATAAACTATAGTATATAATCTGTAGTATACATTATAGGTTGAATTACATAATTCTTTTTGTGCATGACTTTACAACGTTTATTTATTCGTTATTTTAAGTAAAATAGCTTAAGGTGACAGTAATTGGGTACTTTACCCTAATGCAAGACTGTAAGGCTGTTCGAGTACTCGGAAAAAGCGAGCCGAGCCGAGCCGAGCCGAGTACCCGTAAAAGCCGAGTGGCTCGAAAGAACCGAGTAGCTCGAATATACTTGGAGCAGATCGAAATTTTCGAGCAGACCCACTGTGTCGAGTAGCTTGAACTTTTCGGGCAATACGAATGTTTCGAATATTTTAGGTTACGTTTATCTACGAGAATGTAAGTAATGGTTCTCGATAAGTAATGTAAATAATTAAAATGTAAGCCGTAAATGGAAATATTCTGTAACTTTTGAAAGTAAGTACTGAATTCAAATCTTTCTCTTTTTTTCTCCATTTTGTTGTGTAGTTATGAACGTATTCATACACTTCTCTTTATGTTACCTTCCTTTTCTTCTTACTTTTTTTCCTTACTTTTTTGCCTTCTTCGTGTGGGTTTTACTTTTGTCGCGCCATTGTTAACACAGAGCCTTACCCGCTTATAAATAAATAAATAAATAAATGAATAAATAATTAAATAAATATAAATAAGCGTAGTTACAAAGAATCACGAAGTACTTGCAAACATTTAAATACGTAAACCTTGCATTATTAATTTTTCAATTTCTCATTTTTTATTTTATTAATGTAATATCGCAATACCAGTCTGCTTGAATGGGGATGGTAAATATTTGTAAGAGATCGTATGAAATCACGACAGATAATCAGCATAGAATAATTATGTTTTAATAATATATATAATATTTACAAAAGAAGAAAAGAAAGATAACACAAAGAGAAGTATATGAATACGTTGAAAAGTTACAGAATATTTCCATTTACAGCTTACATTTTAATTATTCACATTACTTATTGAGAACCATTATTTACATTCCCGTAGATAAACGTAATCTAAACTATTCGAAACCTTCGTATTGCCCGAAAGGTTCAAGCTACTCGAACCAGTCGGTCTGCTAAAAAATTTCGATCTGCTCCAAGTATATTCGAACCGCCCGAAAAAAACGCGTTTCTCTCGGTTTTATCGAGCCGCTCGGTTCTTTCGAGCTATTCGGTTCATGGGTACTCGGGTCGGCTCGGAAACCGCGTCTCGGTTCGGTCCGAACTTCAAGCTACTCGAACATTCGAGTACTCGAACAGCCTTACAAGACTGCTCAGCGCTTAGAGACCTAAGGCAAAATGAAAAAATCCTATCCACTATCAAAGAATGTTTGACTAACAAAAAGTATATTGGGAATATAGTATCCTTTCTAGAGCAACTGAAAATAATAAAGGAAATATGAACTAGGGGAGTGGAACCATAATAGATTAAAATAACAGTGTAATATATTGTAACAGTGGTCGCTAATAGCGTTAAGCTGATGTGACTTTAAATGAACAATTAAAAAAAAAAGTATCTTTGTTGATATTAGAGATAATCTTCTATTGTCATACAACCTTGGACTAATGTACGTCCATATTATGTACTTCCAAACTGATTCTCCTGTTTACATTCGATGTGTTGCAAAGAGATTCGCGTACGATACCGAACGCTCGTAAATACAAAAGTAGATTTCACGTCAAGAGGATTAGATGTTTTCTTTTTAACACCCTGTATATGTATACTGCCGAGTACCTATCTCCCACTTACACCGATGAATCATTTTCGGTTGGAACGAATAATGTGCGTTCGTCAATGGAGGTCGCGCATTAATTTTTCTTGGAATGAGATTTCTGATGGTGAATGGCAGCACATTAAGTAAGATTAGGCGGGGGACAGAATGAAACGAAAGGAATGAAGGAAGGGACGAAGACCTTGAACGACATCAATTTCACCACGATGTGGGTGTGATTAGAATTCTGCTGAACGAACTCGCTTTAGAAATCGAACCTTGTATTTTGTATCTAGCCATTCAAATGCTGTTTTCACGTTCCTTGTTACACGTGAGCGTAAAAACATTTATGAAAACTTCCATCATCGATCTTCAATTTCATCTTTAATTTCATCATTATTTATTTGTACCGCGCCAAGAGACTTATCTGATATAAATAATTTATTTTCAATAATTTGATATGTATAAATAAATCAGTAAATGTGGAAAATAGGAAATGGTGATGGACAGAGAAGATTGCTGCAAGTTTTAGAGCATTTTCTCCAATTCATATGTGTACTATGTTTTCCGTACGGATATTTGTATTAAAAGAGGCGATAGTCAAATCGACAATAGGCATGAAACGCGATGGTAAGCTGATAAAAGTGGTGACCGTTGGTATACGTGTAAACGAACGTAGTGTGCGCGAAGGCGATTCATATAAAACGAAATAGAATTCCTGATAAGTAACAGCCATGCCTATAGAATCGTTTCATTCATAACGCGAGGATATACTTTACGCGACAGCATGATGAGTCACTTTTTCTTGATTCCACGCAAATATGCTTCACTCGAGAATGTCCACGTGTTTCGTGTTTAACGTTACGTGGAAAGTTGTATGATTCGTTTCTTTGATCAATTGAAAACAATCTGGCGGTATTAAGGTTAGATTAACAAGATACCAATCACGCAACAAATCTTCTAACGTAAGCCTGTCGAGTGTTTTGTATATAGGTACATAGTAGGGCTGGGACTATTCGAATAATTCAATATTCGAATATTTTACAAGTATTCGAATGCTACGAATAAACTTCGAATATTTAAGTATTCGAATACATCAGTAATTCTTAATATTCGATATTCGAATATTTTCCAAGTATTCGAATACTTAAATATTCGAAGTTTATTCGTAGCATTCGAATACTTGTAAAGTATTCGAATAGTCCCAGCCCTACTATGTACCTATATACAAAACGAATACTGATGTATTCGAATACTATTCGAATAATAACATTCGAATACTCAAATATTCGAAGTATATTCGTAGCATTCGAATACTTGTAAAATATATCGAATAGGATTCGAATACTTGTAAAATATATCGAATAGGATTCGAATACTTGTAAAATATATCGAATAGGATTCGAATACTCGTAAAATATATCGAATAGGATTCGAATACTTGTAAAATATACCGAATAGGATTCGAATACTTGTAAAATATATCGAATAGGATTCGAATACTCGTAAAATATATCGAATAGGATTCGAATACTCGTAAAATATATCGAATAGGATTCGAATACTTGTAAAATATATCGAATAGGATTCGAATACTTGTAAAATATATCGAATAGGATTCGAATACTTGTAAAATATATCGAATAGGATTCGAATACTTGTAAAATATAACGAATAGGATTCGAATACTTGGATATTCGAATTATATTCGCCAAATAATTGAGCAACTGAAGTATTCGAATATTCGAGTACCGAAAAATTCGACAAACAGTCCCAGCCCTAGGACATAGCTAATGCCCTGCCAATGAACAAACGGGATAATTATTAAAGCTTTTTCAATACACAATAATGCCCCGTTAATATTGAAAATTCGGTACATGAACACTTTGCGTAAACATTTTGTCGATACAGGATGCATTATACTCAAAGTAGTCCGATTGAGTTAGTGTTTGTACTCGTTTTTATCAGGAAGATCTGAATGATCGATTGCAACCCTTCTTTTTCAGAGGAAATTAAAATTATAGAAATTTCAATTTTTGGAGTGACGTGGCAACAATGTTTCTCGGCCAGCGACTCGAGCGACGGAGAGACGTGCTCGACGCCAACTTGGGCTAAAGTGGTGGGGATGATTCATTGCATATTAAAACGAGTGCATTTCCTCCCATATTAACGGTACACTACTGTACATATGTACATACATTATCGGCGAAAAGTATCCGGTCACCTGCTTATTGTTGGCAGAATGTAATTTAAATTACAAACAAATGGATTCACAATGATTTCATCATCTGTTGTTATTACAGCTATCTACATTAAAGTATCGTGATACGATAAAAATGATTTTCGCGTATAAATTATACATATAACTAAAATGCAGTAACGAAATTTGGGTCCATAAATGCCGAAACTAACGAAACTATCTTGTTACTTGAAAAGTTCGTTATCTTCAGGTTGTTTAATTTCTAAGGCCTGGGCAAATAGATAGAGTTCTTCTGAACATATTGAGTATTTATAAACTCTTGATTAAGTGCACCTAAACTCTCATGTAGAGATACGTTGTCGAATCATGTGTTTAATTTTAATGCGCTATTGGTAAGTTTCTAAATCGGTAATTTTTAATTTATAACTTGTTTATTCCATAAGAATGTGATAAAGATTGCTCTTAGTTGCCATTTTAAACAGTTAAGTAACATTTATGATATACTGTTGCTACAAATCTATCAAGGGTCCAGGTACTTTTGAGCGGTAGCACACTCATAGTATTCTGGTTTCGAGTTTCCCGCTAGATTTATAAAGAGTTAGAAATTTCTACTTCTATGGTGAGAGATAATCTATGCGACTCTTCAAAAATCCCAGTTGTTGTGGTAAACTATATACCTTTCTTTGAATTACTGTAGCAATAATTGTAACTTCCTTATTACGTTAGGTTGTTGTCAATTTAATTTTTATAAATATCAAAGCGTGCGGAAAGTACCTATATCGATGGCTAAGTAATCTACGAAATGCAAGTGAACTTGCAGATCTGGTTATTGACGCACAGTAGGGCGATATTGAATGCTACGAATAAATACAGCCTCCGGTTTGTCAACTTGCAGACAATTGAAATTCCGGTAGTACGAGGTCTGTCAATTACATGAATATTTCGGGTATGAGCATGGTGTCCATCGAGAATTAGTACAACCGGTCGGTCTCCCCTCTGTGTGTTTCACAATGTTTATAAAGTGCCGGAGCCATTCGGCAAAAAGGGGAGCATTGATCCAACCGGATTCTGAGCAATCACCAATCAACCAGGAGCACCACCATCGAGCAATTCGTTCTGCCATCTTTTCTGAGGAAATATTAAGCATGGGTGTCTTTTCAAAAACAATCGGAGCTACTTTCGGCTAGCTTTTCGCGACGCTGTAGAGGTAGAGATCGGACGAGGCAAATTGCTCTTCATAGGTAGTTGGATGGACATACGATTTTAATATAATTAGACATTATTTTAATATAATTGCCAGTTCTAATCGATAAGTGACAGAACGAGATCGCCACTTCGGAATATGAAAATAGAAGTAATTTACAGATGGACAAAAGTACGTAGACTTGAAATGTTAACAAACAAAGCATTATAAAAGAATCAGGAAACGACGAATTTAGTTGTTTTTGCTGCCAGCTCACTATGTAGTGGCGCTTATATTAAAAATTCTAATTGTCGCTAACAAGGTGCAGTACTTAACAACCGAGATTGACTAGGTGGCAAAATTTGGGCTCTTCACACGACTAAATTGCGGGTGGATTTTCGTGATAAAAAGAGGAAAAAATGCGGTATAATTGCAATCCTTTGTACGTTGAAAAGTTCAAATTAATTACAGGCACGCTGTGTTTCAATTTCAATGGAATTAATATCAGTGGGTTCAGCAGGGTAAAGCAGCCGAATATGAGACCCATTTCTTAAAAACATCATAACTCTTGACTGAGAACACTTTTATTAAAATTCGATACACGTTTGAAAAGTAGAATATGTATTCTTTAGCAACCTACTGGAAAGTACTATAACAAAAATAGGTTTCTTCATAATAAAATAAAAACGAAAGTCATTCAAATACGCAGATAAAAAAAATGGGTTCCTAATAGGGTAAATAGTACAATGGTTGGCCACTTAAGTAAGAGCGTCACATAAATATCGAATTATAAATGTGAATTTAGTAAATTTGAAATAGAAATCAATATAAATAAGTACGAAAAACCCCTAATAATCTAAAAATAAATAGAGTTTATTTAAAAAAATCAAGAATGTATAAAAATATACAAAAAATGTGTTGACTACGAAGAAATATAGTTATTGGCATGGTCATGTGACAGTAGTTGTCCGATCGGTTCGACAGTGATTCGCTATTTGACACATATAATCTAAAATAAAATGTTATATGATTTGATGATAGAAATGGGATTAAAATTATTCAATAAAAATACTGATTATTCAATAAAAATACTCCTTGTTACTGATTTTCTCTTTTTTTAAATGTTTTTCTCTTGCTACTTTATCCAATTAATACAATCAACTTTCATTTTTAATTCCAATTTAATTAAATAAATATAATAATCAAATTCAATTTGAATACATCAATTAAAGTTCAAATCACAAGAAACTTAAAATATAACTATACAATGTAACATACATAATAGTACTTCTTCAATGCCACTGTGCGGACAAAGCAACTAATACACGGTAAGGAAATAGCATCGCTATGACATTCAAGAGTTCTGTTGCGGAGATAAGCTGTGGTTTCAAATTAGGAGAGGTCGTCATATTCGGCTACTTTTACCCCATTGTCCTCCTCGGCGCGGCGTGCTGTTGCGATTAATATATCATTGTTAGCGTATTGCGCAACCGCGTTTAATCAGTTTCCGTTACATTGGAGATACACCGAACCGCTAGCCGAGAAAGAATCGATCAATGAATGTGTCATAACGAGAATATCGGTATTCCTGTTTCAATGAATGCCAGTGAAAAGCAGCGCGAGTTTTCTGTTAAAATTGGTCGTTGATTTTAAGTGGACCTTTTCGTCGCTTATCAGCTCCTGCTTTATGATTATTAATAAAGTAGATGTAACTCTACGAAACATAAAAATCTGTGAAATTCATGATTTCAGAGCGTATTTAGTTTTTCACAGAAAATGATCGTAAACAGCAGTGAAAAGAAAACGACGATCAATTTTTTTTTTAAATATCCCAATTGATTCTGTGATATTTTGTAAAACGGACTCATAAACACATGTGCCATACAAAATAATGGTTCCGGTCAACAGTAGGCTATTGTAGTTACGTTTTTGGAGAAATAATTTTTAAAAGTTAATACGCGAAGAACAATAACATTAACCATTATACATGAAGAAATAAAATTACGAGGTTATAAATTTCTAAAGATTTAATTTTCAAGACCAAGGAAAATGCAAGACAATTAATACATGAGCCGCTCAGAAGTCAAAGTAGCTAATTCTATGAAAGAAAGAGCAGAAAAAAATTAATCAAGTTATATGCACTATTTTTTTTTTAATTTTAATTTCGGCAAACAAATATTATAGAATGGATTATTCCAACATATATTTACGTAGCTTTGATGTTACCGAGATGTGTATCGAGAACAATTGTCCATGTATTTGCAAATTTCGCACAAAACACAGGCAGTTAATCGATTTGGCAGCTAAAAGTGTAATCATTTCCTTGGACTATCCGATTGGATTATCTGTTTCATCATTTTGCATGTCAAAATAATTATTCTCTGGCCTCATTATTTAATTCTGCGCGAACGATTTTTATAAGGCTTAAATAAGCTACCGTGTGAAAACGGAAAATTATGCGATAACGTAGAATTAAAATGAAAAGTGATAGAATGTTAAAAAGCGATCATCGATAATTAATTTCATCACCGAGATTGCAAAGTGCAGATAAAACGATAAGCGTAGGCCAGATATTTGGAAACGATTGTTTAACTTTAAGTACCTGCGCGACAAATCGCAGAAACACGTGTTCGTTGGTAAAGAAATACAGATTGCGATAGATCGACGACTCCCCGTTCAGGTTCTCTTCGAACGTCGAAGAATTCTTTTACAAAGCCCTTGCCAGCTTTTCTGAAACCATTGTCTCCAGGAAGGGACTTGCATTCTTTGATGCCGCGCGGAATATTCGGGCCTGTGGGTCCAGGTTTCCTCTGTTACAAAAGGCAACCGGTTTTTCTTTGACCTTAACAGCCAGTTTCCCAGCGTACGTACTTGGGGAGCATTGGAACAGCCTGATTCGGAAACTGCATTCGTTCTTGTAGCACGTACTTTGCTTCTTTCTGCCGAGGTTCCAAACGCTTTTATTACTGTTCTTGAAATTCCTGGAGATTCCAAGCAATGATCGGTACGCGATACTTAACCCTTTATTATTAACCCTTAATTAATTATTAATTATTTAACCCTTTCGCTGTGGCGGTCGGCACCGCCACTGTACCTGAGTGGGACCCCGTCCCAAAAGTGTACACATTGCGCGCGTGGACAGTCTTCGGCGTTCGAGTTTACGTCAACAACAACTCCGCCTTCGCATGCTTTTCGAAGAAAAGGGACTCTTCTTTAAAGCAAGATAGGGGATGGTTGTCCCATTTTCTTATTTTGATTTTTTCGTGGGTTATAGCTGCAGGGAAGTTCATTCAAACTTAGGTTAATATAAACTACGTAGGGTAGATGCACCCTTTGTGGCCACTTTAAGGTATTGTACCAGTTTTGGCTACTTCTTAAAAAATATAATATTTTTCCGTGTAAGCAATAAATGTAACCTTATATTTCTGGCGGTATACTAAACAAAATATTTATCATGTGAAATTCTCCACGTAACAATGATCTGCAAGCAGTTTAAGGATAAGATAATTATGCACATGGCCAAAAACGGTGCACCTACCCTACGTCCGGCTTTATAAAAGAAAATTGGTCCTGTGGATTTTGTCAACCAGATTAGGAGGATTAATACTAGGATTAATTCGCGTTATTTGCAGGAACTATTTTGTGACAACATACCCCGAGGGGGCGGGTTGGTTGTCGCAGTATCTGGATAGCTAAGTTTATGAATAAAAAGTCGATTCAATTAAGAAAGTCATATAATTTTTTATTGCATTTCTCACAATATCGCGCTAGAGTGCGGTAATTTATATTATAATCCTTTGCAATCCCCCGTATTGAGCCTAATGAATAAAGTGTAAGCAATTGCTTTTCCTTAATATTTTACTAGGAATTGCTTAAATTCATATGAATAAAAACACAAGCATTTGCTTTATCTTGTAGGAATACCTAAACTGTCTAGGAATTGCTTAAAGGAATCGCTTTTCCTTAATTTTTTAAGGAACTGCTTACAATCGAACGAATAAAAGAGGCGATTGCTTTTGCTAAATAAGCAATTCCTTAAGAATTTTTAAGACTGCTGTACCCCATGCTAACATTTGCTTAAAGGACCAATTTAGTTGGAGCGCTCGAAAACAAACAATGACACATTTTGTCTCCCTGCGACTCTACAACGACTTGTACGTTGGGGGAGGAGGCGGCGATATGTTTACGCATCGCCATGGATTGTTAGTACATTCCTATTGTTTATAGTTTCTTTGATACAGCGGTTGTGACAACCCACCCGCGTGGCAACCATACCACCCGGTCCTCCCCTATTTATTATTTCTCCATAATCGTATTTTAACTTGTTTAATGACGCTCACTAAGGGAAGATCCCGAACCCGAAAATAAAAGGAATTCTGAAACTTTGCGAACATGTAGGGGATTTCCTCCTGATTACAACGCAATTTTTGTTTGTTGCCCAAATTCACTCGAAGAGGGGTGAAATTAACCCCTGAAAAATCGGCTACTTTCCAATTTTAATTTGTAACTCGCGAACTGTAAAAGATAGAAAAAAAGTTTCACGACAAAAGTTACTTCTTTTAATTAGATCTATCATTTGGTATAAAAATTATTTTACAGTTCACGAGTTATAACACAAAATCGGGAAACAACCGGATTTTCAGGGGTCAATTACACCCCCTTAGAGTGAATTTGGGCAGCAAACAAAAATTGCGTTATAATCGGGAGGAAATTCCCTACGTATTCACAACGTTTCAGAATTTTTGAATTTCTGGGTTCGAGATGTTCCCTTGTCAGTTAAGAATTATCCGCAGCAAGTAAAGCTACAATCGCTCAACAATAGTCCTGCAGCTCGAACTGAAAGTATTATAACCATTATATTTTGTGTTATTATTACTATTGTATTATTATGGATCGTGGAAGTTTTGTGGAGAGCGACTATAGTCGCCCGCCGTATGTACATGGCGCCTTGTATACGTAGAGCGATTATAATCGCTAGCGAAACAGTTAAGGAGTTACGCCACCCTGAAAGTTGTGAAAAAACGATTTTTTTTTTTGCACTTTCTTATTACGTAAAGTTTTAAGAATAATTTAAGCCATGGTAGACGCAAATATTCCCCAAAATAGCCGAGTTGTAGACTTATATTCCGCAGCAGGTAGCTAGCATTCTACTTTTCTTCTTTTGCGTTTTTCTCGAAACTACATTTTCAAAGATGACCTATCAAATATCTCCAAAACTATTTGTCCGATTGAGTTCAAACTTGGCACGCATATTCTTAACGGTATTATCTACGATGTAGCATATCAGTTTCTCCATCCTATACCCCATTCGTATATAATTAACGGTTTAAATTCGTTTTTTCATGTGAAAAACGTATAATTTTTTTCACTTTGCTCTCATTTGTGCAATAAATTTTTTTTTCTCAAATCCCTATGCTACATCGTAGGTATTTTATTAAGGAACACGAAAATCATCGGGTTTTTGATTTCAGACGAACATGTTTGTTATAATTTGTTAGGTTAGTCACGCGTGTAACGGCGGACGAGCTTCGCGGGAGAACAAATAACTCGGTCATTTTTTAATATTTTTGTACAGTATTTATACAATATATGCACTAATACATGCTCTACCCATAAGAAGAAAATAAATAATTTTCAACCTCATAGTATCAGTAAAAAAAATCGTCTAGTTTAGTGCTGTTTCGAGCGCCTCGGGGTGGCGTAACCCCTTAAGGCTCCCCCAAACCAACGCGAATTTCGCCGCGCGGAGCGGATCCGCCGCAGATCAGATAACACTGCCCATAAGCCACCACGTATAAAAAACTGCTGCCTTATCCGATCCGCGTTAGTTTGGGGGAGCCGTTAAGGGAGATCACCACTACGACGACCTGAAAAATAAGTCGTTTTTAAGATATTTTTTTCCAGCAATAATTTACAGTTCTCATATAAAATTTTTATTACCTACCTTTAATACAATCTCTTAAGAGATTATAAAAGAAAAATGAATTGAAAAACATGCACAAAAATATATTAATTAATCTTCTAGACTCCTCACATAAAGACATAGATCGCTGGCGGGATGTGTAACTATGAAACAGCAGCTCTGAAATCAAGGTAAATCTTTTTTCATAAACTACAAATTTTTTTAAACACGCTCGAACAACTGGCCATCTTATTTGCGAATTTTCGAAACTTTTCTTCTAAAGCGCCCCATTTTTACAAAAAAGATTAGTTAAAAAAAATCGAACTGTGCAACGGAAACTATACTCATATAGGTTATACAAACAGACTTAAATTTGATTTCGGATCTGCCTGTCCAAAGTTACACATCACGCCAGTGACCTGTTTTTTTCGTGAGGGGTTTAGAAGGTTAATTAATTTATTAAAAGTTATGCATGTTTTCTATTCTTTTATCTTATAACCTCTTAAGACATGGTGCTAAAATTACGTATTACAAATTTTATATGAAAACTGTACAGCATTCCTTAGAAAAGTTCTAAAAAAAAACTCTTATTTTTCGGCCATCGCAGTGATGCGTTGCGCGTTCAGACATTCATAAACTATTCAATTTTACATTCCGACAAACCACATCCTGCCGATGGAAAAAGAATACGAGGGAAAACATATGGTCAGAATGTCGGCTGCCAACCGATGGCCATTTTAACCTTTGGAAACGGTTTTGAACCAGTTTTTAAAGAGGTGAAATCGATTTCTCGCGTTTACGTAAGTACCTGAAATTCCATCGACGTAAGATATCGGTATAGTCAGTTGGTGCGTGTGCAGTTTGTGTGTATGCAGCACGCGCAGCATACCTTGAGCCTCGGCGTTCGGCGGAATTTATTATATCGCGTCCAGTCGAAACCGCGCCGCACATAGCTGGTCGTGCAATGGGACGCGAACATTCTCTCTATGCGGTTGTAAAAATTCAATCGCCTCGTCGGTATTTCTTGCCGCCTGGACAAAAATTTGGAGCAAGAAATGTCGACGCGAATGAATGACACGGTTCCACAGTGGAGATAGATACCGAGCCGCGGCGTATCTAATTAACGAGATTACCTTGCGCGAAACTCGTTTCTCTACCGCCCGTACCTTATTTAGGAGTAGCGCCGTGTGGACGGGCCTTAAGCAGCAAAAGTAAACGGCTGTCACAGCGGCGAGTTGCTGGTTCGGCTCGGCAGCTCGTACGTACGGGCGAGAAAGTACCCCACGGATCGAGCTTGAAAACGCGCGTACACGCCATTTACCGGCTCTAGTCGTGTCTTACATAACCGTGCACAGGCAGTAAGAAAGGCAATTACGTTTCGTTCTTCGCTCCGCAGGATTATTGAGCTACCTCGTATTAGCGCTGGCTAAATTAATCGCGACTCGATCCCACTGTGGGAAAGTTGTCTGCGGTTACGTGCTACCCGGGCTGTTTGACGTTGAACGCGTCGTCTCGTCTTCCCGAACACGCTGCGTCACGTGACCGCCTCGGATTTCAGGGCGACGGGAATTTCTACGCTGTGCAAACAGGAAGGCAGTTCGGGACTATCTAAAGGCGCGATCCCACGGCCGGGGCGAGTCTGTTTGGCGAGCTCGAGTCGGCGAGTCATGGGCGTTCCCACGGCGCGGCTAAGTTCGCCTCGCCGTTCTAGCCAAGCCGAAGGACCTTCTCTTTGACTCGTGCTACATTTACCGACAACTGACGAGAAACCCAAGCCCGAGCTCGTCATTCGCGCCCCGGGATGATACCTTAAGGGGTTACCTACCGTCAGGAGGTAGAAGAAAAATCGAATCTTTGGGAATTTATTTCAGAAAGTACATGCATATTTTTATGCGATGGCTTTTGTATGCAGATGAAGGACACTTTTACAGGCTGTTATGTTATGTTTTGGTAGAAAAATATTTTGTTATTGCACGATTACTACTGATTTTCTGGAAACTGTTTTTAGAAACTTGTTTTGCGGTGACTATTATTATTTGTAACTGAGTTATCTGAAATATAAAAACAAAGAAGATTTTGTTAATACAATAGTTTATCTAGTATTTAATCGTTCCGTTTTGTAAAATATTAATCTGGGACAAAATGGCAGATGTTTAAAGTGAAATGATCGACTTTCGTAGAAAAAGCACTTAATTTTTCATTCATAAAATATAAACTATGCATTGGAAAAACAAATGCTTCGGTTAAAGACTAGATTTGAATGTCTAGAAGAAACCTACAAAGTTTCAGAAAGATTGGTGAAGCGGTTTTGGAGAAATCGTGGTCACCGGTCTAAAAACAGCTTCTGGGAAATCAGTTGTAATTTTGCAATAACTAAATATTTTTATACCAAAACATAATATAATAACCTGTTAAAGTGTCCTTCATCTGATTACAAAAGTCATTGCATACAAATATGCGTGTACTTTCTGAAATAAATTCCCAAAGAATCGATTCTGGTATAGCGCGCGAGTTTCTTGACCATTTTTCAGAATTTTTTATGGGCAATGAAAGTAAGTGTACCACGCAAAGTTTTTTTCTAAATTCTTAATCGTCCTTTTAACTATATTTACAAATTTTTTTGTCACGAAAAAATTAGTATGACTTGTCTCTGGGAAGACATGAAAATTGTGCGTTTTGCCATGATTCTGGCATCTGAGACAAATGATTAATGAAAAATTTTATTCAGTAAGAATATGATTAAGCCGGGAATCCGCCGGGAAGCTATGCTATGCTATGCTATGCTATGCTACGCTACGCTATGTTTTAAAAAAAATTAGCTTCAATACATTCTTACGGATCCGTTTCCACCAAAAGCTACGTTAAAACATAGCATCGCATAACATAGCTTAGCTTTCCGGTGGATTCCCGGCTTTATCGTCTGAATCGAGATTGTTCATTGAAATTAATTTTTCACGAAATAGCGCCATGTTGAACAGAATAGAAAGTTCACCAGAAAAAAACGAACTTATCTGTTCAACATGGCGTCATTTTGTGAGAAATTAATTTTCAATGAATAATATCGATTCAGACGATAACCATATTCTTACCGAATAAAAATTTTCATTAATCACTTGTTTCAGATGCCTACGAAGGACAAAAATATCAATGATATACACATCAGAAGTGTCTATAATCTGTCTAATCTAAATGTGTATGTCATCGATATTTTTGC
Organism: Andrena cerasifolii; assembly: GCF_050908995.1. Taxonomy (NCBI): domain Eukaryota; kingdom Metazoa; phylum Arthropoda; class Insecta; order Hymenoptera; family Andrenidae; genus Andrena; species Andrena cerasifolii. The sequence goes on along the minus strand of NC_135118.1, from coordinate 8,636,618 downwards.
GATTTTCGGTCCCAAATTTTCAGGAAACATTCATGACATATCAAACACTGAAAATAAGAATTTTTTTGTTATCTCTTTCGCATATTTCAGCATATGTCCCCCCCTTAAATGTTTGAAAAATAATCCTCAAAAATAAAAATTCCATTTCTTGTTCGCCTTCATAAATGAAAAGTGTTCTTGAAGCATTTAAACTTTCAAAATTTGAGGGAAAAAAGTTTTTTTGTTTTAGTTTTTCGGACTTATTTCGAAAACCGTTTGTCGCACGAGAGAAGGTAATACAACATAAAATATGCTCCTTGTCCGGATCTACAACTTTTGTTTGACATATTTTTTTATTTACACGTACCTACTTTGAGAAAAACGGTTTACTAAAACGGTGATTGCATTCGCGTTAGAATACGGGATATTATATGAAATTGGATTGAGATAGTAGGGGAGACCGGGGCTAAAAGTTGCGGGGGTAAGTTGTTCCGACGGCTCTATCTTCAAAATAAAAAGAGCGTTGTACTTTAAATTATTTTTTCCGCGTGAGTTGATCACGCCACTCTGTCCCCCACTTTAATAGCGTCCGCGACAGCGAATTGTGTGGTTGTAAGCAAGGACCTATTAGTCGCGTACCAGATAAGTAAAAATTTTTCTATCATTACTTTTTGGTCTATTTCAATTATTTAACGTAGATATTATAGATTGAATCGTCCTTATGGATCAAATGACATTTAAGAACATGGTGTAATAGTGTTTATCGTTTGAATACATGTATAAGCAGAATAATCTTTGAAATTGGAACATGTGTCGGTAGGGGCTAGTTGTTACCGTGACTTGGGGCACGTTGGTACCGTAAAAAATTACCCCGCCGCAAATAGGTCTGTGAAGATAGCACCCCCAAATTCGATTTTTTAAAAAAACTCAACGGCATTCGTTTGTCCTTCGTTTGCCCACGTTTGCCCATAAAATTTTTTTTTTGCCCACCCTACAAAAAAAGTTATGAATAAAATAAAAAATTTGTCTTCATCACCCACGATGAATGCATTTCAATTTTTTAAAAGAAGGATACGAATATACCCGACCTGGCCACGTTTGCCCACTCTCAGATTTCATTTGCCCACCCTCCAGAATTTAAATAAAAAATAAAAACCTCGAAAAGAAGGGTACAGGTGAAGCGATCGCGTTAAAGTTCGATTTTTCTAGAAAATATTATCAAAATCGTTCTTTCAACGATGCAGTCCGTTAGTTTAGATGTAGAAGAGATTTGCCCATGCATTAATTTCGTATGCCCACCCTCCAGAATCGAATTATTAATAAAGATAGCCAAGAAGTGCGGTGCCCGTTGAAGCGATCGCGTTAAAGTTCGATTTTTCTGGAAAATAATATCAAAATCGTTCTTTCAACGATGCAGTCCGTTAGTTTAGATATAGAAGAGATTTGCCCATGCATTAATTTCGTATGTCCACCCTCCAGAATCGAATTATTAACAAAGATAGCCAAGAAGTGCGTCGTTGGAAATAATTCGAGAGTATCGCCAGACATCTGTTTACGTTTCGGCAGTGGCACTCGGCGCTGCGCCCCTTTAGTTAGGGTAGCAGCGCTGCGTGTCGTCATCGAACGTGCCGAAACGTAAACAGATGTCTGCGACACTCTCGAATTGTTTCCAACGACGCACGAAAGTCAGTCGGTCTACAGAGTTCGGGCGCAACTCTTGCGAGATCGTGCGTTCATTTACGGTTTGTGAAGTAACTGTGACATTATATTATTTTCCGTTGTGCGATATCATTGCGGTAATTAGTGAAAAATGACTAGAAAACCACTCTGGTATTATTCTGCACATGCTGCAGATGTGTGAAAAGTGTGAAGTATTCGATGAGCGATACAAATTGAAGTGGATAACATGTCACCAAACACCTTTAACCTTTACGGTAAGAACAATCCATTTTGATAATTCATTCGGAAAAAAAACTAACGGAAAGGTATTCGGTTCAACGGGTACCGCACTTCTTGGCTATCTTTATTAATAATTCAATTCCGGAGGATGGACATGCGAAATTAATGCATGGGCAAATCTCTTCTACATCTAAACTAACGGACTGCATCGTTGAAAGAACGATTTTGATAATATTTTCCAGAAAAATCGAACTTTAACGCGATCGCTTCAACGGGTACCGCACTTCTTGGCTATCTTCATTAATAATTCGATTCTGGAGGGTGGGCATACGAAATTAATGGATGGGCAAATCTCTTCTACATCTAAACTAACGGACTGCATCGTTGAAAGAACGATTTTGATAATATTTTCCAGAAAAATCGAACTTTAACGCGATCGCTTCATCTATACCCATTTTTTCGCGGTTTTTATTTTTTATTTAAATTCTGGAGGGTGGGCAAATGAAATCTGAGAGTGAGCAAACGTGGTCAGGTCGGGTACATTCGTATCCTTCTATTAAAAAATTGAAATGCATTCATGATGGGTGATGAAGACAATTTTTTTATTTTGTTCATAACTCTTTTTTGGAGGGTGGTCAAACGAAAATTTTTGATGGGCAAACGTGGGCAAACGATGGACAAACGAATGCCGTTTAGTTTTTCCAAAAATTCGAATTTGGGGGTGCTATCTTCACAGGCCTTTGCGCAAATGTATAAATTGTTTCCGCTGTGCTTTAAGATGCGAACATATGTATGAAAGGCGGAAAGGGACACGACTTCGATCGAAGATATGCGTAAAGATAAATAAAAACTGTCGCTTTTGGTTTTCTTTTAAAGATAATACATTTTTGTTGGTCCGAACCTTCATAAATAACCATTATTAATAAAATTCTGCTTTATTTCATTAGAAAATGAAATATTTCATTAAAAGGCAACTCTTATATCATTGTAACAACTTACCCCAATGCGATAACAACTTGCCCCATATAGGGGTAAGAAGTTCCGCTTCGATCAGCCACAAATAAATTACTTTCTATGGGAAACCTATTACAATATATTAAACACAAGCTTAAAATCAGAAGATATAATAAATTTAACAAGAAATTAGTCAATAGTGAAGAGAATAACTACATTATTTTCCAGTCATTTTTTATGTTTTATCGAAATCGGAACTTTTAGCCCCGGCCTCCCCTACCTATTATTCAATGCTTCGTTAAATATCGGAGTATTTTTGTCAGAGTATCGGCAATTGAAGCATTGAGAGCAAAAACGACTAACCCATATTTTTTTTAGCGAATTTAAGTTAGTAGCAACAATGTATTCCAATAGTACTAATCATATAAAATGGGACAAATTAATTTCTTTTCTGTGGGTTAGCCCGTTTTTGCTCTTAATGCCTCAATTAGTGTATATCTAGAAACCAATTTTGAATTAAATGTCACGGTTAAGGCCGCGTTGCGAAGTGCAATAAATACGTCGTATAAAATATGTAGAAAAGAATTAATGCTTGCTAAACATGCTGATATTTCGACATTAATGATCTGGAGGCACTTGAAGAATTCTTGTTCCGCAACCGCTTTTTACGGATTCGTCGATTGACGGCTCGTGCCACCTCACGATCAGTAGCCTCTCTCGGTCTCGCGAGAGTGAAATGCTGAAGTGAAAGGGTATGTCTTCCCATGCGTGCTGTTGTTACCTCATAATCTCTGCCGTACGTAACGTCACGTCGAACCGTACCTAGTAAAGCTACATTCACATCGCGATTTCACACAGTGTCTGTATCAAGGCTGCGGAATCGGCAGTCAAAACTCTCAACTCCGACCCTGACTCCTCTTTTTTTTTTTTTTTTTTGCCACTGACCCGACTCTGGCCCCTGCATTTATAATAGATTGTTAATATACTCAGTACATGTGTATATATATATAAATAAATAAACATACTATATATTAAATATTAGTAATTTAGTTATATATATATATATAATATTTAATATATAGTATGTTTATTTATATTATATATCTACAGTATAAAAAGCCAAAGCTACGCTAACAGTGAAATCAAATAAAGGAAAGAACCGATAACGATATTAAACTTTAAATTTGACTAATACATTCAATGGGCATTGAAGCACTTTTTATTCCAATAAAATACAGAGTGTAAAGTAGAGCTCAACAGAGTCGGATTTTTATAAAATTTACTAATATATAGTCGGTGTTGGAGTCGGCACATATTTTTTCGACTCCGACTCCGGTAATCAGAAATTCCGTCTGAACTCCGACTCCGCGAGTCCGACTCCACAGCCCTGGTCCGTACAGCGTTCCAATTCGCGTGCCCTTACAATTTGTTAACAGTCCCGAGACCTCAAAGCGGCGACATCGTAATTAAATATTCTACACTATGGGCACATAATTAAACGGGGCGGTTTTAAAGATCTCGACTTCTCCACACTTTGAAGTACCTAAAAAAGTGTAACAATATTTTGCGAAAAACTGCGCGTCTAGAAAAAAAATACAGTGGTAAAACGGCGCGCAGCAGAGAGAGCAAAGAGTTCTGAATGAAATTTCATATGGAACGTAAAATCACTTGTAGCCAACGAAGTTTTAAGTTTCAATGAATAATTGATAAGCGAGATTTTTCCGACGAATCGTTGCATTTGAAATCGTTTCGAATCAATTTAATTCCCTTCCGCGACAAGGTAATCGTACGAAATTCACGCGCGGCATAGCTTTTCCGTTGGCCTAGATACTGCCGGCAGTCTAGCAAACTCCGCGTCTGTTTTACTCCGATGATGCATAATGCCGTAGTCGTGTTTCCCTTCTTCCTCGCCACGAAAAGTATTACGTGTGAAAGCGTCACGGTACGTCATATGCGACAATTCCTTTCGAGCTTCCGCATGACCACTGCACCACGAATCGACTCGCTCGCAATGCAGATTTCCGCGTTTTACTACTCCTGGACGGGAGAACTATGACGCTATGCAACTGCGCATCGATTTGAGGCGGCTCGTGCGTGGAAAACGTAGTTTTGCAGACGAACAAAGTGGCGATAACGTGTGCTGTTCCCGCGAATCAGCATTGCGCGCAACATGCTGGTAGAATGGCATTTGATCTGTTATACGAGTGATAACGCAAGCTTGCTGTGACTTAACCCGGGTCGCGCTCGATCCACAGGCCTAACCCAGATTGGGGTGGTGGGATTCGAATCGCGCAGGAAAATCAGCGGCGGGGGAGAAGAAACACGGAGTTGAGTGAAGAATCGCGGGAGAGAAGGGCCGTGGCAACCGAAGGCTTCGAACGGCAACCAAATCACCCAACGATCGCCACGGTTCTGTTGCAAAAACTGAAAGTAAAGGGTCCTGCAGACGCTGATGCATGTTGCAGCAGTGAAACGTTGATACATGCATCATGATACATGTTGCTACGTCTGTAGATCGATTTTCGTGTTTCAGCATCAGAAGCGGAACAACTGGCATCTTGCTCACAAGGAAAGTATTTTAGGTGTTGTCCGCCTCCGATCATTTTGATTTTTGGATATGTTATAGAGGACCGAAAAATAAGAAATACGTGTTTTTTTATTTTTCCCTGTTTGCATATTTGGGGGGTGAAAACTGCGTTCAAAGTTAGGGTTGAAAAATCATTTTTGTGGATTTTTGAAAATCTGGTGAGTCAGTCATATTTCGCATTCAAAGACACAAAATTCGTCCATTCACACTATTCCCCTATCTCTAATAGTTCTCGAGATATTCCACAAAAATGATTTTTCAACCCTAACTTTGAACGCAGTTTTCACCCCCCAAATATGAAAACGGGGGAAAATAAAAAAACACGTATTTCTGATTTTTCGGTCCTCTATAACAGATGAAAAATCAAAATGATCGGAGGTGGACACTTAAAATACTCTACTTGTCAGTTTCTAGGCGCGTGAGCAAGATGCAAGAGTCATGAAAGCTGCGTCAGTGTTTCACTGCAACATGTATCAGCGTCTGCTGGGTGTCCCTTAACATCCACACCTGTGAAAAAAAAAAATAAATAAAATCATACTAATCCACAGAAATGCTGCGCGCTGAAATGTAGCCAAACACTTGTCTCGAGTTACTTTTCGTAAAGTTCAACGGAAGGGGTTGAAATTTCATGGCACACACTAGTGCGAGATATCCTGTAGCGGTGTAAAAAATATATTACTTTTAGTTCAATACTTGTTCATAATATTACAAATTACGCGGTGCTGAAAGTTTTCCAATTAACATCGCGTTACTATTCGAAACTCTAAAGATCTATACCCAGCCTATACCCCTTTATTCGCCGTATGATTTCTGTAGTTTTAGTTGTTTATAATAGTTTTACAAAGACATGAATCGAGGGTATGGTAGCTGGGGAAGGTATATAGCGAGGTCGTAAACTCGCGGAAGCGTTTAAATAAACATGTTTCCGGCGTCGACACAAAGGAATTAACAGAAATATAAGAAGATAACGACCTGGAGCCTCGATCAGAGCCGCTACATCAATCGGTGCCGTCGCTCGATAATTTAATTTACGACCTCTCTCTATACCTTCCTTTTCCAGCCGCTATACCCCGTCGTTTCCATACTGGATACGGTCCGTCTGATGCATTATTTCAAACTGTCAATATCCTCATTATCACAAAGTATCATCACACGAACGTCATCGTCCAGGCAGCGTTATTTACGTATCAGCAATAAGAATAGACACCACGGTTATTGCCTATACGTGGCAGGAGGCAAATTACCGCACGTGAAACTGAAAGCGTTCCCTACGTGTCGAATTGTTGCGGACATTAGCCTCGATTCATGTTTAGAAAGGGAACTCGTCTCCATCTTGGGTACATTTTCAAAATATATAGAGACGCGTAGCAGCCAAGAATTAAGTAACGCAATGAGAACGAGGATTAAGCGGACAGCGAAGTTCGAATAATGTTTTAATAGCTCGAAAGTTCCGTTACCCGATGAAAGGGCAACATGTTAAGAGGCAGAACACGTACTAATCGCGTGCCCGCGGATGTAATGGAAATCCATATTCAAATTTCGGTTCGAATAATCGATACGTGGAGCGTCGATTAAGTTTGTAAAAATTTCCACGCGGTTTATCATTTATAAGCAGCAGAAACAGAAAGTGTCTTTAAAGATATAATCCCTTAAATGTTTGGCCGGTGGTTTATTCGTCTTTGCGATCAAAATGTCAATAAAAATGAGGCATTGGGAACAAAACCGGACTAACCTACTATTTTTTTATTTTTTTTTTATAGCAAAATTGAGTTAGTAGAAATAATGCATTCCAATAGGGTCTGCTAATCATATAAAATAGGAAAAATGATTTTTTTCCAGTTATATGCGGATTTTTTCTTGAAAAATTTCGTGGCCGGTCGCCTGCTTGTTTCGAATCAGTCCATTTAACTTTCCTTTATCCTCAATCGCCGCGAGTGAAAGGGCTGAAGAAGAGCGAGAGGGCACGTGACATCCATAAGTTATACATTACGGTCGTTACAGCAGCGGTGTCGTCTATAAAAATAATAATAATAATAATAATAATAAAAAAGGAATAGGACCTCTCACTCGCTGCAACAACTTTTAAAATAACATTTTCTTTTCTCTAACTTACAATACTGTAAAAGCACAGTAATACTAAATAATAATAATAATAATAATAAATAAAGTTTCCGGTTAACAGTAGGCTAGTATAGTTAAGTTCTCGTAGAGTCGAAAATTATGGAGGAAAGTAGCCATATATGGAAAGCCAGGTGTACCTAATATAGAATAGTGCCATTTTTCAACGTCTGACAAATGAATATCTGTGAACCGGCTATAGGCTATCTCACTCGTGACTCGTCAGTCGAGCGAACGTTAGTGACGTGGCAGGATCGTTTTGTCTTGCTGCTGTTCGAAAACTTTTAACGGTGCGTAAATTTGATGTGTCTTTCGTGTTTGTTATTATTTTATCATGTTTATTTGTTTTCTTTTTTTGTCGTTGGCGTACTCGTCTGTGGTATTCATAAGTATTTGTGAAGCTGTGATTTTTTTTTAACTCGGCGGGAGGTGCGCCCCTTATTGTAACACAGGTTGTCGCTACCGGGTCAAAAGAACCCAAAATTGAAACGTAAAAAACCACGGTTTCAGAATATTCTTTTTAACTTTGTAATTTTTAGGTCAAAGTACAGTGTTTTAAGAATCAAACATAATTTATGAATTATTGTAAAATCTTTGTTAAAGTTTTTTAAAAAAATTGTAACAAAAACTCAGTCTTCATATTTTCGCAACTAGCGCCTCTGTGGTAAATTTTACCCAGTAGCGCCTCCCGCCCAGTTAAACATAGTTGCGTTCTATGGAAATTGATGCTTTCTTAATGCGAGTTTAATATTGAAAATTGCTCGTAACGTTAGAAATGTAAGACTGCTCTTAAATTGAGCGTAACAAATATATGACTGAGTACCCATAACAATTTCAAATTTGTTGCGGTTGATTTTGTAGGAATAACATTCGAAAAACAAAATGGTATTCCATGTTTGGCTACTTTTCCCTGCGCGAATTTTCAAGGGTTGAGGGGTAACTTTAGTAATAGGCAACATTCAGAAATTTTAAAACTGAATTGCTCTAACAAAACAGTCGCGTAAATTACATAGGTAGGTCCAAGTAAATCCAGGCACTGACTCCTGCTTGATAGCTCCAAGCGGTTAATAATACACTCCCTTACCACTGACAATTGAATTATCACCTAATTTTCATTACTTTAAGGGGTCATTCTGGTAATCGCGCCGCAAAATTCGGCAACATTCAGGCTTTTTTTCTCAGCGAATACAATGAACAACAATGTCAAACTTTTTTTCATTTATTAAGCTACTTGTAATGTATACTGAACAATTTTTTAAATACACTTTTAATTGTGTTTTTTCAATGTTATCTGGAGTTCAAAATCGCGCCTTCGAAAAGAAATGCCTTTCTGGCGGGAGTGATTTCAGCTCACAGACTCATCTGAAACAATAAAACCAAGCTGATTTTTAGTCATTATGAGTACCGCTATCGCAGGTGCCAGAATTAGCCACGTCAGTCAAAATTTAACAAAATTGCGCACAATCAAACTTCAAGTAAAAATGGAAAATTTCGAAAATTGGTTTCAGCTTGGTATTTTTGTTTCAAATGAGTCTAAGGGCGGTATTCTCAGTCGCTACTTATTCTTAAGCAAATGCTTCAGCATGCGGCATCCTCTACTAACCTAGTAACTAGCAAAGGATGCCGAATGCTTAAGCATTCGCTTAAGAATAAGTAGCGCCTGAGAATACCGCCCTATGAGCTGAAATCACTCCCGCCGTCTTTTCAAAGATAACATTGAAAAAACACAATTAAAAGGGGGTTAAAAAAAACTGTTCCGTATACATTGCAAGTAGCTTAATAAATGAAAAAAAGTTTGACATTGTTATTCATTCTATTCACTGAGAAAAAAAAACTTGAATGCTGCCAAATTTTGCGGCGTGATTACCAGAATGACCCCTTAATTCGTACTTCAGATCTCTATTTTAATATCGATTTATTGATTGCAATGCAACAACATACACTAATTATGATCCTTGGTTAAAATAGGACGTTGTGTTACTGACAGACAGAAACGCATAGAAAATTACAATTCAATAAAAAAAAAGTATAGTAAGAGGTACCTAACAGAAAGATCGCAATCAGCGAACTGACTACTAATCTTGTTAATACCATCAGCCAGACTTAAACGACGTACTGTATAATTAACAAACATTATCGATTACTCGAGCAAAAATTAATATTCCGTTCTTTCTTGCAACGTTCTTTGCGATGTCATCACACACCGTTATTATTCAAAATTCTTTTTACGCGATTAAACGCACCACTTAAAGGTAATTATCTAAAACTGCAAACATCTAAGCTAGAAACTTAATTGCAATTGAGAAGGATACTTCTGCGCAACCTATACGACTTGCATCACTCATAAAATCGCAATATTTACAATTTGAAAAACGATTTTTTTTATCTCCGTTTAAATATCACTGGCATTTCGCATCTTGTCGGATGAGGTATACCTAATGCTCCTTTAAATTTTGAAAATAGAATCGAATCCCGCCAATGAGGCACGGCTTTCGGGCGACCGAATGCTTGGGTCGCTGGGTAGAAGGTGAAATTACAAATGCCCGAGCTGTTTCGAAATACTTGTTTAAACGTTTCCAAGGAAGAAAGTGTCGAGCTATTATGGGGAGCACCGTGTGCTCGTAGCACCGAGCGTGTCCACTGCTCCTAACGCCTTTTCTTCCGTCAAATTTCTACGAGCATTTACACGATCCTGGACGTTTACTCTAACTTTCATTTCCTGCTGTTGACGTAATCTCGGAATTCGGCGTTAACCACGTACCTTCGTTAAAAAGTGAAAGTGTACCGACCGGATGAAAAAGTTTCCGTAGCCTCCTGATCGTCCTCGGGGTTCTGTATAATTTCGCCGTTCGCGCGGAATCGCGCTGGACGCACGGCGGACGGCGGAGGTACGCAATTTTATGGGTAACGGTGACGGGAACTGGGTTAAGGACAGCGCACGAACTCGGGCCAAGTCGATCGATTAATTGCGAACCGGTCCTTTTTAATCGAACGACCCGTGGCGACGACGCGCCGCAGAAAAACGTACAGGCAGCACCCGTGTGTGTGCGCGCTTACGCACGTGCGCATACGAGCGTGTATGTGCATAAGTACACACGTGTCTGCACGTACCCGCCGAGGATAGGCCTCAACCGAGCGAATAGTCGCTGCACATGCCCGCTCGAGTCACGTAGAATGTGCCTACGTGTTTCGAGGAACCCGTCAGAGAACATAACTCCCGGCTAGGGTTCGCTTTCAATGAACACATGCAGCATGCCCGGTCTGAGTTACGTTGAGAAATATATTTCTCAACTATTCAATACACGAAATACTTGTTCGGATGGAAGTTGCTGATCTTAACCCTTCGTTGACACTCCTCCTTTTTCGATCAACTTTGACATGCCTGGGCGGCTCACACCCAGAACAATTTTCCAACGACTGCCATTATTATCTGAAGAATCCAATCGTCGTAACAAAAATCGTGGGTTTGTTTTAAGGTCTGTAGAATGTATTCCAATAGTTTTTTTTATTGAAATTTAATCACAGTTATTGTGGGAAAATTCTAGATTACTACATGTCGAGAAAAACGAAGAAAATTTTTAGATAGTTGTAACTTTTACCTGGGTGGCTCACACCCAGAACAATTTTTCAACGACTGCCATTCTTATCTGAAGAATCCAATCGTCGTAACAAAAATCGTGGGTTTGTTTTAAGGTCTGTAGGATGTATTCCAATAGTTTTTTTTATTGAAATTTAAGCACAGTTATTGTGGAAAAATTCTAGATTACTACATGTCGAGAAAAACGAAGAAAATTTTTAGATAGTTGTAACTTTTACCTGGGTGGCTCACACCCAGAACAATTTTTCAACGACTGCCATTATTATCTGAAGAATTCAATCGTCGTAACAAAAATCGTGGGTCTGTTTTAAGGTCTGTAGAATGTATTCGAATAGTTTTTTTTATTGAAATTTAATCACAGTTTTTGTGAAAAAATTCTACATTACCACATGTCGAGAAAAACGAAGAAAATTTTTAGATAGTTGTAACTTTTACCTGGGTGGCTCACACCCAGAACAATTTTTCAACGACTGCCATTCATATCTGAAGAATCCAATCGTCGTAACAAAAATCGTGGGTTTGTTTTAAGGTCTGTAGAATGTATTCGAATAGTTTTTTTTATTGAAATTTAAGCACAGTTATTGTGGAAAATTCTAGATTACTACATGTCGAGAAAAACGAAGAAAATTTTTAGATAGTTGTAACTTTTACCTGGGTGGCTCACACCCAGAACAATTTTTCAACGACTGCCATTCTTATCTGAAGAATCCAATCGTCGTAACAAAAATCGTGGGTTTGTTTTAAGGTCTGTAGAATGTATTCGAATAGTTTTTTTTATTGAAATTTAAGCACAGTTATTGTGGAAAATTCTAGATTACTACATGTCGAGAAAAACGAAGAAAATTTTTAGATAGTTGTAACTTTTACCTGGGTGGCTCACACCCAGAACAATTTTTCAACGACTGCCATTCCTATCTTAAGAATCCAATCGTCGTAACAAAAATCGTGGGTTTGTTTTAAGGTCTGTAGGATGTATTCCAATAGTTTTTTTTATTGAAATTTAAGCACAGTTATTGTGGAAAAATTCTAGATTACTACATGTCGAGAAAAACGAAGAAAATTTTTAGATAGTTGTAACTTTTACCTGGGTGGCTCACACCCAGAACAATTTTTCAACGACTGCCATTATTATCTGAAGAATTCAATCGTCGTAACAAAAATCGTGGGTCTGTTTTAAGGTCTGTAGAATGTATTCGAATAGTTTTTTTTATTGAAATTTAATCACAGTTTTTGTGAAAAAATTCTACATTACCACATGTCGAGAAAAACGAAGAAAATTTTTAGATAGTTGTAACTTTTACCTGGGTGGCTCACACCCAGAACAATTTTTCAACGACTGCCATTCATATCTGAAGAATCCAATCGTCGTAACAAAAATCGTGGGTCTGTTTTAAGGTCTGTAGAATGTATTCGAATAGTTTTTTTTATTGAAATTTAATCACAGTTATTGTGGAAAAATTCTAGATTACTACATGTCGAGAAAAACGAAGAAAATTTATAGATAGTTGTAACTTTTACCTGGGTGGCTCACACCCAGAACAATTTTTCAACGACTGCCATTCCTATCTGAAGAATCCAATCGTCGTAACAAAAATCGTGGGTCTGTTTTAAGGTCTGTAGAATGTATTCGAATAGTTTTTTTTTTGAAATTTAATCACAGTTTTTGTGAAAAAATTCTAGATTACCACATGTCGAGAAAAACGAAGAAATTTTTTTAGATAGTTGTAACTTTTACAAGTTTCAATATTAGAAGCTAAATATCTACAGAGTTGTTGCTTGGGTATAATATTTTGAGAGAGAAAATAATTTGTAAGTCAGCTTTGGAGAAAAGGCGCTCGATTGATTGCAATGCCACTGTGCGGACAGAGCAACTAATACACGGTTACTTAGTAAGGAAATAGCATCGCTATGACATTTAAGAGTTCTGTAGTGGAGGTAAGTTGGGGTCTCATATTAGGAGAGGTCGTCATATTCGGCTACTTCACCCTACCGGTACAGAATGTGTTATTAAACCTTCGGTGGGCGCGGCCGCGGCAGTTAGTCGCGAATTTTACATTTCGTATTGTACCATATATTCAAACTGGATCCATGTCCAGTTAAGGATTCTTCCAGCGGACATTTTTGCATCATGCTACGTACTTGTCAGGTTCAAATTCAGTTTGGAAGTGTCTCTAATTGAATGAAAACGAATTGCTTTGATTTTTGGGTATGCTTTATAGGACCGAAAACTAAGATATACGTGTTTTTCATATTTAGGGGTGAAACCACCCCTCAAAGATATAAGGTTTTCAGGTGTTCGTCTCTGGTTGCTTTTCATTGGATTTGTTATGTTCGTGGCAGTCGTAAGAATAACAGAACAAAAACAATGTGTCAAAAATATTGTAGAAATGTGTGTAAGACGCACAGTCACATATTTGCAGACTGTGTAAACTGTGAAAGCGAGCAGCAGATGGATGTGGACTAATTTTCTGTTTATTATCTTCATCGCCATTAATAATCAATGTTCATCGAATAAAATATTATTAAGCAACTAATGTAATTTCGATTTTCTGCAGTGAGACCTAAAATTGTCTAAATTTAGAGGTATCAGTTCTCGGAACTCCGATTGCCGTGTAAAAGCCGCAACGCGGCGCCCACTCATGCAAGTCTGAAGAGCGCGCCCACCGAATGGTTAACGTGGCAATTAATTGAATGTTTCAGATACGATAGTTTAACCACCTGAAAAGCAGTTAGGTTAAACACATCAAACAGTTTCTAGATCTCTACGAAGCAGGTAGGATTTTCTTAATACGCTTAAAAGGTAAAGGACGCGTGGGAATTCAAATATTTCAACGTATCTTGTGAAATGAAGAAATGCTAGATAGGAAATTTTAACTAAGGAGGGCAGTGCGTTTGCAGCGGTTTTAATATCGTCTTAATTTTCTTAATTGGAATTCTTCCATTAAGCTACATGTTTCATCGAGTATTTACTGTTTATAGTTTGACGATATTCAAATTGTTTCAATATCGTGAAAATGGAACAGCGACTGAATATGATATTGAGATTGGATATAAAACGAATGAAATTGTTTAAAGCGATGATAACATTGCCGTGTTTTCCATTTCAAGTTAACCATTAAATACTGACACCCACTGTTTGTACATTAACACGGACACAGAGTCTGTCAGACTCCGATCAAAACATATTGTTATTAAATATTTATACAATTAATATGACTTCAACTGTGAAACAACACGAATTACGCGTTTTTATTAAACGACTTAAAAGCTACAAACATAAGAAAATCTTTTAATCTTCAATACACGTAAATAAAATTGCATAATATTTCTATAAAAACTGAAACATTTGTTTTTTAAGACAATACAGTGAACATAATGATATAATAAATAAAACAACTTGAACTGAATTCTAAAGATTCAAAGAGGCATATTCGCTTTTCGCAGTTCACGCATGCGAGGACAATATTTTTTCTTAATTTGGAAGGGCATATGTAACAATATTGTCGTATTTCCAGAAGTTCCTCTTGCATTTGCTGTGGATCTTCTGGCACACGCAATATACGAAGCGTTAAATGAGACGTTTATTTTGAAAGTGGCGTGAGTCCATTTTCCGAAAAAATCGAGTTAGCTATCTTAATAGTTACACTTTTACACGATCCTTTCATTCCGAAGCAAATTGTTACTAATATATTTAAAATCATTAAAATTTTGTAAAACGAAAATATGCTGGTCAATTTTGATGTAAAAATTACTTGACAAAGAATAAAAGTTGAATATTTTTTTGATTTTATAACATAAAAGTGTATACATTTATTTTTATTTCAAGGGAAATTTACTTTTCCTATGGACTTGTGCTTTCTTAAGAATTGAAAACATCATTTCATTGATTTTGAATGTGGCGTAAGTCCATTCATAGCCATCAAATACATATTATTCCTTAAATAATGTTAATTATACTAATTGGGATGATGAATTTAACACCCTATGGAAAGCCAAAAACATTACACTGCTATGTTATCTGTTACCCATATTTTTCAATTTAATCCAACGCAAACCCCTCAATATCTCGATTCGAACATAAATGGACTTACGCCACTTTCAAAATAAACGGCTCAAATATTGTAGTTGTTTATTTACAGTTCTTTATTCGCCTATTTTATAATGAGGTCATATATTATAAGTACATATAAGTCGAGCTACAAAAATCCGAGGCTGTTATCGCTTTGACAAGTTGCGGAGCACTGAAAAAGAGAAAGGCACTCGGCGGTAATTTCCCGAACAATTTGTGGTGGGAGCAACAATAAGAAATGTATCACGCGGAATCTGTCAGACGTAACAGTAGTTAAGAGTTAAATAAATAGTTGCATCTAGTTTCTATCTTTTTAATTACTCGAGAAATAACTGCGCGTATGCGGGCAAATCAGACATATTGTGTGCGAAACGATAAAAGCATGTACTTTTACATTGGAACACATCCTTTAGCTAATTAAAAGCATTTTTTACCAAAGTTATTTTAAAAAATTCTTACAACAATAAGAATCGTGTGATAAACAAAAGAACAGATTATTCAGATATTAATACTAATCATTTCGGGTAAAGTGGATATTTAATCAATAACGATGCATAATCGTTCTAATTTAAAATCCTTATACTACTAAAGTATGATTCATCCTAGTTCACGGTAGTTACAGAATTGTTTGTGTCCATGATGCAAAAAGGTAATTCACGTTCCATAAAGATCCATCGGCGTGGATAGTTTATAATCCTGGGGGGTGCTCGCATTCCCAGTTCACAACATCTGGCGTCCTTCTGGCATTCTTAGCTCATGCCCAGTATGTTTTGTTCGCGACAGGAACATAAAAACGAGCTCTTCTGCCCATGTTGCCGCGAAAGGAGGAACAAAGATTTAGTTATAACGCGGTTCAACTACAGTTGATCTCAGAGCAAAGGAGTGCATTATCTGAAGCGGGTGCATTTAATTTTAATCATTCTCGACATGAAAATTGACAAACGCCGAGCAACAATCTCGTTGTTTCATTAAATAAGCAATATAATATATTCATTTTCTCATTTTCTGCGGATGTACTTCCGAATGGCCCCAAGTGGCGGATCGACACGAGGCTTGAGGGGATGGGTGGGGAGGGGGTGTGGACTCTAAATCTGAAATTGTAGTTTCGGGAATTTATTAGTTTCCGAAATATTAATAAAAAATTATTCTTAATTTTTTTTACAAATTATTTTTTTGGACTGCATATACGCAGCCGTAACGGGGTTTCTACTACCCTCCCCCTAAATTGTCCTACGGACAGCTGGACGCGTTCCCCTTACCACCGCGTGCCCCTCAGGCGCCTAAATGGCACGCATATTTAGCTAAAATTCAAAGCCAATTTTCTCGAAAACGAAGCGTGATGTTAAAAAATTGTGTTCTATATTTTCGTCTTATTTTGGCCCGTAGAATCCACCCTGTGTAACAGGATGGATCGCATCTCCAAGTTTCTGGTTGAAATCTCCAAACTTACATCGCTTTACATGCGTAATGTCGGAATAAGTCAACAGAAATACTAAAAGTTTTTTTTTATTAATATCTCGTAAACTAATAAATTGCCGAAGCAACAATTTTAGTTTTAGGGTCCAAACACCTCCCCATCCCTCGCCACAAATCTCGCGTCCATCGGCCACTGGGGCCATTCGGAAGTACAGCCAAAATTTATATGGATCGAAAGCACGATTCGAACAACATGGAAAAATAACAATTTTGAGTTTAGGAATCTATTCGGTAAAAAGTTATTAAGTAAAAGGGACTGTGAAATTTTTACGTATATTCTTACCCCAAATGTGATCAACTATTACGCTTCAATTCGAAAGGATACTTTTGTTTTTAACCAATACACACAACGTAGGCCTAAACTCACATTGGTTCGCTATCTATACTAATATCTAATATACTAAATTTTTTTTTATTAATATCTCGTAAACTAATAAATTCCCGAACCAACAATTTTAGATTTATGGTCCAAACACCTTCCCCACCCCTCCCCACAAATCTCGTGTCGATCAGCCACACTGGGGCCATTCGGAAGTACAGCCTTTTTTGCTCGCATACTATAATTTCCATGTACTTACAGCAAGCGACATTCGCATTTCTGTTTAATCTATGCTGATGATATAAAAAATTCTAGATACCATGTGCAACTCCCACATTTAATAATTGTAAGTGGAAGCCATTAAGATTAAAAACATTGAAGTCGCGCATTTCTATAAAGGACATTCGTAATTCTCGCAACTTTGTACTGAAATTAAACCGGGGACACACTTGATCTATAGTGCACAGCACAAAAACAAAGGAGAGATCCAGCGATGTCCTTCCATCACTGTCTTAATGGCGTGCTTCTGAAAAGAGCGGGTAAAGAAGAAGTGGACGAGATTGAAGTGCTTCCGGTTCCGCTTGGTTTCTCCTGCTCCATAAATATTTTGACAGACTTGAAAAAGGTTTCTTCCCTTTCCCTTTATTCTCACGGTTTGTACTTTACTCCCCCGTCTCGGCTTCGCCCGAGATATTAGCGTGATTGATTCATGTTTATTAGAATTAGTATCTTTTAAGGAAATTAAGTATTTTCAAAGAAGCTGAATTTCTTCATAACATTTCGAAAAAGATAACATTCTCTCCTAATTTGGGAGATTTATTTTCCCTCCAGCGGAACACATACCAGGCGCTTCTTTGTTCCATGTTAATAACGTGTTTTTGAGAGATGCTACGCAGCCTGTGCCCGTCCTAGAGTATCCAAGAACGACGTGTTAAAATTTGAGAAAGGTCAGTTCAATAGGTCTTGAGTTTTGCGTGAACATAAAAATCGGCTCTCTCTTTATGTAATAGTATAGATATATACCAGCGTCCGACACACCGTCCAAAAACCTACAAACTATTTATCTAAAACCCCGTGCGATACTTTCTTCTTTGCAGCGCCCCTTACGCGCTTGCCGTATCATTTTCATGGACCGATGGATCGATCGATTGTCTCGTTCAATCATTTGTCGTCGTAACGCTTCGTGAACCTGCGAGTATGAATTCAGGACCTTGACACGCTTTTCTCTTCGTTATCTTCCTTTTCATTCATTCTTGTTGCACCTACTATACGAGATTTATTATACACAACATACTTCGCTTTCCTTTTTTAAGAAGTACCTACCCACTTGCTGTTTATACGTAGGAAATAATTTTAATCAAGTGAAGCTATCAATTAATCGTTAAAATATCTTCTTCAACGGATTCAGCCAGCGACGTATAAATTACACACCATTGGATAACACACTTAAGGAAAATGCTTTTCCACCGCTTGTAACGGAGGGCTGTGGATTGGAACGAATGGCTAGGCATTTTTAATGATGTATATATCTGTAAACGTTGATAATTTAAAGTTGTATTATACAGTTCATCTTACTTTTATTTTCTTTTTAGTGAAAAGTTAAATTTTTACGAAAGGGAAAAGTGTTGTTTGCACCGTTGTTCTAGCATTAATAGCAGTAAATTCTTTTGAATTTTTTACTTTAGATGATCGACTTTTGAGCAGCAGTGGTCACCGCAGAAGCCTTTTTTTTTTATAGAGAATCTTCGAGTGATGGACAATAACTTAATTATTGATAAATATTTTTAAATAAATATATTACGATGCACGGTACTAGATGCAATGCTTAAAAGGAAAAAAGATTTTTTGAGAAATGTGCTATAGCTTTTGAGTAAAAAATTTCCAAAAACCACCCTGTTTCGGCCTCCTGACTGAGCATGAACCTTTCACGCACCTACTATTAATCACAACCTGGATCGACAGTATGCAAGAATTTAGCCAGCGCGGTTACCCGAACCATGGTCACACTTTTTGTCAGATCAAGCGCGTGTATATCGAGTACGTTCTGTTGCCCAACTATATCCCTGGGTGATAGGAGTTTTCCATATCTTGAATTGGGGATTTTATAAATCGCGTTGAATAGACTTGCAGAAAATTATATGCGTGTGATGTCAGCGGATATCTTTAGAATACGTGTCAGCTACCAAAATATAAAAACACTGGATCCGTGTTTTGCTGACCGAAAGAAGAATACACGCGAAAGTGGGTGTTAATCGTTTCAATATAACATAATACATATAATAGAAATTCATTAAATTATATAGTGGTAACACTCGCCGTGTATTAAATATTGAAGTAACACCATAAATTTTGCTGCATTCTAGTGGATATTTATTGCCAAAATATTGTTTCATTACTGAAACGTTTATCGAAAATCATGTATTTTATATAATTCATATCAATTTTAATTTCAATTTTTCGCGGGGTACTCCCTTTGATGCAAAGGATAATTAACAAGAGAGACCTAGAACGTTTAAAGGCAGGGGAATAAATACCAAAAAAGTCAACGCGATTAAAAAGTGCGTTGGCATTTAAACAAATACGGTGTAGCCAGTTGTATTTTCCTTAAATCATAGGATGAACTTGTAGGGAAAATAGAGTATGCTTTTTTAGATGGGAGATAGGAATATGAAACTTTAATCTCTGTAGGAAATTAAGCCCAGTTTTCGCTTTATTCGAGATAATAGTACCTATATATTTTAAATACTACAATGTTAAAATTTGTTTAAATTTTCTCCGCGGTTTGCGCGTGTGTTCGAGTAGATCAGTTTGCTCAATAATGACTCTGACACGTTATCGGGCAACGAATATGTCATTGATTCAACGCATATGTATGTATATCTACACGAGAAAAAAAATACATTCACCCGCGTGCAATGCTTTGCGTCACTCGAGCCCTCTGTTTGCACTCGTATTATCGAATTTAGAGAAGACGAGTCGTACAGAATTTGTCTGAATCGCTTCTATGATTGCGCGGAGCACGGATGAAACACAAATGCAGCTTGACGATCGTACACATCGTAGAAAGCACTTTGCACGAATACAAGTGGATCTAGTTCTAGTTAGCCTTTTGCGTTTCGCAATTGAAGTTCGTTTTACGGTTTTTCGCCCCAGTTTCATCCGATAGCGTATCTGCGAAACATATCGAATAATCCTTGAATATAAGAAATTAAAAGGAAGAATAATGTTATCTATTTGCCAACGATAAACTGAGAATGTTGCAATTGCCAAACACGTTCATTTTCAACGGGAAATTATCGCCATAACAGCTTAACTACATTCATCGACAACTGTGCCCAGCTAAACAAAACTAATTGTAAGTGCTTGAACACGATCCAGAAATGGTCGACGTCGAGTGCTAATATCAAATTAACGTTCACGGCTACCGTCGATAGTCAACCACAAATCAAGAGTACAGGTACCCGCTTATTCACTGTGGCATTAATAGCGCAGCTATTTCGTTAATGATTGGCGAATGAGTAAACACGCGACGAAAATGAAAGTATGGATTTTATTGAGAGTCTCAAGTTCATGGGAAGAAAAATATTCCATATGAAATTTAAAAGTTAAAGGTAATTCATGGAACTACAAGTTCAGTGGCTGTCTTCCAATATTATCATTATCCTTATCATCATCAGAAGTTGATATTTGAGTATTATAAAACATCAGAGTTTCATCAGGTATATAGGGTAAAATGGGGAGTGATGGATCATTTACATAACTTTTGTAATGCTGGTTAAATTTCATGACCATTACCGTAGGTACTTCAGTTCTATATGTTGTTCTTCCCGCCAGAAGTTTATCTAATTGCGTTGCATTTATGTACATGAAGTGGAAGGATTTCAGGTTTTTTAACCCTTCGTTGAAACTCTGGGTGTGAGCCACCCATAAGCTGATTTTGACGCTCTGTACCTTCTATATGTAAAATAAATACCTTTTCCCCAAAGCTGACTTGCAAACTATTTTTTCTCTCAAAATATTATATCTGAACAATAACTCTGCAGATTTTTAGCTTCTAATATTGAAATTTGTAAAAGTTACAACTATCTAAAAAAATTTCTTCGTTTTTCTCGACATATGGTAATCTAGAATTTTTTCACAAAAACTGTGATTAAATTTCAATAAAAAAACTATTGGAATACATTCTACAGACCTTAAAACTGATCCATGATTTTTGTTAGGACGATTGGATTCTTCAGATAGGAATGGCAGTCGTTGAAAAATTGTTCTGGGTGTGAGCCACCCAGGTATGTCAAAGTTGATCGATAAAAGAGGTGTGTCAGCGAAGGGTTAATTTAACGTGGATATAAAAATTTCTTGCTTAGGTGCAATTTCATATTTGCGATATGTAAAGTCAGACACCTATTTTATTAAGTTTTACCGCCTATTATACTAATTTGGAGCGTTTTTAACGATTTCTAATCTAAAACTTGGTGTACACTTTGGTATGTAATTAAATACAAGCTGGTTCATCTGACTCTTAAAAATGGGATAGTTGAACCTGATGAGAAGGGGTTAGTTGGACCACTATATGTATGTATATGTATAGGTATGTACATACAGTGGCGTGCAAAAATTTTCGTCCACCCTTTAAAATCGCAGAACTTTTTTAAAATTAATCCAAACAACTTGAGTTTTCTTGAGAAACTAGAAGAATTAGTTTACTATGTGACGTGATTCGTCGTTTTGAAAATAAAATGCACTTGGTCGGGATAGCCAAAAAAATAGTGAAACTCGTTTCTTAAACTTTTTATGAGCCTGTAATGAAAATTCAAAAATCCCGTTTGTAGGTTTATAAGTAAGTTATGTACATGCCTAAAATTTCATGAAAATCGGTTAACGTTGCTCTGAGCTATAAACGCTTAAATATCGCAGAATAAGGTCGACAATTGCGAAATTAGCGAAATTCCCGAAATCAACGATTTTCACCTCCATACGGAAGTTTCGCACGAAATATATATTTTTTTCTAATTTCAAAATTATCGGTGTTCCGAATTCTTTGATATATCAATCATTTCACAGTGAACGCAATTGTACAAAGTTCGATAACTCAATGAAGCACAACGTGAATACAGTAGGCTATAACTTAATTTACTGTTTAATTTACGCGAACATTGATTTTCTTTGTACGCATTTACGTACATATATGAAGAAGGTCATTTATTGGGTAGTGTTCATTATTTCAATTTACCAAGCGGGGGGTAGAATCGTGTTTGGAATAGGGATAAGCAAAGCTGTTACATCACAGCACGAAATTAAATGTGTATACTGTGTATGGCCCAGCAACGAATCGGGCATTGGCTCAGTAATAGGGCGGAGCGATACTATAAAGGCGAAAATTTAATTTTTAATTAACCAAACGCAACTGTAAACAAATTTTGGAAAAATATTCAAGTCTTCAGGTTCCTTTTTTTCCTAAAAATGATTATATGATTATATGATTATGTGATTATATGATTATATGATTATTTGATTATATGATTATTTGATTATATGATTATATGATTATATGATTATATGATTATATGATTATATGATTATATGATTATATGATTATATGATTATATGATTATATGATTATATGATTATATGATTTATATGATTATATGATTATATGATTATATGATTATATGATTATATGATTATATGATTATATGATTATATGATTATATGATTATATGATTATATGATTATATGATTATATGATTATATGATTATATGATCATTTTTAAGAGAAAAAGGAACCTGCAGACATGAATATTTTTCAATTTTTTTTTACAGTTGTGTTTGGTTAATCAAAAGACAACTATCCCGCACCCAGGCCAGCTGAAAATTCAAATTTAAATTTTCCGCTCCGCCCTACTCAGTAAATCTCTACATCGAGTGTGTTAATTATTTACATTGTAAATATTATCGACTACTGTGCGAGTCGTGACACGAGACACGTTTTGCTTTTATGCAAAACAAATTAATTGGACGAGTAAACGTTCCGATTAAGAAGTATTCACGCTGCTTTATCTTTGTGACAATGTGAAATGTATATGATTACAAACATTCACGCGTTAAACGCAAAAAATCCATTATCAGTTTGTTTAACGGATGGAATAGCCGCGATGTGTAAATGAATACTTAGTGTATTGTACGATTCAGTTCTTTTTATAATACCTACAAATAGTAATACTGTTTTGGGTCCAAGGTTCAAAATTGTACCGGTAGAATTATTCACAGGCAAAATGAGATGCAATTTGAGGAACGACTGAATTATGCAGAAACTTGATTCCCGTATAAATCCTTCCGCCAATCCAGCACGTTACCTGTCGTAAACATTGTTACCACGTACTTTAGTATATAGACATGGATTACAACTTAAGTCGGAATTACATTTTTCTCGAACAACACAACTTGAAATAGGGTGCAAAATAGGGTTTATATAATAGCCGACTTTTGAAAAAACCGGTTTTCGAATTCCAGTATTCCACAAACACCGGTTTTTGAATTTCTTACCAAAAATAAATAATTAAAATAGTAAAAAATATTTGTACTTAACAAAATTTCAGTTTTCTTTTTTTTTAATATTTATGGAACTACAAAAATATAAGAAAGTGAAATATACTACATACAACACCAAATAAAAAAAACTAAAATAACCAAAAATCCGTAGGAAATAAAAATTATAAATCTTAATTTTATTTAGTATTTTTCTTCAGGTAATATGAACTCGCGAAAATTAGTTTTACGGAAAACTTTTACTACAATATGCTTGTACCCGAGGCGATTTCAAGCCAAAATGTTTACGTTTTTAATTAAATAATTAATTAAATTTTGCATATCAATTCTAGTATCTAAAACCGGTTTTTTAAATTTAAAAACCATTTTTCGAATTGTACAAATTTACCCCCCGCCCCAATGGTTTTTTAAACCCTGTTGTTAAAAACCGACAATCCTTAGTGGAAAATATAGCGGTTCGATTGATATTCTGTAGAATTTCTTGGCGATTATGGTACATATCGACGATCTTTAATCTGAATAGATGCAAAAGTAAATTAAATTTGAACATATTATACGATTAGTATTCCACTATTAGTGAACTGTTAATTTTAAACTGCTTTTCCGTTAAAATTTACATTTTTGGAGTTATCAATGGCAAGAAGTGATGTCGATTCTACGAATACGTAGTGTGGATTCCTCGTGATGAAGAAAGGAATGCGTTTAATACTATACACGAAGTTTCACAGAAATCTGACAAACAAATTGTTGTTTCGGGTCGTGGCAATTTTACTTTCGCTCTCCTTTATACGCGATGGATAAAAAAAAAATTACATTTTATCTCGTGTCAATGTTTAACAGAACACGAATTTTTATTTACTCCCGATGCCGTGTAAATTATCGACATATTAGCAAACACGTCGATTTGCTGAAAACTTGCGGTATCTGAACTCGTATACGATACGCGTAATCGAACACACTCTGCATTCACCGGATTTGTTTTGCGCCGTGTCTCTGTACATGTGCTGATTATTATTCGGACTGATTTTACAATTTGAATTAACGAGTTAATTTTAAAAATACACATTCGACTTAGCATAATATAATCGAATGAAATTTAAGTCTTTATGGAAAATTAGAAATAGAATGCGCAGAGAAGTAATTTTGGAGGTAGGTACTTTAAAGCATTTCGTGTTTGATAACAAGACTCTGTGTCATCTATGCGTATTAAAAGCACTTGTAGGTGTGTAACTGCTTATCTTCCATGAATATCCTTTTAGCGTAGCTGAACGCAATAGAATCTTACTGATTGTGCGGTTAATTGTGTTATACTGAGGAGAGGAGGCACATGTGGCAATGGTATACTATACATACATGTACGTCTATATTTGAATATCTCCGTTGCGTTTGAATTTATGAACAGGGTGCAAGGGAGAGTTTTTATTTAATTCGAAAAGTGGAACGTGATAATGGGAAAATTATTGTTTTCAATGTCGTCCTTTCCAAGCGTTTAAGGTCGTCAATATTTCTTAAATGAAATCCTACACTTAATATGTACTCGTCCTTGATACTTAATACTCTTTCTTAATCGGAAGTCACAGTGAACCCAACGATGTGTCCATACTAATCTGCGTAATGTAAATAATAACACCATTGCTTCTCTGTCTCGTAATACGCGAGTAGCTAACACATATACATACGTATATACAGACTCATCTAAAGAAAAGATCAAAGCATGTAGGGGCATGTAGTACTCAGAAAAAAAATACATAAAAAAATGTCAACAAAGGTGTGCAAATCAATTCCAACGCAAATAAGGTGAGATAAAGATGGGTGTTCATTTCAACTCCAATTTTTATTTCGACCATTTCACAAAAAATCTTAAAGAATTAAAGTGGAAAGTAAAGTTATATATATATATGTACGTCAATTGTTTTCCGCGCCTAGGAAAATACGCATTGAAATTCGAATGGCATTATTATCGCTAGTAGTGTCCACGATTTGCAAGTCCTTGCTCCATTATTATCAGTTAGGCCACGCAAGCTGCTAGAATGCGTGTCGTTTGCTTCAACGATATGTTGATTATTTAAATAGTGTGATGTACAGTGCCGAACAAAAGTAACGGGACACCCTTTTAAAACAGAATAACTTTTTTAAAATTGGTCCACGACTTGAGTGTTTCTTTGAGAAGGTAGAAGGATTAATTTACTAGGTGATGTGCTTCGTCGTTTTGAAAAAAAATTGCAATTGGTCAGAATACCGAAGGAAAAATTGAAGGTCGCTTTTCAACTTTTTTATCTGAGCCCGTAATAAAAATTAAAAAATTCCGTTTGTAAATTTAAGTAAGTTGTATACCCACGTGCTGAAAATTTCATCGGAATCAATACCACATGAAGTAGCGCTGGCCTGTGATTTTAACGAAACTTTCTATGTAGGTGGAGAACCGACGTTTGTTGTGTTTACTTCACCCCTATCCTACCCTGCTGTTTGCGTAAACACACAGTACCTTATGAAATATTTATTAATAAAAATAGTATTTCACTGTATTAAGTGTCTGTGACAGTGTTTCCCAACGTTTTTGAGCCGTGACCCCCTTTTATAATATTCAAATAACCTGTGGATCTCCCCCCTCCCCACATTAGGTAAGTTAAATTTATTAAGGTGAAGAAACTACATTAAAAATAGGTATTTTAGAATATAATTCTGATTTAATGATATTTAAAAAAAAACCGTGGCGACCCCCCAGGAAACACTTCGCCACCCACCGGTTGGGAATCACTGGTCTTTGACTTAAAATTCCGTGAAAGTAAGACGATATCGTTATAGGTCGCAGCGTTGTAATCCTGCAGACCGAGATCAAGTACCGTTTTACCACAGATCTTTTTCCTTGCACTTAGTTTGGATTCGCACAGCAAATGATTAAGCTATTAAATTAAAGTGATCTATGTTACCAGTTTCATTACGATTAGATAAGTTTTTAA
Source organism: Andrena cerasifolii (assembly GCF_050908995.1). Taxonomy (NCBI): domain Eukaryota; kingdom Metazoa; phylum Arthropoda; class Insecta; order Hymenoptera; family Andrenidae; genus Andrena; species Andrena cerasifolii. The sequence continues at coordinate 8,610,113 of NC_135118.1, read as the reverse complement.
TCACTTCCACCACGCTTTCATAAATTTCTTTCACCGTTCGAAAGGCAAACACAAAAGTATTGAAATATTTTTCTCTGTAATCTTGCATTACACACGTACGATTCTTTATTACTAAATATCAAAATGTTCTTCGACTGTCTACCTACAAAGGACGATGTTACACTAGCGGACAAAAAAGATGCCACTTTTTCGATTTAATCTGATTTTGTTATTTTTTAAACATACATTTGGGACTGTTGGTATGTTTAATATGCATATTCCGATGGAGAATTTTAAGCTGTATAAACCCCAGTTAAAGTTGAATTCATTTAACTGACAAACAAAAGTGTTACATGACATTGAACGGGGCAACACATTTTTGGGGCCGGCAAAGAAGTTACCACGTTTAGTAACTTTTTAGGTTGTCCTAAAAGCAAAAGGTGCTCCCACAAAGCCTTTTGAAGATGTCTGCGCGTTAACAAATAAATTTAATAAATTTTTTGATAAATTATTTATTTATAATTTTTTTTAACTTGGGGAAATCTTCAAAAGGCACCCGACGCCTCCTGAAGGGAATCTCGCGCGGGCGCCAGGGTAGTTTGGGATTTTTACTCACTAAAACCCCACGACCACTATGAAATTTTTAATAATTTCCATGTAAATATTTCTATTATTAAGGCCCATTGGCAGAAACGCTCGGACACCTATTTACTTAATTTCGACATAGATCTACCAAGGCTCGTCAAAATCGGTGTCTACCACATGGTGTCCTCCCCTTGTGAGCTTCAAGATTCTGTCGCCAAGGAAAAACAATAAATTATTTAAGAAGGACATTATATAAGAAAATTAAATTCATCGAACCTTGCTTCTTTACTGGTGGACCAAAGTATTAAAACTTAATTTTCTCGATAAAGCTGTTTGTGGCATTCGTTGAATCTCCCCCTTACCCTTCACATGTACATGAATCTAAGCAAGATTTGTTTTATTTTTCGATTATCGAAAACTGTCGAGAAAAACCTTTGCCTGCTTGTGTCGCTCTGCCATGCTCTCACGTATACCTCCTACATGTTCTAATATCGAGCGAGCAAGTGGCTAAGTAGTCATTGATAGCATTATATTTATGTAACGATCTAGAGGATAGTTGTTAAAGTCATTCAAACTGAAATACAGGCCACTCCTCGAAAATTGGTAGGTTGGAACGATGCCAGATTTCGAGCTCTAGCATGGAGAAGAGTTCCGAGGCTGCGCGCGTGGTCGGCAGTTTCGCGCATTTTGCCTGTTGGAACTTTATAACAGCTTGCTTCGATTTACAATTACTAACCACGATCTAATTTCTGCTTTCCGTCCTCGCCGAGAGACATACGGCGCACAGTGGTTTGAATAGAGGAAAAAAAGCATTTTTTCAGGGTTAAGTACACAGAATTTTTTCAATACAATTCCATAGTAGGATAGTTGAAGCACCAGAACCAACAAGAATTTTCTGTAAATACCATTAGTTCGCAAGGAAATTATAATATGAAAGTTGGGGCACAGAACACCTGCAATTTTGAGTTACAAACGCACTATCTTTCAAGTAGAATTTCAACTACCTGAAAATTAAAAAGAAAAACGCAATTCTGTAATTTGATTATGTTCATACTGAACATATATATTACATGAATTAAGTCAATGACACCCTCGTTGAGTTCAGTGGGACATAAGTTGAACAAATAGGTATTTTTAACAATAGAATCGAAGTTTAATTAGACATAACTTTTTCGCGACAGCTAGCCTCAAGGTGTGACTTAATACTAGTGGTGCATTATACCTTTGAGTACATAACCAAACAGATTTCAGCTGCGTAAACCTGCGGCTTTGGTGTAGGGAGCATTTTTTCTATAACTTTTATCAATAAGTATTTGGAGAGTCTTGCTTTCGTTTTTCATAACATCGAAAAATGTTTTAGATAAAAGTTGAATAGTTTCTAGGAGGACATAATTTAATGTAATTAGTTTTTTATATGTGGACGCATAAAGGGCATATGTACGAAGGTCCATAACCATATATTTTTTAATATATTACTGGATTCAGTTCATCACTTTCTGTGACAAAGTATTAACCTACTTACGTCGAAAAACTATTAGTTTAGGAGATATTTTAATTTAATCATTAATATTGACGTACAAATATCTCCTATACTAAGGAGATATTTTGTTTATATTAATTTTCACTTCATATTTGTAATCAGCGACCTCAAAAATCCCGGGATACCAAGTTTTGTATAAATTGAAGGTTTCACATTGATGCTATCATATTTGTTCCTTAATATGGGGATTTCGGACCACTGTGCGGCGCTCGAGTGTTTGATCGAGCTCTAATATTGGAGGAGGATCTACAGCGTCAATGATGATCGGACCGAGAACGTTAATGCCTCCTTGAGTATCGATTCTCAAACCGCGCTCGTAACTCCGATACTTGTATATACGCCGCCTAATATTCGTACGCATACCTACTTAGTGGCGCGCAAGCACGTGCATTGGCATTCTGGCTTCTCGCGGCAATTAATGTGGAAAATTTTCCCACACTGGTTGCACCGCTGCTGTAATCAGTGAAGGGACGATTGTGGATCATTTTACATCACTCCTCGCTCGTGTATCGTATTACACCACTACTTTCCTAACTGACAAGATCATTTTTACGTTCAGCGCGCAACGCCTCTGCCTTCGTTCCTGCAGTTCGGCCTTCCCTTTTCGTTTTTTCAGCAAAGACTCGTAGAAAAATTTCGTCTCCTCGATCCTCCAAGAGATTAATATCGACCATTACATCCATGTTTTCAATCGAATCCAAACACGCGATGACGTTTAATATATTCTTAGTTCGCCACTGGATGTATTACGAATGTCGCGATACGTTGAAAATTTTCAAAAGGAAGAAACCTTTGGTTGGCGGCATTCTTTTGCTCGCGATCGTCTTCGTAATGCGCGTATCACACTAGCTGCTGCGGCCGTCGCTCGCCGCTGCGGTCAGCTGTTTTCCAGTCACACACAGGCGGCGGTTGTTGCAGCCAGCAGAAGTCAATTCAATTTAAATCATTTTTATAATAGGGTATCTAATCCTAGTTTTTAACAAAATTTAATAAACATTAGTTAAATAAAAATTAATATAAATAATTAAAAATATTTCACCATACTTTAATCAAATTAATTAAATTTATTTATTATAAATTCATCAATTCAAAAATTAAATAGATTAATTTACAAATTTAGTTTAACCGCTGTTGCTGGCACTAAAATTACCTTTATTAAAATTAATAACTAATTCAAACTTTCATTCATTATTAAATCTAATCTCTACATATTAAAGTAAATAATCACTATATAAGCAGTTTAAATTTAAAATCTACATTTATAGATCAATTAATTCAACTAATCAATCAACTGAAATTAAATTACTAAATTCGCTTCAACATATTGGATTCACCATCTTCAATTTCGAAAATCTGACTTTAAATTCGGAACAGGCCAAAAAAGCCCACAGGTACTGATCTTCGAGAAGTGCTGTATAATTCGCTAAATATAAAAAAATCAGCAACGAAATTCAAAATTCCGGCCGGACAGATCGATGGAGAATTTAATTGCGAAGAATTTGGAAAAAGAATCGTCAAGTTTTCTGAAAAATTACGACCTATAGAGCGATTTGAACGAAACATATTGTGCGCCACTGTGCGCCGGCCGCAGCGGCGCAGCCGCGAGCGACGGCCGCAGCAGCTAGTGTGATACGCGCATAACACTGTTCAACTCGTGTGAATCAACTCGAAACCGGAAGGGTTTGGAGCGACGGTTCTGACGCCTATACCGGCTTCGTGAATAGCTTCTTGTTTTCAACCGCCACGCGGCTTAATTGTGAAATACATGCTCGAGCTTAGTCAGGAAGTGCGCGTATTTAAACACGCGTATGCACACTTGCGGCAAGCGTCCTACGTGCGGATTATCCGTGAGCATGGGCGAAAAGAAGGAAATTCAAGCCGCTCGCGGGAAAGGTCGAGCTCCACCTGCCTTTCTCTTTTCCTACTGGAAACGAGCCGCGAAGAGTTCATTTTAAATCCAGTTGCTCTTTGAGCGGTAACGAATTTTCAGTGTCTGAATGAATGTATCCTAAAAGATGCTCGTCAGAGATAGTAAAATAGTGAATTGCCTTTATGATCGGTTCAACAGTAATGCCATACGCGCGTGTTAATTTATTTAACAAAAAAAAATCCGCACCAGTAGTATCGCGCTTTTCAGGAAATTAATCGATAATTAATTAACATAAAAATGGAATTTTATTATTACAGCATTGGGAGAGTAAAAGATTATATTTTATATGAATTTTCTTGCCTATCATGGCCGATAGAATATTATTTTTGCTGTTATAAGATATTAGTCCTTTTGTTTCTCATGAAAATCCCGCTACTCGGGTGTGTTTAGTGTTCCTTCTCGAGAATTCTTTCTCGGGGATTTCTCGAGAAATTTTATAATTGCTCTGTTTCTTATTTCCTGGGCTTGAAAATAACCGGGTTCCGAAAATAACTGTTTAAAGCTGTCATATAAAGGTTCTGGTTAAAACGGTTGTGGAGAACCTTTATTCGAAATAACTGCCATGAAGAACCGAAAATTTCAACTATTATCTGTTTCGGTTACGGTTCCTATTTCGCTCCTCATATCGGTTGCATAACTGTTATCTTTTTGGTTCTATATCGGTTCCGAAACGGTTTCGGAATCAATTCTTGTATCGACTTTTTCCTAATTGATATCATTCATTATTGTATCCTTATAGAAATCCTTATAGAAACAGGAGAAGCTTTTTGCGCGTTAAACTTCGATGGAGTATTAAATTGTGATTATGAATGTATTAACTTTAATTAGCTCTACAGTTAATAACACAACATTTATAACAGACGTGTGTAATAGACTTTGTTAGGCCCGAGGCCTACACGGAAAGACGTTCATCGCTTGGAAGGAATATGATCCCGCAATAAATTACCTGTATTTAGGGCATTTGGCCAGCTATCGGAGCAATAGGAGGGCCCGCCTTAGTACCGAGCAGCGGCACCAATTTATGTAAACTGATGATTCCTTGATCCTCAGAGGCCGAAGTACTTAACTCGTAATATTCCCGGCACTTCCCTTGTCCCGATACCAGAAATTAGGGATTGTAGCCGTAACCGGAACCAGATTCGCTTCTCAGTATCGTATGATACCCCGCATAACCGGGTAATCCCACGCAACGAGGCACAGGGTAAAGGCAAGTTATGCAGCCACCGAGCCCGGGCCGAGTCCAAGCCGAGTCCGAGTCCAACCTATGGTAAACTGATGGCCGACGAGGAGCCACCCGGATACTCCGCTGTTACGGCGAGTTTTCTATCGCCTACTTGAGAGTAAAATTTTTCGAAATTGCTCTCAAGTGGACACATAGCTTGAGAGTAACTATCGAGAGTAACTTGCGCGAGTTCTCTCTCAAGTGGACACGTACCTTTAGAGTAGGGGTTGCAATTTTTCCCTATTTTCGTTCAACCGAGCTGTACTTATGACTTTTTATCTCAGAAACTATATATCGTATTAAGGGGTCATGTTCAGTTAAGAGACCGAAAAAAGGTGGTCTTTGGAAATTTTTTACTCAAAAGCTATAACGAATTTCTGAAAAAATCTTTTTTCCTTTTAAGGATTGCATCTAGTACCGTGCATCGTATTTTTTTTTATTTAAAAATATTTATCAATTTTAAAGGCACGCCCCCTTTTATAATATTCCAATAACCTGCGACCCCCCTCCCCCATATAAAGTAAGATTTTAATACGGCAAAGAAAACATATTAAAAATAGGAATTTCAAATTATAATTCTAACTTAATAATATTAAAAAAATAAAACGTGGCAACCCTCCAGAAAATACTTCGCGACCCCCCCGGTCGCGAATCACTGGTATAGAAGCCTTTATCTGGCAACATATATAGGTAGGTACATATTTACAATAGAAATAAGCGACAGGTATAGAAAAATGTAAAATCTCTAGGTTTATTACAGTTATATGCCGAAAACCGCGATTTCCACCACTTTCAACCCCTCAACGACCGACCCCTGAAACGAAAAACTGACCGTAAGGCCCGGGTTAGGCCTCGGTACGAAAACCTCCACTGTTTTCCCGGGCGGTATAGGAAATGCGTCTTTAAGGTCCGTACGAGATACGGAGGCGGGCGACCAGTGGAAAACGGAGGGCCCGTACGAGATACGGAGATGGGCGACCAGTGGAAAGCTTAGCGTCCGTACCAGATACTGAGGTGGTCGTTGATTGGTTAACTGTTTGTAGCTCATAGCTACGTTAACCGATTCCATGTTAACCGTTCTTCGTAACAATTTCAAGAACCGAAACCGATATCATAACTGTTTTCAACCCCTGCTGCAGACTATAACATATATAACATCCCCTGTCACTCGACTATTCGAGATTGTCTGGAGACTATAGTATATGGATGCATGTCCGTAGATAATGTCTCTGTGCAGGGATTAAAGCAGAACCATCGCGTCGCCGTGCCGGGATTTGCTCTTTGTCTTGTAACATCGTGTCAAATTCGTGGTCGAGATTACAGGCCAAATGTGTCAAATACGAGTCACACTCGTGCAGTGATTAATGGGCCAACGTTAGGTGTTCTGTTAATTAATTTGTGCTTTCCCTGTATTACGATGCGGCGGAGAAGTACGAAATAGAACAATTCTTCAATCATTGTATCTTTAATCAAATAATCCAGTTTTTGGTTTAACCGTTTCGAATTATGAAGAAAACATGTAAAGGAGCCGTAATGTTTAATAGTCTCCACGTGCTTATGTAGCCCACATGTTCTTCGCGATCTGCTGTAGCTACACTTTTAAAAGGAAATATAGTTTGCCGCGGTCAGACAGCGGTTTTAAAACACTGTGGCGACGTCCACACTTGCATGCTCATGCTGCTGCCACGGCTTGTCTGATTCGTGTTTATGTCTGTATGCGCCCTTAAGCGGACTAATTGACCAGCGGCATGGAAAACAGTCAAACCGCGCGTCATATCGCGGGAGGAAGCGGATGGTGGTGTCGGTCTACGATTACGTTCACGTTTACATGTGTACTTTAGACGCTAGGCGCTTTTCTCGTTAACTTATCGCTACCACTCGGTTTTATCCAACTACTCGGTTTTATCCAGCTACTCGGTTTTATCCAGCTACTCGGTTTTATCCAGCTACTCGGTTTTATCCAGCCGCTCGGTTCTTTCGAGCGACTCGAAAAAATTTGAGCTACTCGGTTTTATCCAGCTACTCGGTTTTATCCAGCTACTCGGTTTTATCCAACTACTCGGTTTTATCCAGCTACTCAGTTTTATTGAGCTGCTCGGTTCTTTCGAGCCACTCGAAAAAATTTGAGCTACTCGGTTTTATCCAACTACTCGGTTTTATCCAGCTACTCAGTTTTATTGAGCTGCTCGGTTCTTTCGAGCCACTCGAAAAAATTTGAGCTACTCGGTTTTATCCAGCTACTCGGTTTTATCCAACTACTCGCTTTTATACAGCTACTCGGTTTTATCGAGCCGCTCGGTTCTTTCGAGCCACTCGAAAAAATTCGAGCTACTCGGTTTTATCGAGCCGCTCGGTTCTTTCGAGCCACTCGAAAAAATTCGAGCTACTCGGTTTTATCCAGCCGCTCGGTTCTTTCGAGCTACTCGCTTTTATCCAGCCGCTCGGTTCTTTCGAGCTACTCGGTTTTATCCAGCCGCTCGGTTCTTTCGAGCGACTCGGTTTTTACGGGTACTCGGCTCGGCTCGCAATTTCCGAGTACTCGAACAGCTTTACTTACTTTCACACGTATTTATAAAACTGCACAATCGATATTTAAATACTATCAAGTCGCAAAAAGTTATTCTTTTGGTGTTCATCGCCATTTTAAACAATCGCCAGCAAAATCGCTTTACAAAAGCTGTTATTCAGAACATATCAAGCGTTGTTGAAATATATAACACTTCTATTGGTAAGCACAGAGTTAACGATCGTATTGCCGTGTTTTCAGAAATGTTATAATTTAGAATGCCGTTCAGCTCTTGTTGCAGCAATATTAAAACAATTGTTCCTTGGGAACGTCCATTTATTAGCATTCTCTGGAAATCGTTACATCGAAACACGCGATCTTGACAGGTAATTGCAAGACAGCCGGAAACAGTGACAGAAGGCGTAACGTGAATAAAAAGGAAGCAGATGGGGCGGATGTGAGACAATAAATGGCGATAGTTTGGACCTTGAGAAGTCTTCCGTACCACTATCACCTTTCTGTTGCCCAGTGGTTACAATTTATATTCTTAATGTTATTTTTTTTTTTCATCCACCTGTATCCGTTTATATTCATTATCGTCGCGCCACTTCGTTAATCGCAGCTACCGTCTCCAACAGTCTCTCTCACAATGGATCCATTCTCTGTACTTCTTCTCTCCTGTTCGTGTGCCGACGTTAATTATTATTCCACTTTCTGCCTATACCTATTCGCGCCCCCCCCTCCCCTCCTTTCTCAGCGAATTGTCTCTTTAAGCAAGTAGAAAAGAACTCTCCATTCTGTTCCCCTACCGCGCCATCTTGCAATTTTTCCATCTTGTTACATTCCTCACGATTCTTTTGAAGCGTGGAAATTAGCGTTGCGCTGAAATGCTTTAGATTCCCTTGCCCGTTTCTTTCCTTTCGTTCACGTCGTTTATCTCCAGCCAACCGGCGCGGCTGCTCGCTTCATTTCTAAAAGGATCTTTCATATCTGCAGGGTCCCTGGCAGCATCTGTTTTCCACTCTTCCGCTGAATTAATCGAAATTTCTAGCTGGAAACCCTTTGTTCTAACGTTTGTTATTAATCGATTCCCTTCTGCCTATGACACGCAATGCCCGTGGACATTTAGAAGTCCTTTCTCGATAAAAGAAGAAACTTGCAACTAGTTTTCGGTTAAATCTCGAGAATAAAGTTATTATTGTAATCCATAATTTTGTATCAACAAAGCAAACTTATTAAATCGTCACGCATTCCTTTCGTTCCTGTATGATTCGCTAAGGGTATCAGACGGGACAGGAATTACTCATTTTTATTGACTTTTCAGAATACGCGCCGTTCAAAATCACGAATAAAACAGAAATGAAAATACACAAGTAAGTGCCCTCTCTGTGCACAAAATGTTTGAGCATCTCGAGACGCAAAGCCTGTGTAACTTATCTTACCGAATTAACCTTAATCGAAATTAAATAAATGTCCAGCTCTCGCTTGATGAAAGCGGGAAATGGAACTTTTTGAATTCTGCTTTTATCCGTCGTTTTATACGAAACTGTCTCCTTTATTGCGGTGTATAAATATAGGGAAATATGAACTGTATAATATTTATTTATTGTTTTGAAGCACATGTGGTTTACATAGCAAATACAGTATACCTATATGTAATTTACATTTTACATAACGTAAGAGAACTGACAGCAAAGGATTAACGACTAGTGCCACCCTTGTCTGCCGGGCCCCCATTTTCGAGCGTGAAAAGCTATAAAATTCCGTGAAGTCTGAAATTGGAGGTGAAATTCCCCTATCACCCCGAGTAAGAGATATACTCCCCGGACTCTGTGAATATCAGCTTAACCGAGATCAAATCCACACGCTTTACACACACGGAAACATTAAATGCTCGAAATTAAACGAATTGCAAATAAGTGATATGCCATCATTTGCGTGAACATTAGTTCAACACCCCTGATTTATTTTCTGGACGTTTTCGCTGCAGTCTTTTAATATACTTGTCGGTTCGACGGTTTTATGGCCGGTCGTAGTTCATTACGCGCACCTTTATTTTTCAATTTCTTTTTCCCACCCGTTTCCGCAGCAGCGCCGTTCTCCCTCTCGCGCACCTGCAAGATTCACGAGCTTGCGTCCTTGGCTCACTTTCAGACTGCCGTTTTTCCCCCGTTTTAATATTTTATTTTCACTGTTAATGCCTCTCAGAGAAGTAGATACACATACCCCAGTTGCTTCGTTATTATCGCAAGTGCCAGAATTTTTCCTCCCGGCAAAACAGTTCGCTTCCTTTAAAATTACAAACGATAGAAGCTTAAGCGGGTGTCGATATATTTGCCGAGAACTTTGAGCTTATTCACGGTCGTGTTTTTTCAGGCGATAACCGCTGCGAGCACTCGGATTTATGTAGGCACCGCGTGTAAATATGTAGCTTTTCCGCAGGATTCATGAATATCTGTTATTGTTTCGGATAAAATATTCTAGGGCGTATAAAATTCGCCATACATCTGGAATGGTATGCTCGCTCGGTTTCGCTCGTTCCCAGTCGTCGTATGGGTGTCTGCTTCGACGGAAGTTTCGCCTCGCTGCACATTTCCTGTTATTCGAAGGGACCTATTAATGAATTTCTGCTGTGCGGTTGTGGCGTCCCTTGGTTTCTCCAACGACGTGTTTATATTATAGGTACACTGTTCTCGGTCGAAAGAGAGAAATACATTCTTCCAGACAGAGTTCGGCAAAATTTAATCGAATAAAAAATTATTTCTTATTCTCGAATAACTTCATTTTATTCGAATATGTATTCGAAGATTATTCGAATAAGGACACAAATTTTATGCATTTTGACACTTGTGGTGCACTCGCAAAAATGCAGTGTCAACGATGCTCTTTTTTTGGAGAAAATCGTGTTGGGTTTAGGCGGTGGGGGTTGGATATAAAGGTGGAATCAGACGGCGCGTGGATCGGCGATCTTTGCGCGCGAATCGCCGATTCACGCGCCGTGAGAGATCGTGCATGGCTCGTCGACTCGCCGAATCTGGGCGAGCCGAGTAAGCTCGCCGATTCACGCACCGTTTGATTCCACCTTTAAGGGGAGGTTCTGGTCTAGAGCCCCAAAAAATAGGTGATATTTAGGAATTAATTAAAGGAAAACTACTATATATAATTTAATGGGACTTGTTGCATTGTATTAAGGATGTCTTATGTTATAGAAATATATTTTTTGTTTTATAATTAATCAGTGCAAACAGCCCTGGGGAGTCGTTAAAGTTAAGGCGTCAAAAAATTGATCCAAATCGGTGGGACCTGTATCTCTAAAAGTTATTATCCGATTCGACTGAAACCTTTTTTATTTTGAAGATTATTCTTTTTTCTAGGGGGGAACTAAAAAAAAATACAAAAATTACATTTTTTTTAGAAAATAACGACACTTCACGTTTGAAATCACTTTTCCCTGTATTTTTCGTCCTTTCAACGCCTTTAAAAATTATAAATTTTCAACTTTTTGTAAATTTTTTTAGTCCCCCCCCCTAGCCAAAAGAATAATCTTCAAAATAAAACAAGTTTCAGTCGAATCGGATAATAACTTTTGAAGATACAGGTCCCACCGTTTTGAGAACACTGTTTCGAGAAAAACGCATTTGAAGTTTTACGTGAGCGCCGAGTAGCCGGTTGTGACCCATGTATTTGCCGCGACTCAAATGCCTACAACTTGGGGAATTTTACGAATTTCAACAAATCCTTTTAAACCCGTTTTCCTAAAAGGTTGAACATTCGAAAAATGAAATAAAAGAAAAATCGACATTTAGACCAGAACCTCCCCTTAAGCTGAAATCTGGCGGCACGTGGATCGGCGAGCTTGGCACGAGACTCACCGAGCGCATGCGCCGTCAGAACGCTCACGGCTCGCAGGCTCACGATCCTGGGCGAGCTTAGGCGAGCCGAGCCGTCTCGCCGAGTCCGCGCCGTGAGAACGCTCATAGATCGCGCGATCCTGGGTGATCGTCGACGAGTCTAGGCGAGCCCAGGCGAGCGAACCCAGGCTGCTTCCCGTTTAATCCCTGCTGACAGCTCCTGGAACCAGAGGCCGGGAACGTCGCGAGGAGTATCGATCCGAGCAAACCACTTATCTTGCGCGAAATGTTAGCAAACTATTTCCCGTCCACGCGGCACTCTCGCCTTTTATACCGATTCTGAGCGTCCGCGACTTGCACGTTGATCTCACGATTATTGCCAAAGAAAGTGGGGAAGCACAGCCATTAGAAAACAAGAATACAGGAATGTTGTGTAACCCTTTGGCGCGACTAAGCTGCGCCGTGCAAAGTGCACTGTCTGCATTGGTGCGCTTAGCAAAGCAAATGAGTACAGAAGTGAACAAATAAAATAAATAAACAAACACTTTATTTCAATATTTGCACAGAATAAACAACCAAGTACTCATCTTTGTTTTTTATTGAGCTTAATTAGTTTTTCTTACCGACCACAACTTAGATTACATCTATCACTATTTTAGCCAGTCGACATTTAGATTTGTTTTAAAATAATTTTCTAAACGTTCTAGGCAACTCGAAAGTGAATCATATATATTAATCGTAACTGGAGTCATCTCTCCCTTCTGCGGGGAGGAATGGTCCTCTCTTAGCTTCGAAAGGAAGGGTTAATGTGGCTAAAAAGCTTTCGCTGCATTGTTCCTCAATATCTCTACTATCTTATTATCCGAAACATTAAACGAAAATTAACTTAGAAGTATATTTTAAATACGATTCTGTACACCGCTGTTTGTTAAAAGAGGTTAAATGTTACCTGGATTTATCTTTTATTGCTTATAAATTCAGAAAAACATAGAAAGAAGCCAAATTAAAAATACACTTTAACGGAGTTTTTACGAAATATAGCAACTTTCCTGTCGTGCCGACACTCCGGATTTACCCTATTAAACGCACACGATAGAAGATTTCGTCTGTGGCTTGGGAGCGAGTTTTTGCAAGTCTTCAAGTTTAAATAAAAAAAAACATTCAACACTTCCTCGTCGTGTAACTTCAGATTTATATTAATCTGCAACAAAGTATGATACATCCTTAGTTAAATTTAGTATTACCAATAAAAAAACCGCCATTAAAGGGCCATCCATTTCCCCACTTCCACAAGTACTCCCGCCCAACCCCAGTCTATGAATTCCAAGCCATATACAGGATGTTTTGTAACTAGTGGTAAAAGCGGAAGGGTGGTAAAAATATAGAACACAATTTCGCCGTAACTCGGTTTTCGAGAAAATTGATTTTGAATTCCGGCCGCGTACGCCTGCACCGAAGTGCAGTTTACCGCGCCCCAGGGGCACGCTGAGGTAAGGGAAACGCTTCTCGCCACAGCAAATGAGAACCCACAGTAAAGGCGGATTCACACATATCAGTTCCGTGTGGGTTTAGTGGTCTGTCTCTCTGTGTAAGGGTTAGTAACTGACACGAACAAGTGTGAACTTCTTCATTCCAAACCAAGGAAACGATACTTCTTACCACTGGCACTGACGACATTGAACTGTCACGGAACCGGTGTGTGTGAATCCGCCTTAAGGGGTAGTAGGCAGTCGTTCCTGTCTAAAATTAAGCATTTCTGTTTCAATTAATTACAAAGAAACCAATCGAGACTGAGACTTGTTCTTTGGCATGAAGTTTATTAACATCATAAGTATTAAAAAAACATGTTTGTTTAGTAAAAAATATGCATTATATATGACTCTACAGATGAATAATTAAATAGGCGTTTTGAGAAAAAGTTTCCTTTGTTTTGCAGTGATAACTCAAAAACGGAGGTTCCAATCGATTCAAAACAAATTCCATAATATGACTAAATTGCGAGTTCGTGATTATGCTACTTTAGCTATCATCCGATACCGTCACTGACGACATAAATTCTTCCCTCGTGAATAAAATCAGGCCATTGCCCCGTTAATACATAAATAAATAAATAAATCATTTGCTTAATATGTAAGTCGATGTTTCCTTTTTTTCATTCATGATAAAGTTCCAAATAAGTAACAGCAACTGTTTGTTTTCTGATTTCAGGTGAGTTCCGTACTATTCTCGAGTGATGCTGCTTCGAAACGATTTTACTTATGGTAACGTATATATTGAAAATACACCGAGTTCAACGTTCAATTTTACGTACCTATTCCCTACACAAATTGTTGAGTACATACCAACAGATCACGAACACAATTTGTCACTTTACATATACAGTGTTGTTCCGTTATAAGTTCAGGTCCCTGTTTCGTTAGAAGTACATTTCTATCCCCGGTACGTTTTGACGCGACAGCGACAAGCCATAAATTTCGGTCGAGATCGTCTCACTTGAAGAAGACGGTAAAGAACAAAGGCGAACCCGAGTAGCCTATCGTTTCGTTAGACGTTAGGACTTATAACGAGACGAATCTGTAAAATGTAAAATTTGTATTGTCTCCTCTGATTGTATAAATTAGTCAAGGAAACCGGAGCATACTTTTGCAGGGAAAACCATTCTATGCCGCTGATATGCATGTAAAATATTTAGGAGCTCTGTGGAAAAGAGTAAAAACTTTATGAAATTTTCCATGCCAATGAGTCGAGTCAATTGAGTCTCCCCTTCGGGATGACGAACCACCGCGTGTTCCATCATTTGCATCGGCGCACAATAACTCGTGTTCCGCTTCATCCGGCACGCAAAACAGTTTCGCGTAGGCACATATTCCCCCGTGCAAAAAAAAAAAAGTAATAGCCACCGTGTGTATGCGCGGACGTTTTATTCAGCGAGGGGTACGTGCGTGGCATATCGCGTGGCCGAGCTTTCTTATTCCTTACTCCTTCCTTACTCTGTGCCCCAAGAACATGCCATCAATTATTCGAGATGCGCGTTGCAGCGCTCTCCGCCGGTATTTCTCACCGCGAGCAGCTCGTATCCTCTTTGATCACCGTAAGGCAGGTCAGTGCACCTGGAGAAGCAACTATGACGGAGGAGCAACTATGACGTTACTCGACATTCCTTTTAATCGCCGCCATTCTCTACGCACACTCCAGTCATCGTAAAGGATACGTTCAATTAATCCTGCAATTAACGCCGGCCAGCACCGTCGACGAGGCTAGCCGACACTCGATACTGCCGAATAATTAATTTCTAGCAGGGCTCTTACTATCCGGATATCCGAGTATCCGGACTGCGCGTCATAACTCGAAATCCGGATCGAAATTCGGATCTGAGAACCCGGTTTCGGATATCTTATCATCGTGGCTGGATAACGCTTTCTTTATATCGATTCTAATTAAACAGAGCAAGTTTAATCGAAGTGATTGAAACAGAAAATGCGAAGGGAGTTATATTAATATTTTATTTACAGTTATGCGTACACACCAAGATAATAACTTCCTATTTTGGTACGAAAAAAACAAGTTTATTTACATTTTCCGGTGACAAACGTGATCTTTTGGTGGTTACTATATTATCCGCTGTAAAGAAGACCCTTTCCGAAGTTACTGATGTTGCAGGTATGCATACATGTGAATGTCAAACTTTTTTTTCGTTTATTAAGGTACTTGTAATGTATACTGAACAATTTTTTAAATACACTTTCAATTGTGTTTTTTCACTGTTATCTGGAGTTCAAAATCGCGCCTTCGAAAAAAAATACCTCCCTGGCGGGGGTGATTTAAGCTCACAGACTCATCTGAAACAATAAAACCAAGCTGATTCTTAATCATGATGAGTACCGCTATCGCAGGTGCCAGAATTAGCCGTGTAAGTCAAAATTTAACAAAATTGCGCGCATTCAAACTTCAAGTTTAAAAAATTTCCATTCTTACTTGAAGTTTGACTGCGCGCAACGTTGTTAAATTTTGTCTTACGTGGCTAATTCTGGCACCTGCGATAGCGGTACTCATAATGATTAAGAATCAGCTTGGTTTTTTTGTTTCAGATGAGTGTGTGAGCTGAAATCACTCCCGCCGTCTTTTCGAAGGCGCGATTTTTAACTGCAGAGAACATTGAAAAAACACAATTAAAAATGTATTTAAACAATTGTTCCGTAAATATTATAAGTTGCTTAATAAATGAAAGAAAGTTTGACATTGTTATTTATTGTATTCACTGAGAATAAGAAACCTGAATGTTGCCGAATTTTGCAGCATGATTACAATAAAATGAGACCCCTTAAGACCATGAAAACTTGTGCACCCTGAATGAGTAATATGCCGCGATTCCCGGTGAACCGTCTACAAGTAGCGTTTTTGTGTTTTTATGTTTAAAACACAGACAGCGAGGGGGTGTGAATTACACATTGTGTATAATTAAAAGTAGGTTTATCGTAGGTGCGTTATATCGTGTTTGAACTCATTTTTATCGGGAAAAGCTAAGCAATCCGTATCTCGGCAATAGTTTTCTCATGGAAATGTAATGAAAAATATAAGAAATTGAATTTTCGTTAGTAGATGACTCATCGAGCGTTCAACGTTATAATTATTACAGTTCGACTTTTCATCAGCGGTTCGCGACTCGCGGTCGCTATTCCGGGGAGAAAAGTGGTCACATATTCGGGGAATACTGTATTTGGCAAAAAATTATTTCAAATAAAAATGTCGTACACAAATTTTTATTTAAAATAATTTGTTGCCCATCCCTGGTATTTGCTAATAGTAATGTTTGAAGGTGAATGTAAACCTGCACGAGAGATGAGGCTTGATGCAAGTATGAGTACGGAGTTGCAATTTTTAAAAAAGAAATCTACCCTCCCTCTGTGTCTTGAATAAAGAGATCGGAAGAGAGCGGAAGCGTACGATCAATACTTGACGAATTCAGGAAAAAATCGTGGCACATTGCACAGTGACGGGAGTCGTGGACAGCTACAGAAATAGCAGTCTACTGTGCACTTATATTTAATTGGCGGCTTCGTTGGAACCTCGTTTATGGCCGTCAAACCCAAGGGTTCCGAAGCATCGATGCTGAAACTAGTGTAGAAGAATTAGGGTAGAAAAAATCGGAGAGGAACTGGTGGACCGTTTACGAGTTCTCGCAAACAATATCCAACAAATGACATTCTACTTCGTACACTTGAATACTGAAGTTTGACGTCGCTTTGATAGAACCAGTAAACTTCGTGCCATGGAAGATCATTGCTCACCAATTCGAGCGTAATAGTGTCAGTGCTTCGTACATTTATTTCTACCGGCTTGGCTTCTGTATGCATGCGCATTGCGCATACGTAGATGGAAACAGTGGTAACACGTAGAACACAGTAAAACAATATGTGAATCAGAACATTTTCCTTGCAACAGACAGTAAAACTGGTTAACTGAATAAAAGATAAAGAAACGACTCTGGATACCGTCTTGTTAACCAAATCGTGAATAGAAACAGAGTACAAATACGGATAGTACAATAAAGACAGTGGCGGATTTAAGGGGGGAGCCCTATTTAGGACGCTAGGAATAAGGTGATTCTTGGGAATTTTTTTCTGAGAGACTGTTAAGCGGATCTTTTCCAAACTTTCAGGGTATTTTAGTTCACATTCCAACAATAAAAATTAATTTTTTCGTTAGAAAGTGTTCGGTAGAGATGGAGATATATGAACACGTTTGTTATGACTAGCGCGCCGGAGTTGCAAATTTGCGATTGTAACAGTGGCCCCAATTCTTCCCTGAAATAAAAAAACCAAGGATTTTCTTATTTCTAGTACAATTACATTGTGGATGAACCTAACAAACGGGAAAAAAGTTAAAAGTTGGCAAATTGGTGGGACTTGAAAGAAAAAGTTACGATTCTGCCCCAAGATACTTCGTACTATTTATGAAAAAACACTTGTTCAATTCAATTTATAGGTCCATCGACAATGTAATTATACTAGAAATAAGAAAAACTTTGTTTTTTTTATTTCACGGAAGAATTTGGGCCACCGTTACAATCGCAAATTCGCAACTCCGGCGTGCGAGTCTTAATATCTCCATTTCTACCGAACACTTTGTAACGAAAAAATTAATTTTTATTGTTGGAATGTGAACTAAAATACCCTGAAAGTTTGGGAAAGATCCGCTTAACAGTTTCTTAGAAAAAAATTCCCAAGGATCACCTTATTCCTAGCGTCCTGAATAGGGCTTCCCCCTTAACAACCAGCCGATGAGCGGTTACCGCCTGGGCCCGTGCCCAGTGGGACTCCCGGGCTCTATAAAAAAAAGAAGATTTTATCCAAACACTATATTTCTTCCCTGTACTGCTACACGTAGCTCGATTTAATAAACTACCTCTTCATTTCTCCCCAACAATGGGCCCATCAGAACGTTTGCCACCTGGGTCTGTTTCCTTAAATCTGCCGCTGAATACAAATGATACAATTCACAAATATGTCTATATATATTTGAATCTATCGAATTTCATCTTTCGTAAATTCTATTTGTTTCTGCAAGCTGCTAGAGACGCTCCTGAATCCCGCGTATATACCACTATAGTCCGCCTTCTTCTTCTTCGCTTTCTTCCACCTCCTCCTCGTCTTCTTCCTTTTCTTCTTCATCTTCTTCTACTTTGCCTCATGGCAACTTGGTTCTTGCCCTGCGAACCCACGGCCATTTTTTTCTCCAACCTTTTGCATTCCCCGAGCCCTGAGAACGCGAAATCGACGCACCTACACGATTCTTTGTCGAAGTTGAAGACTTTTGAACACGATCTGGTAGATTTTTGCCTGCAAACGGTTCACCCAGCTCTCTTAACACAAACGGGTTTTTTTAATTTCCATTACAAGCTCACAAAAAAAAGTTTAAAAATCGAACTTTACTATTCTTTTCGCTATTACAACCAAATACATTTTTTTCAAAACGACCAAATACGTCATTTAGCAAACTAATCCTTCTAGCTTTTCAAAAAAACTCAAGTTGTTTGGACCAATTCTAAAAAAAGTTATGCGATTTTAAAAAGTGTCCGAATATTAATGCGAGCCACTGTATACGTGAAGTGTCGGTAGGAATAGTGTTAAAGACGACCAAGCTTCCCAAATGATTTGCTCTTCCCATTACGAGTTTCTTAACTAACGAGTTTCTAACCTTCTTTTTACCGTAGAAAAAATTTATCAAACATAATATGGAGAGGATAATCGATGAAGTTTTAATTAATTAAATAATCAGGGGTTGCAAGTTATATTACATTTATTTCAGCACACGTAATTACTTAAACATGGGAAATTTAATATCTGTATAAAGTAGATGCTAGGCACACAGTGTTCTGCAACACGGAACTTCATAACAGAAATTTAGAATGTCCATTTAATTGTAAGCTGACTTGCCCATAAATTGACGGCAGTGTGTCATTATCTGACTCTTTTCTCGTAACATAACATGAAAAGCTATTATTACGTAATTACGCAAATTAAAACTATTATTAAGTAATTACGGAACTGATGCTTGTGTGTTTAATGCACTTAGATCCTTTTAATTAACCTTCTCCAATTATCCGTGTAATAAAGTACATTAAGATTGTATCATACGTGAAATTGTTGAATTACATTAAATAACTCGGAACACCACTGAAATCTAGTTAAGTGTACAAACTGAAATTCATTCTGTGGGCCATAAATAGGCCATACCAATATTCTTTATTCGTTGACGACTTCTTAAGGGGTTATGCCTACCTGCAAGGTCTGAAAACACAAGTATTTTCGGGATTTTTTTTTCAACAAACTTGAAGAGTTTTTTAAATAAACTTGAACGTATTCGAAAGTGTACATGTTAAACTACTTGTGGTAATTTTTCCGATGGAAAATATACATAAATAAAAAAAAATATATTAGCGATCTCCCGGCAGCGATTTTTTTTTGTATAATATTTTCAGTTCACGACGTACACGCTATTTATTTTACGATTAATAACGATACATGCATTAATCGACAGTAATGCCTTTACTATGAATTATCGACTCTGGCTGAATGATTTATTGCCCACCGACTGACATTTTTTTAAGGTATTGCAGCGGAATACGGTTTAGAATTTGTTGCGATTTTCCGAAATATTTTTTTACTTCGCAAGCAACGATTCATGCGTACATAATCGAAAACCGTGGACGCCAGCAGCCGTTTGGGCCGTTTCACACGCACGGTGTCTGTTTGCACCGTGTACATGGCATCGCGAATTGAAGCATTCACACATTCATGGTTCGTAAACGATTTTTTCGGGTTTGTTCTTCTTCAACATGGAGCGTGAACTATAGATGAGTAAAAAAAAAGGCGGAGTACATAGGATTTCAGTGGGTTCGTGCAGTAAACATTGTCAAAAAAAGTGGCGTCTTCTAATTCCTCCAAGTCACTTTCCAAGCTTCTTTTACTATATTTGCCTTTTAATAATTGGGGAGTTGCCAGTATTTGAAAAAAAAAGGGAAAAGTAGTGAACAGATCTACAGGTCAAACCCAAATCCTATTGGCTCAGAGATGTAGATTCGTTTCTGCATACAAGCGCAGGTGGTTAGCGGGAAAAGTCAGTACGACTCGCACCGATATACACGTTGGACACTCGCTGAAATAAACTAATCATTTAAACCACTCTTGTTGGTTCACCATCTGCTAACGGCTCTGTTACAGTATAAATACATAAATCACAGTCGCGCGCTGCGTCAGTGAATAGAAATACACGCTGATATAAATTATACCCCTCTAGCAGTTGCTCCATAAAGATTTAAGACATCATCATGGATCCACACTGCAACTTGTTCCTATATAATTTATTCCGTGTTGCTATCCACCAAAATGTAGTTCCGCCCTTAGTGGATGGTTGGCAGGATTCACTTGCACCCATCTAGAATTCTTATGTTACTCATTATTCATGAGTAGTAGCGTTGCTTCAAAAAAAAAAAATATTTTATACAAACACTGAGAATTGTATGAACGAAATTATATATCATGGGTCGGAATGTTAATGTTTAATTAAAATGTTAGAAATGAATTGAAATGTTAAAGGACCATCGTCTAATTGGATCTCCGTATACGTTAGAATACAAATTGTGATACCTGGGTGGAATGAGATTTTGCCACATGAAATATCTTTATTCTTAGCGGATGTGATTGGCTACTTTTAGTATAATCATTTTTAAGCTTCAGATGTCCGTCTATAAATCGTTCTGTTTTCGATAATCGGTGCAGTTGTCTCTTATCGTCTAAGGGTACGTTTATGTTGGAGCTGCGATAATAGCGAAGAAACAGAAATATTTCTTTTTCGACGCTTTCATCGTTGGTCATCTATATAGTCATCTCGCTCTTATCGTCGCTCTGATCGTTTATCGCAGCTCTAACATAAACGTACCCTAATAAAACATTATATATTTAGAGTCTATTTACCTACCGTAAACTGGGGTGACTTTGCCCGCCGGGGTGACCGCCCACTTTTTAATTCTGTCTTAACCCTTAACTGGTATCCTAGGGTCGCTCGTGACCCCAAGCACCCGAAGTTCGATGTACAATTTTCGGTTGTCTAAGTTGGTAAACTGAATTTCTAATTCATTTTAAAATAATAGTTTAACTTTCTACGCTTCTATTATTTTCTACACTACCTAACAAGAAAATATTCATAGTGGTTGCTCCAGTGTCGACTTTACAAATTTCTGTGTCTTTTTTTCTTTGGGGTCTGCCACGACCCCAGTATACCAGTCACGTTTGCCAAAAACAGTATACCAGTTAAGGGTTAAAAATTACCGTATGATTGAATTTGCTATTGTTTTTTTTCGTTTGATCTTGGAGAAATTATTGCTATCGATTACAAAACACCGTATATTCTAATTACTTCACAATAAAATAAAATAAAATAAAATAAAGTTCCTCCGAAAAGTGCGCAAAGTCACCCCAGTTTACGGTACGTAAAAAGTTGAAAATCCCATTCAACTTGTGTCAGTTTTGCCGCTGCCCCTTTTTCGCTGAGAAATTAATTCGTTGCTCATCATAGTAATTTCTAATATTTCTAACTCCCCGAATATGTGCTGAACGTGAAGGGGCTGTACCTATTTACTCATAAATATAACATCCAGCGAGTTAGAATTACGAATACGTGAATTCCATCGATTCGCTTCAAAGTTTGCCTAACTTTGTTTCGACCACGTCGAGAAATTCAACAATTTCGCGATTGTTATTAATATCTCATGGAAATGATCGGCGATGGTTTCTCGGTTCCGTGCTCTTCCAGTAATTTCCCAAGCGCTAATTGTAAGCTGGCTACTTTTACGCCACAATTATCACGCCATACCCTTGCCGTGAACGAATCGCATGCCAATGTGCAGTTACACATACCCGAGACCGCGTCACGTGGCATAAATATTATACGATGTACATACTTAGGAAGTATCCGCGGGGCAAATTGTACGCCGAGGACGGCTTGATCGAACACGTCAGACTTCTCGCACGAAGCCCTCGGTTTGCTGTTCGCCTCGAACGCGAACGTAACGAGCCGGTATGACGATGCAGCCGATCGGATCTCTCACACTCGGTGAGAACTGGCTCGGGAATCGGGATCCCCTTGGACCTCCACTTTTCTACTACTTGTGCTCGTGGCATGTCTCGAGGGGAGACGCCATCGCATTTCCGTAATTCCAAGATCGTCGCGCGGAATGTTGCGTTTCGCCAGAGGTCAATTGCTCTTGCAAATCGACGCCAGGAAGGCCGGCGCACCAGGAGTATTTCCTATGCGTGCTGGTGGGAATCAAGGCAACTCTTGAGTCAAAAGCCTGAAACGTTCTGCAAGAGACTCGTTACACTCTGCTACACATGGACAATCTTGCAAGTTTTATGAGGTCTTGATGATCTTAAAAGTCTTGATACACTTGAAACTGTTGAGTTTCGTTACGTGTGTACATGGGCGTCCGCAGAAGGGGGCACAAGGGGCAGTTGCAACCCCCCTGGCTTTTAGAAAAAATCGTTTATTTTTCAAAACTGGTCTTTATTAAGTTTCTAATAACAAAGGGAATATTTTTGAATTTCGGTTTTAAATTTTTAATTAAATTGGCACTATAAAATAGGTTGCAAAAAGCAAGAGGGGTATATTTTTCTTTACCAGCTTCACAAAGTTTTGCCCCCCTCTGGTAAAAAAGTCTGCGGACGCCACTGCGTGTGTACAATATTGTGAACTGTTTTAGGTGAAGAAAGAAATAGGTTAACCCTTCGTGGTCACACACCTTATAATCACAAATTGGTCACATGGGGTTCACTGCAACCCAGCGTCATTTTTCAGTTACCATTTTCGTACTTTTGAATCTTCTAACTTTTCAGTGTTAATTGTACATTCGTAATACTCCTAAAATCATGCTTCTAATTTGCAAACTTTTCTAGGAATATAATTTGTAGTTGAAAAATTCGTCGTGGAAAAATGCAATTTTTTTGGTTAAAGTCCACCAAATTTTTAAATTTTAATATTGGAGTCTGAAGATTTTCAGAAATATTGGCAAGGAGAATAAATTGCCCTGGGGTGCGATACACCCCGCGTGACCACGAAGGGTTAAAACCACGTTGGCGTTGACATTTTTCAGTTACATTTATTGTAAATCTTTCGCATTTTTGCTTATCTCTGGGTCAAACTAATTGCAACGAACAAACAAATTACCCAGTATTGAAAGCTCAAAAATGTTTTTCCCTGATTACTGTTAGCCAGAATGGGTGTCTTTGGTCATATGAATTTTTAAAATTCATCGTTTTAGGAAAGACCCGGTCTCTTTCTCAAATTACTACTTCCATAGGAGTAATAACCCTCGCAATTTGAAAGGTCAGGGACATATATCCGAAATGAATCACTTCCTCTGCAACTGGAACACTAAAAGGAATGCATGGTGAGTCAGGGGCCTGGCGAGCCAATATTTTACTAACAAGGTGAGTATTTTAGGTGTCCGCCTCCGATCATTTTGATTTTTGGATATGTTATAGAGGACCGAAAAATAAGAAATACGTGTTTTTTTATTTTTCCCCGTTTTCATATTTGGGGGGTGAAAACTGCGTTCAAAGTTAGGGTTGAAAAATCGTTTTTGTGGATTTTTGAAAATCTGGTGAGTCAGTCATATTTCGCATTCAAAGACACAAAATTCGTCCATTGACACTATTCCCCTATCTCTAATAGTTCTCGAGATATTCCACAAAAATGATTTTTCAACCCTAACTTTGAACGCAGTTTTTATCCCCCCAAATATGAAAACAGGGAAAAATAAAAAAACACGTATTTCTTATTTTTCGGTCCTCTATAACGTATCCAAAAATCAAAATGATCGGAGGCGGACACCTAAAATACTCTCCTTGTAAGTTAAATGTCCCAGTGGTTGGACGTTTAAGGCGAAGGTTGCGTTGCTACGACTTTTTATAAGTAAAAATAATATAATTTGAAGTAAATGTTCATCCAATCGTTAGACCGAGTCTTCTTCTTTCGGAAAATGTAGCACAGAGTATCATTTATATAAAGAAAAATATTAGAAATTATAATTTACAAAAGCGTTCACTTGACCCAGTGTTTGGACATAAAATAAAATTGAATACAATTTTAAACGATTCTTCTTTTGTTTAAAAACACATGGCTATCAATTAAACAGACTTTAATAAGCCTAAAAAACCTTTACTTAGTATAGAAGCACGCTCAACGTAGTAGTTACGAACTTAACAAAGATGCTCTCAATCTTAGTCGAACACTTAGTAAGGCTTGTCATTAATTTAGAACCCCGTATTTAGAAGTTTTGGTGGGTTGTCAGTTCGTAGAAAAAAAAATTACATTGTAAAGTTGATGTTGAGAAATTGAATTTTGTTTACCCTCCAGACCACTGTGCATTAGGGCGGAGCGGAAAATTTAATTTTGAATTTTCAGTTGGCCTGGGTGCGGGATACTTGTCTTTTGATTACCCAAACACAACTGTAAACAAATTGTCAAAAAATATTCATGTCTGCAGGTTCTTTTTTCTCCTAAAAATGATTATATGATTATTGCAGACATGAACATTTTCCAAAATTTTTTTACAGTTGTGTTTGGCTAATCAAAAGACAACTATCCCGCGCCCAGGCCAACTGAAAATTCAAATTTAAATTTTTGCCTGTACAGTATTGCTCCGCCCTACTGTGCACTCTGGCCCACCACGCGGGTCAGCCCTACCAAACTGGCAGTCGATTGCGCTACCAACAATGGACGTTTATTTAACGCAGGATCTAGTAGCTCGCAGCAATAGTACCTATTAAACTAGAAGCGGTATATGCGCGTATAAACTCGGGACTTGCACTTTGCGAAACGTGAGTAAGCATTCGTAAATGGACAGTCTAAGAAAGATCGAAGGCCGTAGCCGAGGTGAATATACCTCCAGACGCATTGCACGCAGGAGGATAAAACAGCACCTATGCGATACATGTGGGTATTCTAAAAATACGAGTTCATTTTAACCGTAAGAGATGCGCCACGTTCTATCACGAGAAACGAGATATGGCGCCCGAAGGTTACAGCGTTTGTACGATATGTGATTGGAGGTTTCTCCAGCCTTTTCGAAGTTTCACTGTGGAAATTTCTATGACCATTAACTATGCTTCAGCTTGGGAGAAATTAAATCTGAAATTAGAAATTTTACGTTTCACACACTTTTTTGTGTTTCCTATTACAGTTAAAATTCTGTCGTTGCAGCATTTGAAGAAATCGCAAAGATGTACGTTAGGGTGGAGCGAAACAGGTGAAAAAAATGTTTAATACATGTTCTCTTATTCCTGTATCAGTATTTTTTGACCCGTGTCTGGAAGTGTGGGTATTTGTAAAATTTCAGCCATCTGTGTTATTATTTTCAGGTGGCGCAGGTGACTTAAAGTTTTCGTGAAAGTTGGGAAAACGGGGTTATAAATAAGTAATCAGAAATTTTCTAAAAATAGGTTTTAATTGAGTGGTACAACTAAAATTAGATATTACAGTGGTAAATGAAGTAAAAAAAGAAACTTAATCTTTGCGATCTCGTGGCTAGGCGTCACTGTGTCTCGAATATTGGTAAATCTTGTCTTGCTTTTATCTTCGCCCTAATGTAACCGTCTCTTGCGTCTGAACTGCAAACAGATAATGCAGCTTCTGTTACAAGCTTAACACAACGTGTTCAACTGCTTGGGTGTGACAAGGAAACTTCTCAAAATACATCATATATTTGATAAATAAAGACAATTTGGAGATAAAAGCAAAACAAGATTTACCAATATTCGAGACTAAATTTCAATATTTTAAATAACATAGTGACGCCCAGCCTCGAGATCGCAAAGATTAAGTTTCTTTTTTTATTTCATTTACCACTGTAATATCTAATTTTAGTTGTGACTTTCAATTAAAACCTATTTTTAGATATATTGTGATTACTTATATAAGTAAAATCCTGTTTTCTCAATTTTTACGAAAACTTTAAGTCACCTGCGCCACCTGAAAATAATAACGCAGATGGCTGAAATTTTACAAATACACACACTTCCAGACACGGGTTAAAAAATACTGATACAGGAATAAGAGGATATTTATTAAACATTTTTTTGTCACCTGTTTCGCTCCACCCTAATGTACATATCCCGAATGTGTTACCTTGCCCCTATTCATATCACGAGTCGAAAGCTTAATTACTAATGAAATATTAATCCGATAAAGTGCTCATAATGGAATACGATAAGGTAACAGATTGTTAAAAGTAACGAAATTACGCACCAATTAATCCTGATTAAGAGTGCCCGATAAAAGTGTATCAAATCGCAGTTATGTTCAATTGATAATGAGGAAAGTGATACTTATTTTTATTGCGTTTATGTAGTACCTACTTATACCTATCAGTCATTGCTTTATGAGTTAACAACATTTGCACGCGAATTTTGGTCAAATTGACTCTGTTAATATTTTTACGAATGTAGACTAATTTTCATACAGAATATTGCCGCCATTAAAAATTGCTTTAACCTTTCCATTCAAGGTAAAATCCTCTTAATCTCCTTACATATTGTAGAACAGCGCTGTGAGAACAACGAAATAAAATCATTGGAGTGGCCTTTATTTGAGCAATTTAAATATGAACAATAAAATCTGATTTACCCTGTTGTGGAATATACATATAATGGTCTGGGTTAGGATTATTTTATAATGCTTTACTTTTCTTCACGGGCGAATAAACAAACCTGAGTTTCTGAATTAAAAATCCGAAGCAGCCGCAGGTGCCGGCCGACCGAACGACTGATCGTTGCCCTGTCGTCTCTGCGTGCTATCTGCAAAAGTAGCAAAATTGTTTCGCTTTTTTACCCGACTGCGGCACGCAAAGGAGGGTATTGTGTTTATCAGGCTATGTATGTATGTCCATGTTACGCTCTAGAGTCTGTACGGATACACCGATTTGGACAAATGAGGTGTCTTTAGAATTGTCTTGACGTTCCGAATATTATAGGATATAAAAAAAATAAAAAAACATTAAAAAAAATTAAATAATAAAAAAAATTTAAAAATTAAAAAACCCGACTGCTTAAAAAAACATTAAAAAATAAATTAATAAAAAAAAACATTAAAAAAATTAAATTAATAAAAAAAACATTAAAAAAATTAAATTAATAAAAAAATTAAATTAATAAAAAAATTAAATTAATAAAAAAATTAAATTAAAAAGAGAACTAAAATGACAAAAACAAGATTTAATTTATTTATACATGGTATATTAATTATCATAAATAGGATAATAATAAGATGACAATTTAAATTAACTCAATTGGCTGCAGGCGGAGGCCTTAAATATTTTGATGCTCTTCTACCCCAAGCATGTACTGCAATGGCTAAAGAAAGTGCTTCAAGCTGGTAACAAAAAGAGGTGGACAACATCAATGCAAATTCATGCTTATATAGTGACATTTCAACTTCAGTGTGTTGTGTAAAATATATGTTTCTCTCTTTGTCCATGTTGGGAATACTATTGGCGTTGTTAATAACCCATCGAATCTAATTAGGGCGAACAGCGATACACAATATTGAATGTAATGTAATGTTCGAATGTACAAATGTTCGAATGTAATTACATCAAATCATTTGCATCAAAATATTTAAGGCCTCCGCCTGCAGCCAATTGAGTTAATTTAAATTGTCATCTTATTATTATCCTATTTATGATAATTAATATACCATGTATAAATAAATTAAGTCTTGTTTTTGTCATTTTAGTTCTCTTTTTAATTTAATTTTTTTATTAATTTAATTTTTTTAATGTTTTTTTAAGTAGTCGGGTTTTATAATTTTTTAATTTTTTTTTTAAAAACTCACGCCATGCGAAATAGCCAATAGGAAGCCGCCTTTTTACCAACGGAACCAGCGGGGTTCAAGGATACCGCGAATCTGCCTCTCTTAGCAAGTTGGCGGCAAAGCCGCGCATTTACAGAGAAATCAGGTGAAGTGGCGGCACGTGTTTGGTGCGCGAAAGTGACTTTACACAGAAATTAAGCATTTCTTTGACGAATTGATGTTAGTATTTATTACGAGGAGTGCTAAAGCTGTCCCAGAAAAATTCAGTCAAACAGAACCCCCTTAAAATGGCTGAAATATTAAGTTTCTTCTTCCTCCTGTAAAATCGGTAAAATGCAGAACCGCGGGCATTTACAAACTTCTCATATGCGGTTTTGAGGCCCTGGCATAAACGACACGACTGTCGTACCACTTACAGTCGTTTGAGTAGCCTAGCCCTTACGTAATTTAAGGACGACCCCTTGTGTCAGTCTTCTGCGCTGGCAACGCACCGGTTCGAGCGAAAAGCGTGACACGTGCTGCAGAGACCTGCTGGTTAATAACAGAATGGGATAGGGTGTGCAGGTGATAAACGGTCGAAGGTGGGTAACTAGCGCATAAAAGTGCACATACGGTTCAGTTTTATTGTAAAAGAAAATCCATCGATGGACGCCCTTTGCACGCGTAAAGTAGAGGTGTGCGGGTACCCGACTTTTCGGGCTCGGGTCGGGTCGGGTAAAGTCGGGCGGGCTCGGGCGGGGGCCCGGGACAGACGGACCCACAGGTAGTCCGACTGTGTCGGGTAGCTCGATTATTTCGGGTAACGCGGTGTTTGATAAGTTGATATACGTATTCAGCTTCTTTAAACAACTGAGTACTCGACAAGCATGTACAAAATCTTTACCTATATGACACTTCAGAATAAGATAATTTTCACGTGAAAAAATAATGCGTTTAACGGGTTTATTCAAAATGAACTTCATTTGATACAACAGGTATATTAATTTTGTTTAAGGTGCATAAGTTGAATTTTTACTTAAGGAGGATTTTGAAGAAATCCGTTAGAAGCATTATTTTTTCACGTGAAAATTATCGCATTCTGAAGTTTCATATATGGTCATTTCGGGGGAGACGCACCACTTTTCTTCGACTGCTTATAAAGTCTTAAATAAATGCAACTGAAAATTTAGGTAAACGTAGTTTGATTGTTTATTTCAATCTCTTTCACAAAATAATATATAAAATATATAGAAACTTTATTTTAATATTGAAATACGCTTTCTAAAAAACTTCGAAAAAGTGCATCTAACCCCAAAACTCTTCTCCCTACTTTCATTCTTTTTTTTTCTCTTCTACACATATTACAGAGAGGAGGATACATAGTACATGTTTCGTGGAGCCATTTTGAGCACTCCGGGCAACGAATCCAATTTACTCATCGTTCGCACAAATTTTTCGGCTGAAATCCAATACTGCGAAATTTGTTTTCAATTTTAATGAACTTAAACCGCACGATCGATGTGATTCGTTTAATAAGGTGAAGTTTGTAGATAAGAACACGCGTCTTAAGGGTTGAAACAGTGCTGCCACTTATGTAGTGTGGCCGGAAAAAAAGCGATGCATCTCTCCGCTAGGTGCGTCTCTCCCGGAATGACCGTAGGTAAAGAGTTTCGTACATGCTTGTCGAGTACTCGGTTGTTTAAAAACGCTGAATACGTATATCAACTTATCAAACACCGCATTACCCGAAATAATCGAGCTACCCGACACAGTCGGACTACCCGTGGGCCGACGGGCCCGGGCCCCCGTCCGATCCCGCCCGACTTTACCCGACCCGACCCGACCGCTCGGGTTCCCGACACATTCGATTACCCGCGCATCCCTAGCGTAAAGACACGCTCACACTGCTCCATCGTTCTATTGCAAAACATAATGGAAGCTCTTGGCACTAACACACATGCATTTGAACGTAAAGAAACACGAGTATGAAAGGCTGTCCTATTATTTATTCACGTACATAAGTGAACGCCATTCGCGACTGTATTTTTAAATATTTATAGACTAATTTCAGTAAGTGCTCGTGCTGTTTTCGCCGACTGGTCGAAAACATCCCAGGCCAGGTGGCAGAATGTGGATTCCTCTCATCTCGAGTGCTTGAAATGTTTTCCGCGCCGCTTTTCAGGGCAGAGTCAATGCCGAAGCCCCAAGACCCACCCTCTGTGCTTACTGCACGGCGCGCTGCAACAGTGTAAACGTGACCTAATACCAAGCAGAAGGCTGTCGCCGGAAGAGATTGTACGTCGTTTTTTAATACACATTTTAAACCCAATTGCTTCCATTGCGTGTGAATTTACATTCAGGGTATGAGCGACGTCCGTTGTTGTAATATGTAATAATCTGGCAAAAGATATGTGGTACCAGGGGCGGATCTATGGGGCAAGGGGCTCTGGCACCCCCCAAAGAAAAAGGGAAAAGGAGATTGATGTAACCACGACTGATGTAATTCGAGAGATTTGTATACAGAAAAGAAAACTCGAATTTATTCTTGCCATAATTTTTTGTAATTACATAATGAATTTTATTGAATTCGCAATAAAAATATTTTTATCCGTTCAACTTGGGCACCCCAAGATTAAATCTTGAGTGTGCTACTGTATGGTACTGCCACTTTTTTGCAAATAGGTTATAGTGCAGTTGATAGAATTGTAGCATTTAACAATAACGTTACGCGTGTGTTTTCCATTTTTCGTTTCGCTTTCCAAATATCTGTGTAACCAATTTACAAAAGCATTTAAGAAAGTACATCTTCCTCTTGCATCTGTTAATGCGCTACTTTGAACGCAAAGGTACGAAACGTTTACTAATTAAACTAGTTCAGCTCGACAGCTGATAGTTAACAGTTAAGTACAATTAAAAGAATACAGTTCTGCCCGGTTGAGTTAATAATTCCAGACGGCGGAGATTAGCTTCTATTCAGGGTGATAGGCGAATATCACAGCTCCGATTTTCTGCTTCGCTGAATCTTATACGTTTCGGCGCTCGAGAGTAGAAGACTGGAAGACAATGTAGCTCCAGCAATTAACCATTGAAAAATGTCAAGCTCCGTATTTCTCTTCGGATTTTCGCGAAAGTGACACCAATCGATTTTTTTTAGTATTAGTTTTATTTCCAGCAAAACAATGACCCAAACACCGCCTAGGGTGGAGGAGCCGATTACTGTGCCCCGTTTCAGAACGGAGTTTTCGTTAGTAAAAATAATTACATTAATGTTATTATTGACCTTTCTTAAGAACTTAAAGATAAATTTCGAAGCTGCTTTTATCGATATAAATTTTCCCGCGAAGCAATTATCATATCTTCTTTGATTATTATTAAACACAAAAAAGTTCTGGAGTCAGTTACTGTGTGCCTATAATCTCCAAAGATCAGTTAATGTGCCCCAGTTACTGTGCTTCCTCTCCGAACACTGTGCTGCAATTACTGTGCTCCCTCTCTGAATACTGTGCTGCAATTACAGTGCTCTTTCCCTGAATAAAAAATAAATATTTAATATTTAACATACGCGGAACAAATTTGAATAGCGATAATATTACAGCACAGTAACACTCATCGAGCAGAAACCAGCCCAGTTATTGTGCACCGTAAATGACACTACTTCCAAATTGGTTTCGGTGATTGAATTTATTGAAAATAAAAACAAAAATTCAAATAGATAATCGCTGTTTTGTTCTTCCGTAATCTAAATACGTTTTACTAATAGAATTAACGTAGCTTTAGCTTTTTATACTGTAGATATATAATCTATACAAACATACTACATAAATTTTATAAACAATAATATTTGTAAGTACAACAATTTTAATAAAATATTTTCCTACACAATGAACCAAAAATCACAAAAAAAAACTAATCCTCATCTATGCTCTAACACTAACAGCATTTATATACACATACATTAACTTCTAAATTATTAATTTTATCTTTAAACTTGCAATTTAATATTTTTTTTAAACTATCGAAATTAATAATTCCAGAAAAATTAATTTCATAAATAAATTTACAATTTACTCCTTTTATCAGGCATAGAACTAAGCAAAATTTTAAGTTAAAATTATTATATATATATATATGTATACTGAGTATATTAATAATCTATTATAAATGCAGGAGTCGGAGTCGGTGGTAAAAAAAAAAAATAGAGCAGTCGGAGTCGGGAGTTTTGAGTGCCGACTCCGGAGCCCTGATTATAAATAATAACATGACAAACAAATGTCACTACTTTTAATGTGGTCCTGCAGGAATCAAGCTGCACAAATACATTATGGCAAGTTTGGACATAAAATGTACATTTGCTTCTATTAATTGCACAAAACACGCAAATCCATGGTGTCTTATCAAGTCGTCCTGCGTCGTAGGTGCAGTTAAAATTGTTACTTTTGAAGTTCTTTGTTCCTGGGAACGTATTTATTATTCGTTTAAATATTCTCTTATAGTTTACGTATCGACCTGACTTATGTAATTATATTCCACCCTCTTTCGACCAACTGCACCGTAATTATATCGATTGCACTACGAGAATTATAATAATAATAATCACTCCGAACTCCTTTCGAAAAAGTTCACTCCCACTGCGTAGTAGTTGATTGCATGCTTGATAGTTGCGCGAAACACCACGCGGGTGGGTGTCGTCGCAGTTCTACCTTATTTTCCCCTCTTTTATATGGCATCGTTCGCATGCCTCGCGCGGAACGTCGGCGCGTGCGGCGCCGAGCGCCGAGACGCCCCTCGGAAAGACAGAAAAGAAAAAGGGAAAAAGAACGAACACCATTCAATTGCTTCTGAGTCACACGTGTTGGCGTGTGCTTTTTTCGTATAGGGGTGTGTAACGCAAGACAGCAAAATTGAGGGTCGTACAAACTGTTCTTAAAAATGTATGCTGGTTTTATAGGAACTTGGAATTCCAAATAAATGCAAAATAACCACCTCAGATTTTTCTACACCTTCATTCACAATTTGCTTTGATTCTTTTTTATGTTACAGGTCAGGTGAAGGTCCCAATTTCTGTTCATATCCCCATTTCTGCTCATTTCGTATTTTTCTTATTATTATAAGCGTTACGTTTGTACTATAGTTGCAACAAAATAATTCTAAATTATTTCAACATTTACGCTAGTGTTGCACGAACTTGGGACAATACATATATTCAGAGCATTATATATATTACAAATTACTAATAGTTAAACATCTTGAAATATATTTCTTAAATAGTTTTTCAATTGGTTGATTTATTATTAAAGAATCAATCAATTACTCTGCAAATTTTCATCGCAAACAAATTTTTTCCACCTTCTTTATGACGAGTTACCTCTTAAACCAGCAGAAATTGGGACATTCGCCTTATCGACGTGCGATCGAATGAAATTATTAGTGGGAAATTAAATGCGGTATAAAATATCTATTGCGTGTTTCGTGTTCAGCGTCAGAAATATATTAAAAGCCGCTAAAATATCGAACAACTTTTTTCATCGCAGATGAATATGCCGAATGAATTAACGGCGAGTTGCCGAGTACGAAAACAGACCTCGAAAGAATTAAAGTTCTAAGTGCAATCGTCTTCGAACTTATTCCAACGTAGATTTTGCTGTGAACGGTCTTGGATTGCTTCTATGGTGGCATATCGTGTACTTTTTCCTCTTTCTGACTTCGAAAACGGAGAATGATGCATTAATCTTATTTGAATAATAATTAACTCGTTACTAATATTATAACTCTTTCGAGAACACTTCTACTTCAAAGCTGATGTCGTACTGATTATGTTTCCAGCGGTGCTTGTACTCGGCGAACGAGTACACGAGTTGCAATTTTATCATTTATCAAACCAACAGAATGACAGGTTTTACGGCAGCGTTGCACGATCCGCTCGACACAACGGTGACATACGACAGGGTGCAAAATAATCTTACACCCGTTAAAAATATACATAGTTCTAACAGTCGTATGAAACGTATGTAGTTATACAACTTGTATTGTGCGTTGCAGAGATATTATACAGTGACTACATAACCTGGAACCAGAGTTGGGCTTTAACTAAATAAGCGATTATTTAAATAACGGATCGAGTAAAAGTTACTTCAACTTTAAATTATTCGACGAGTAAAGATAATTTTTTTATTCAACACATGACGAATGATTTTTTTTTAACTTTTATTTGTTATTCGAAACTTTTATTGAAATAAAAATTTTGCCCATAGATCCTAGAACCTTATTGCACTAGTATCCAAAAAGTGCACTGAACACATCCCTGGGTTCTTGGCCTGCTAGCAAGATAATTCAAGTAACTAAATAGCAACTTTGCTCTACTGTAAATGTACCTACAGTGGCTCACAGCCATAATCGTACCACAGACGAGGTATAGAATAGACCTATCAAGCAATGTATCTTTGTGTCGCCGGTTTAGGGGGTCCTAGGACCCCCTTGCCATTTTAGTGTCGCATGCAACGTTACCGGTGAAGTCTCAAAACAGATTGTAACGCTACGCGTGGTAGGAACTAGAATTAAGCACGAGTAAAACTAGTTTATGTTTTGAGAGTCAATGCCCGCGATTTACAAATGTTTCTGTTAGAGTAACAATTTAAACATCGTCTTATGAACATATTTCGTTCAACGGAAGAGAAGGGAGGAAGAGAATAAAACGATATCACATTCGTCTTTTAACCTTGCTGTCCTATTCCGGTTTATTTAACGGAAAACAAATTTATTTAACATACAAATTTATATAAACAACAACATTATTTGTGGAAGACATGCTTTGATGATGTAACGTGGAATACCTCGCAAAGGAATTGTAACTTTGTATATTTCAATAAAATGCTGAAGCAGAGAGGACTTTAAAAATAGTGAAAAACTCAACAGTTCCAGTATCTCGCTGAAATATTCCAACTTGCACTTATTCTTCCATCTTAACACTATATTCGTGTTCTGGGGTTCGGTAGGAACAATCGAACAACATTTTAAGTTACATATTTTATTCTTACATTCTACCATAGTATTGCAAGTTAAAGAAATTCTTATATACGACTAGAATATTTGACAATCGCAGCCATCGGCTCGGTTCTCACCGATTACCAGGTCTCACCGCGAGGAGGTTGCTGCGCTTGGAGACCCGTAGAGAGATAGATGGAATCAAAGTTCCATCGATCTCCCTGTACATGAAGCCTACTAAACCAAAGAGATGGATGGAAACAAAGTTCCATCGATCCCTTCGGTTTAGATATAGAATCTAGGGAACTGCCAAGCAATCACTCGATTAAAAGAAATTCAGGAAAGAAGGAAAGGCGAAGGGTAAGCATGAAACAAGTATTGGACGGCGCAGTTCCTACCACCCTGCTGTCCAAGTCGAAAGGGAAAAGCGCTCGGCGCCTCCCAGACGATTCCTGTTGCTCCGATGCGAAGTTAATGATTTAGTGACTGCTTGGCAATTTTACATGGGACCTTAAATACTTCATACTATAATAAATTAGTCTAGGCTTCCTTAGATGTCTTCTTTCACTGTCACTTTTCACTATCACTTTTCACTGTCACTTTTCACTAGTTTCTTTTTAAATATATCGTGTTATTGACTCCATTCCCCGAGTAACGGTGAACCTGAAAAGCTGAAACAATCAACTACTATATGTTAGTAACGGTGTGGTCGGCCTGGAAAGAAATTAAGGAAAAGCTTATTGAGTTGGAGACGATCGAGATAATTTCGACCAACAGCAGAGCACGCACGAGCATGCAAAACCACCGCAGAGATAAGTACTTGAAGGAAAGAGCAGAGAATGTAGACCCATCGATGAGATGCATGACAGAGTGACAGAAGTCACAAAAAACCATCGAAGAAATTCATGAGATGAAATAAATCATTTAAACCCATCGAAGAAATGCATCAAATAAAATAAATCATGCAAACCCATCGAAGAGATACACAAAATAGAACGACTCGCGCAAAATTCTCGAAAGTATGCATGGAAATAGGACAGATGATGGAAAACGACCGAAGAAATCAGATTTGACATTCGCAAAACAATAAAATTTTAAATGACTTACCGAACCCCAAAATTTCATCAGCACCAAGCGAATAAACGAACCCAGGCCAGAGGGGCGAGAGGCTGGCGGAAGAACCAGGGTTGAAATCCTGACCAGGTCCCCAGCAAGTTCAGCAGTTCCGAATGGTCCAGGTGGCTCGGCAGCTCCGGGGGGAGGGGGAGGAAGAACCAGGTCCCCAGGAAGTCCAGTGGATCCACGTGGCTCGGCAGCTTCAGGGTTCCC
This sequence comes from Andrena cerasifolii, assembly GCF_050908995.1. NCBI lineage: Eukaryota > Metazoa > Arthropoda > Insecta > Hymenoptera > Andrenidae > Andrena > Andrena cerasifolii. Next base: position 8,573,843 of record NC_135118.1, on the reverse strand, counting down.
GGAGGTCCTTCAAGTCCGGAGGACCGACGACGACTGAGTACACGAAGATCTGTGAGCTCCTTATGTAGACTTCGAGGAATGATGTCCCCCGATCAAAACAAGGTCGACGGTTAGTTACAATTGCGAAATCCAGCGAATTCTTCGGCAAAAATGGATTTTCGGCTAAAATATCCATTCCAGTGGCTATTGCTGTGACAAATAATGTTAACAACATTTACACTAACCGCCCAGTATAAATTATTATTAACTATAATCGATAGAACCCGAGATATCAAGCAATTTGTAACATTTGGCCTTGGATTTGCAAATGATTTTCTGCGCCGACTGAATTCTCTTTTATTCTCAATGTTTAATCGTTCGATACATTAATGTTAATGCTTATACATATAACGTAGTATTATTTATAATGTATAAATACGTTTTAGTTGAACTTAGTGTAAGTGAATAGTTGCAGGAATATTTGGAGAAATATGAGTGAGATAATAACTAAGTTATTGTTCATCACTCGAAGGTTCTTCAAAAAAGGCTTCTGCGGTGACCACTGCTGCTTGAAAGTCGATTATCTAAAATAAAAAATTCAAAAGTATTTACTTATTATATTATATTATCTAGTATTTGAACGAAGGCTTTTTTATTCGATGCTTAGTTTTCTTCTAATTGACGAAAATCAGGCACGATTTATTAAAAATCCATCGTTCAAATGCTAGACAATATAATATAATAAGTAAATTCTTTTGAATCTTTTATTTTAGACGATCGACTTTCAAGCAGCAGTGGTCACCGCAGAAGCCTTTTTTCAGAGAACCTTCGAGTGATGAACAATAACTTAGTTATTAATAAATATTTTTAAATAAAAAAATTACGATGCACAGTACTAGATGCAATCCTTAGAAGGAAAAACAAATTTTTTGAGAAATATGTTATAGACTTTGAGTAAAAAATTTCCAAAGACCACCCTTTTTTCGGCCTCCTGACTGAGCATGACCCCTTAAAGGGCGGTAGGGCCCGAATGAAAACACACCCTTGTTCTTGCCATGAGTCACTCTATAAACCCACAAAGTTGCGTTCCAATCGGTGAGTGCGAGTTCGCGGTGTACCCTTGCAAGTAAATCCTAGTAGTATCTACTTAAAATTCTCCATCATTTACTATCTAGTACCAGTAGAAGATTGTGCATACAAAATCTAGTATATTGCTGTTACTTGTTACTTTCAAGCATTTTCTTATTTTTATGCACACGGCCTATTGTTCCAGAAACAAATGCCGCAATCGTTACTGCTTTAATCGTTCTCCTTCACGCGCCGTGTGCTTGAAACGTTTACGAAGGTGCTATGCATTTAAATAGTTATCTTTCGTGACACGAGTTACTGGAATAGTCGCGCGAAACAAGCATTAAGGAGGATAAATTTTAAACCATCGTTTTTGTCCGACGGAACGCACCCTGTTCTCAGTGCATGGAGCCACGGGCTAGAAACATATTGACGTTGCTCGAAAAGAAAGTGCTCGCCACGGAAAAGGGCGGCACGAGGATCATCCGTAGAAGAGGCCTCCTCGTATACGTATAAGAAGAAAGCGTGGAGGCTTCCTTCGTGTCGGAACGAGGAGGGTGGTCTTTAGCATCGGGGGAGAGAGCATATACGATCGAAAGGTCCATGAAAATTTATGAGCCGTCTAGATTATTCTTGCCTGAACGAACGTTTTCTATCTTATTAAATATATCTCACAAGGGCGTTGTTCATTCTGCCTTTCGCCCAGTTGCACAGTGTGTCGAAGTGTATGGGCGGCCGGGACAAAACTCATAACTTCTGAATTAATCAGTTTTCGACCTGAGTACCATAATACTTTTTTTTAAAGAGGATACAAAGATGCATCGATTGATGACAAAAATAAAATAAAATTACATTAAAAATATTAAAGCGATCTTAATTTTTTTTTATTAACTTAAAAGGTTTTTACCAATTTCTTTCGGTCACAGTTTGTTGTCACATTTTTTCAGATTACTGACTGACTTTTGTTTGAAAAACGTTTTTATCAGTTTATCGGGAATGCGTGGAAAATTGAATCGATTGTTCAGACTTTAGAGTATGTGGATTTTCGGGACAAAGTTTGAAAAATTAACACTTATTCGATTTTTTTTTTAATATATTTTCTAAGTCATTTATGTGCACAGTGAGAAGAGGCGAATGTTTAGACTAATATAAATATTGTATGCCTTCGCGGGACGCACGAGAGGAGCCCCAGCGATTACGCTAAGGCCCGGTGAACGTTTTAAGGGGTTATGGCTAGTCAGCTTTCGAAAAGGAACGCGATTTTCGGGAATTTTTTGTGGATTACCTACTGTATATTTTTTTACAATTATTTGCTAATTTTAAAAGTACATATATGTAGCAACTCTCAGTAATTTTGTTATAGAAAAACAGTAAAAAATGAACGAATAATAGCCATTCTCGCGAAAACTGTTTTGATAAAGGCGCTGTGCGGCGAGCAAGTTTTCTCTGAGCCGGATCAGCTAAAATTAAAAATTCAAAAACATTCTGTTAATATACGGTTGAATTCAGTAGATGAATGAAGGCTTTTTCAAAAAGTTGGTTTTTGACAAAATGGCGGCCGTTTGACGCAAAACCACGCTTCTCGGATGTCTGAATTCTTCGTTTTTCGTTAATTAAAAATACAGTTTTTGTTAAAATAAAAAATCCTTCGTTCATCTACTAGTCTTTGGTACATAAAAGAAGCCTGCAAAAGTTTAAGCCAATCGATACAGTGGTTTCCGAAATATCTTGCTCACCGATATCAACACAGCTTTCGCGAGAATGGCTGTTATTCGTTCATTTTTAAATATTTTTCTATTAAAAAAAAATTACTGAGAGTTGCTGCATACATGTACTTTTAAAATAAGCGAATAGTTGTAATAAAAGATTCAGTAGATATTCCACAAAAAATTCTTGAAAATCGCGTTCGTTTTTGAAAGCTGACTAGGCATAACCCCTTAATAATGATTTTGACAATTTTTTTTTCTGTTTCGTGCAAATTGGAGCAGTTGAAATTGGCGTTAATATAAAGTTGAACGTTCCCCAAATTAATGTACAAAAAATCACGGAGGTATTTTTTGGTATTTTTATGTATAATTATCATTTAATTTTGTATAATTATCATTGTGGTATTACACACATTTATTACGTCACCAAAATTTGTAAATATATTCTATCGTTAAAGAATAAATTAAGAAAGCTCATTTTACCTCGAGGTTCACTTTGCCCCGGTCTCCCCTAGTCGTGTTTAGCTACGAAGCAAATGTATTGCGCGAGAGAGAATCGTGAAATTAACTTGAACACTCGCTTCGAATGAACGAATCTAGAAAAGTCACTTGAAGTAGGTATCGCGCAACTGGGAATCATTTCGGCACTCGAGAAGGAAAGTAATTAGCAGATGCGCGGATTTATTGTTCCATTCATTCACCTTTCTTCCTTTTATTTTAAGTTTTGTGGATTTACTGAATTGACGAATACAAATCTGCCGTTTCCGTCTCTCCCCGTCAATCAGTGCGCTAGACTAAATTTAGCTTTTATCGATTCACCCTCAGAATTCAAGCCTCGGTTTTCCGTTCGAGCACTGCTGACGATGAGGCAAAAGTACGTACATACAGACGGCTGATTCGATTGTGGCCGCGTGCCTTTGATTAGTCGTGGGTATTTACATGGTTGGCCTTTTTCGCGGCGAACCGTTACAGTGCAATATTTGAAGAAGATGATTGGGGCATTGCTTCAGCACTTCTATTTCGCGAGGAAACATTACGTCGTGTACCTATACTTCCCTACCGTTAACACAAAACAAAGGGACGGTAGATTTTGAAATAAAATACGTATTTCTTTGTCCTACGTGTTTTCACTGATACATTTTTTACGAAGACAAGAGGAAACACTGCTTATCTCAGTATTCAGTTTTTCTAACCCCTTACCCCTCTGATTAACATTCCTTTCCACCCTTTTTATTATTACTCTACTGGCCTACTTTATTTATTTGTTTTTTTTTTTAAGAGGAAACATTACTGCGGTTGAACCCCCGCTCTTTAAACTTGAAGAAAATCATAATAATTTAATGCTCACCGCCCAACCGCGAGTAGTTGGGGCTTTATCAGCAACTGGTGACTGGCGCAGACGTACCCTCCCCTCCCCCCATGCATCAACTTTAAAATATTAATCTGCATGTGCATCTGAATATCAAATATTTCTGCATTAAATTTCCGTAGAAGCGTTATTATTCATACGTCAGCGAGATCATTTCGATGAATCGCAAATGATGAATTTGAAATGTCTAAAGTAAATAAATTACCCTTTAAATAAAAGTAGTCTAGACCGCGTTCTTGAAATATGGTGGGAATGCTCGATAAAAAAATAGGTGAATCGTGTGAAGTCGACTGCAATCGAATGAACCGTCTGCGCGTAATTAGAATTAATTCCACAACAAATAATTAGAGTTAAGGGAGTATAACCCGTTTGAACCCTCGGAAGATGTGTACATTTTGTGGATTTTTTACAAGTCAACCGCTTGATGAAGATTTCCCGTTTTTTTACTATCCTTACATAGTATTATGAACTACTTAAAGAAAAAGTTTCAGTTAAAAAACTATTGTTTCTCGGAAGTTATGCATACATATCCGAAAGTCTCGCGATTTTAGACGGCTATACAGTGCTTTACAGTGTGAAAACTTGATTACATCGATGCCAAAACGTATACAAGCTGTGATACGTGCACGTGGGATTTAATACAAAAATTAAATCAATTATTGTTAATTTCTTTGCAAATTCATAATGTTACATACTTTTTTCCAGAACATCTGTCCGTTCCATACTTATTCCCCAGACAGATTTTGTTTCTTCCACATTTTGTATCATATAATAAACAAAATTCTTAATTATTTTTGGTGCTTTCACTTTAAAATAGACCAATTTAACATTACCACGGGTTTCACATATATACCGTTGCATTTTATACATAAAAAACATTGGTGTTTCTCGTTACTTTCGTATTTTTGCGTTTGATTCCAAACTTATTGCCAGGGGTTGTATATGAAATTTGTAATAGTATTGTATGCTGCGGTATCACTTATCATAGATTATGCTAATTTTTTTTCATTTAAGGAAAACCATAATTTTCATAGTTTCACACTGCAGGCAATTGTTTTTTTATAAAATAAGCGATCAATCAAAAAGAATCTTACTCCGTACTTCTTACTTGCTTTTCCATGAGGATGCATGTTCTACCCGAGTTTAGTACGATTTACTAGACCCACTGTACAGTGTTCCTTGCCTATTAGGAGCTGCAAACAGTGCCCGTTCAGAAAAGAATCTAACTGCAATCTTGCAGACGTAAATAAAATAATAAAGCGACAGAAAGAAGAAAAGTTGAATAATGCCAGGGGCAGCTTCGAACCGTTTTCGTTTTATAACAGCGGTTTAAAGCACGGTAAGAAGGGAAACGCGCCGGTTGTAAACTGTTTTTACATCGCGGCGAGCAGGTCGAGGGAACGGTCGTTTTTATTGTCCGTCGTGGAAAAAAATATTCTTAGAGTACGGTTGTCTACTTTATTGTGTTCTTAATACCTTGGACTGCAAACTGATCCTAATTACTCCATCCATAAATCAAACGTTTTATCGCTAGTTCCCCTATTACAGCAATTGAGGACCTTGCAGCAAGAGGGGTGCAGCTTGATCTTTGCCAGCTTCGAGTAAATTAGGAAGAACTGTTTATAAAATTATTGCTTTCACTTAACATTAAGAAGAGAGCACTAAATTGCAAAATATATATTTTCACGCAATAAGTAGCAGTTGTTCAGTTAAAATGTTTGTATCTAGTCTATGATTTAGGGTTTTATTGCATTCACAATCTGCAGTAAAGCGGGAAAGCCCGATAAAATTATGATGAACTAGTTCCTTAACCCTCGGTTGTCACACTTACTATTTGGAACGTCGTTGTCACACTGGGTGAATTTGACCCTGCCAATTCTCAATCAGTTGTCATTTAAGAACTACTTGTTAATTTAAGTCCCCAAAATTCTGAGATACAGTTTGAACATTGTAGAATATGTGCCCATCGTTGATAGTTGACATTTAAAGTGTCATCATGCTTAATAAAAAATGTGAAGCAATAAGAGTTCCGACAAAATTTTTTTGCTTGAAAAATTGCAGGGTCAATTTTTGACCCAGTGTGACAACCGAGGGTTAATGGTAGCTATGTATTGAATGAAGTTTCAGTCTCAAGAATGGCTCCCTGGGTGGCAAACAGTCAGCTTGTTGTTGAAGAATGGAATCCTTTCTCTAATACGCGATACAGAGCCAATCAGCTCATCTACACCCTATTCTTGCGTATAGTTCAAGGTAAACCTTATCTTGTGATTGTGAAGTTTCTATGATCGTGAAATTAGACTTTCACTCGATCCCCAACGTCTTCGTTGGACAAACTGGTCCTTTGTAAAATCGTTACTACTTGTATTTGTGGATATACACAAGGCATGCAAATGTTTTTCTTCGCATAACTTTTAATTTTCATAAGGGATAATAATGGATAATAGGTACCTATATATATCGCTCTTATCCAGGCTTCGAAACAGTTCTGGAACTTTTCAATAGGTTCCATTTGAAATATGGACCGTGGAACTAATTTTAAAAATGTTCTCACATTTTAAGTTTCCATGAGAACTGATAAAGCAAAAGTTCTTGAAAATAAAAGTTCTAGTTGGAATGGAACTTATAAACTATAAAAATAAAAATTATTGTATAATAGGGACAGATATTTTGTTCATCGATATTAAAATAGTTACTACAACAATAATAAATAATTATTACTGTTAAAATGATATACTGAATGTGTTATTTATTTGTAGTATTTGCCTACGTAGATAATTTCTACGCAGATATTGTATAATTTTTGTGTATTTTAGTTCATGTAAGTTATAAAAAAATGTTATTCAGGTAGAATTATTCTTGACAAGTTCTCTTTTCTGTTCAATAATTTTTATGAAACTATTAATTACTTACGTTATGATTTCCATACCTTTTACTAAATAAACACGAAAAATGTGGTATTATGTTGTTAAATAAAACTAGTACCTAATAGTTTCGTACTTTTCTTTATCTTATGGAACCTTTTTTAATACAACTTGAAACATAATGTTCCGCCAAACCAGCATGTATACGACTCAGGACCACAAAATAAAGTATTTTGAATGAACCATTTCTCTGATAAAAATATAAAAGTGACAAATTTAACAAATGTCCATGACAAGGATTTTCGTTTCCCTTTCAGTAATCAACAAAATTTATACTTGACATATTATATCTGATGGAAGATTCTTTAAAGCCTACACTATAGCTTTTAGTTGACTTAATTTACGCCCCCGTTTATTCCAAGTACATAGAGTTACTAAAGTTTCCAACTTAGAAGTCCCGAATGTAGCAGTTAAATCGTGATGAGTGGAAGGACACACGGAATAAAATTGGAGCCTATATAAAATAGCGGTAACGGCGGCGATTTCCAGGAGCGTGCGAAGCATTATCGGCATTTTCGCATTAAGAATTCATTCTCTGTTTATGTAGCCACGGTAGCCATTTCGATTTTTACAGCCGCCTCTGACGTCCAGCTAGCGTACCTATTTACTTCGTACCGTCGACTCGATAAATAAATAAATTTTGAAGTAAGCGTTCCAATGAAAGATTTATCGCGGCCGCACCCTATATATTTTTCACCCTCGGCCCATCGGGCGCTATATTTCCTTCTGTACGCCTAGAATGCACGTACGGTGCAGCGGTGAGGTAAATAAAAGTATTTTCTTTCGGAAACTTTGCATTTTTATGTGCTCACGACGGATCTCTCCTTTATTTCGTATATATCTAATGGGTGCCTATTTCATTAGTAAATCACGTCCCTATCACGCGTGTTAGGAATTCCAAGAAATTATTTTACAATAAAAACCATCGTTTGAACGTTGTAATATTTTTATTTGAATATTGAAGTTGGAATGTAATTGAAAACCAGGGGGTTCAATGGAAAGCAGCAGCACGCGATTAAAATAAACACGTAGGAAGGCGGATAAATAAATGAGAACAAACAAGTGCAGAGAGATCTCGCTTTCGTTGAAATCGAATAAACTGGCCGGGACACCCTGAACCTACCCACCCAGTCCCCGTTAATCAACGCGTAAATTTACCGGCTGATTCGCGTTCTCTAGTCACCGCCGGTGGCTGGTAAATCCGTCGAATTCTTCTTTTTGGTATTTATTAAGATACTCTTATATTATACAAAAAAAATTAAATAGAGTTTTCGCAGTTTGTTTTAATTGTTTTTTTACAGTATCAATATGGCGCCTAAAATATGAGGTACGCTCACGGCGTAGATGATTTCCCGGCTCAGGCTTATCGGAAACAAAAGATTCTTAATCTGAATGAGTGTCGCTGTAGCCTCTAGCTCAATTAACAATTTTTGTTGAGAAGTAAGAAACTGGCGCCGGTTTGAAAACAACGTTTGACAAAACACCCAAGAGGATTCTCGGGTGTTCCATGAGGAAAATCTCGGTTATTTCACGACAAAAATTGTTAATTGAGCTAGGGGCTGTAGTCATACAGATTAAGAATCTTATGGAATTTTTTGTTTCGGGTAAACCTGAGCCGGGAAATCACATACGCCGTGAACATACTTCATTTCAGGTGCCACTGTAAAAAACAGTTCAAACAATTTGCAAAAATTCTTTTTATTTATTTATTTATTTCTTTTTTGTATAATACAAGAGTAGCTTAATAAATACTAAAAAGATTTATTTCATTATATGTCGCATTTACTCAGAAATAAATCTGTACAAATAGTTTAATTTTTCGGCCGATCAAAGTAGAATAACCACTGGAGGGTACTAGGCAGTCGTTCCTGTCTAAAATGAAGCATTTCTGTTTCAATTAATTGCAAAGAAACCAATTGAAACTGAGGCTTGTTCTTTGGCATGAAGCTTATTAACATCATAAGCTTTAAAAAAATTGTTTGTGTAGTCAAAAATATGCTTTATATATTACGCTACAGATGGATCATTAAAAAGGCTTATTAAAAAAAGTTTCTTTTGTTTTGCAGTGATAACTCAGAAACAGAGTTTCCAATCGATTCAAAACAAATTCGAGGATCTTCACAAAATGTGTAGTTTCGGACCAGACCTAAATTAAAGTTAATGAAAACGCTTATTTTCTCGCTCCAAGTGTCGTTATTTTCTCCAAAATGTCATTTTTTTAATTGTTTCTGTTATCCCCCCTAGCCAGAAGTATATTCTTCGAAATAAAAAGGTTTCAGTCGAATCGGATAATAACTTTTGGAGATACAGGTCTCGCCGTTTCGAGAAAAACGCGTTTAAAATTTTACGTGGGCGCCGAGTGGCCGGTTGTTGCCCATTCGCCGCCACTCAAATGCTTATAACTTCAGGAATTTTTCAAATTTCAACAAATCCTTTTAAACATGTATTCCTAAAAGGTTGAACATTCGAAAAGTGAAATACAAAAAAAATCGACTTTTAGACCGAAAGGTCGCATTAACATTCTAACGATTAACAATAACTATACTATACGGTGGCGGATAAATATATAACCTGATTGAAGAACCTGGCTGATTACTGGCACATAAAAGGCTGGAGTTACGATTTTACTGGCTGACTATTGGTAAAAAGGACCTTCCTGGGTATTTTCGATATTTTAAATAAAAATTGTTATACTTATAATGTTATTAGATCTATCAAAGGGGTTCGACAGGGTCAAATGAACAGTACTGAGTTTCTGTAATAAAAAGTTTTAATTTATTCTTAAATTATTGATCCTAATTGTATTACTTATCCTATATATTTCTACCTGTAATAAAAAGAAACGACATTAAAGTCTATTCTCTCCTATTGATGTCGATTCCCTTTTATTCCGATTTATTCCGTTACGATTTATTACACTTCTTTTCTCTATCGCATACACTTGGTCGCGTGCTGCAGGTATCGTCCTTCCAACAGAGCGACAAATTCAATTTTAAAGAAAGGCACTTATGCATTTTCTTTACTTACTATTAAAAAAAATCATCCACACATTTGAAGAATAGATACTTTAAAGAATTTAACTGCCAATAACGCGTTTAAAAAATAGTATATTAATAATAACAACGCGAAACATGAATTTCCCTTAAATAGCCGACGATTGGCACAGTTACCCTAGGAAGCGTTAGTTGCCGCGGTAAATGACAATTGATTTACCGATGACGAGCATTACTCCAGCTGGTCATTTCCCATTACATCCCTAGAGTCGGATGAAGTAGCTTCTTATTATTCACCCCTGTTTTTCCATACGTATCTTGGAATACAGATTCTCGCTGGTTTCTCGACTTATCGCCTCGCCTGATTCTCTTCCATTCGATTGCCAGCAACACATCACTGCCGTTACCACGTGAGATTAATAAAACTCAATTAACACGTCCAGGCGAAGTATTTTATTTTGATCGCTAGAAGTTATCGTTGTGTTTCTTTAACTGTCGGCTAACAGTTTGGAGGCAGTAAATAGATCTGAATTAATTATTGCAAATACTGGGTACTACTTTTTCTAGATCCATTGAGGCATGAAAGAGAGTATACGCATTTAATCATAGCGGAAAGTAAAGTATAGGGGAGACCGGGGTAAAGTGAGCCAGAAAAAGTTTGAAGTCGAATAAAATTTATTCCTTTCAATAAAAATGCGTGGAAATAGATTTGTAATATAATTTAAACGTTACTGCTGATAAATGACGAATAGCAATACTTAAAATTAACTTAGAGTATATTAAAATTCAACTTGAAAAAAATTATGCAAGTGGTATCACTTTACCCCATCTTGTCAGTGGAAAATTAATTCTTTAATAATGTTAGGATTAATGTTTTCGCAAATGCGTGTACGTGTATGTTTATAAGCTTGTTTTAAACACGCAGAACAAATTTGGAGTTAAAATAACACATTTAAGACTCATCTATCCAAAAAGCTAAATTGAAAAGAAAACCAAACGGAAGTCTCTAGAAATTAATTTCTAATTTTTTAAATGAATTTACATTTTTCGATATCTGAATGTGCGTAATTATCATTCTTATATTACATACATTTATTACGCCACCAAAAATTGTAAATATATATTCTATTGTCAAAGAACAAATTAAGGAAGCTGATTTTACCCCGAGGTTCACTTTAACCCGGTCTCCCCTAGCTGCTAAATATTGAAATGTGCAATACTTCGCTGATATCTTTTGAATAAAAACTTTTTTACGCGGTTCTTAAATTCCCGCCACTTCTATATAGAGTTATTTTACACAGTATCGATGTAAAAGGAAGCTAGCTACCCGTTCTTTTCTTCAAGCCCTTCTTCACCCTTCTTCCTCTTGAGCAGCTTCTTCTTTTCCACGTCCCTTTGTTGCGTTACCTTTACCCATCGTGTGTAAACGCCGACGTTAAAGACCGTGTGCGCGTGAACAGGCACGCGTGCAGAAGCTCTCGCGTAAGAAGGACCACGCATGCGGGTGAGCCAACAATGTTCCCCCATATTGCCGTATTACATTTCTGTGATCATTAAGGATGCCGCGCGCCCGTTCGTCGTGCTCTCTTCCCTTCTTTCGTTCCACGAAGCACGGCATACGGGCGAACAGGCGTACTTGCAAGACATGCTCGCCATTGTAAAATGCTTCTGGGAATAGGTACCAGTGCGATCCGTTGACTGGTGCTCATCGAGCCTTTCAGGAAACTCGAACGCCCGTCGTCCAAGTGATGGATACGTTACCTCGCACCGAGGCGATGATCTATGCCGTTTTCTGATACCCTGCACACAGTTCAATTATGTCCTGACTGATAACTCCCACAGCCTGGATGATTGCAACAAGTGCATCGGTGTGTACTATACATGTAGGGTAAACTCGGGTAAGTCCGTGATAGTTTTAGAATTTGTCTATTAATTGCTAATATTCACATGTTCTGAAAGTGAGCCTAGGATATAATGATAGATCTGACATCAGAAAAAGAAATAATAGGTAAACAGTAATTTACTAAGTATATTTAATTGAAATATACAAAATTAAGTTGTCATGACATACTCTGGTTACTCCGTGATAGTTCTGGTTACTCCGTGATAGTACCTACTCTGGTTACTCCGTGATAGTTCTCGCTAGCCCGTGATATGGCCATCAGCTACTTTTTTCTACATTATTTCATATTATTTCATATTATTTCATATTATTTCATATTATTTCATATCATTTCATATCATTTCATATCATTTCATATCATTTCATATCATTTCATATCTTTTCATATCATTTCATATCATTTCATATCATTTCATATCATTTCATATCATTTCATATCATTTCATATCATTTCATATCATTTCATATCATTTCATATCATTTCATATCATTTCATATCATTTCATATCACCTCATATCACCTCATATCACTTCATATCACTTCATATCACTTCATATCACTTCATATCACTTCATATCACTTCATATCACTTCATATCACTTCATATCACTTCATATCACTTCATATCACTTCATATCACTTCATATCACTTCATATCACTTCATATCACTTCATATCACTTCATATCACTTCATATCACTTCATATCACTTCATATCACTTCATATCACTTCATATCATTTCATATCATTTCATATCATTTCATATCATTTCATATCATTTCATATCATTTCATATCATTTCATATCATTTCATATTATTGTTATTTTGTGTATAATCGATTGTTTCATGATCGTTACATGTCTGAGACGTAAGGAAACATTGTTTCTGGTAATGACCATCAAAATTTCTCAAATTGTCTTAGGCACACGAAAAATAAGAATTTAGTCACTTTTCATAAGCAAAAATAACACTGATGCCTTATTGTGTGATAATTTCAAGAGTAAGACTTGTTAAAGTGCCATTTCACCATCATTTACCTGCCATTTGAACTTTCCATTTATCTTCTAAAGCGCATATAATACATAAACAAGCGATCGTCCACAACTAGCACGAAAAATTTCATAAATAATGCGCTGCTGGAACAAAATACTCTCTCACTTTATCACACTAACTTCAATTGACTAATTATTTTATCCCAACATAAACTAGAAGATCAACGCTGTCTGTTAGTGTTTGTTCCATCTAAATTGAGTCAGACAATTTAAAGTTACACATAAATGAAAAAGTATCACGGAGTAACCTGTACGACGAACTTATCCGAGTTTTACCCTACCTGCACGTATTTTCGGTGAAATCAAAAGATGTCCTTATACAATTGATGGTCTTATACGGGTGGTGCACGAGGTCCGGGTCATAAATTTTAGGTAAATTGTTAAAATATGACCCGAAGCTTTTCAGGCTTCACATGCACGATATTGCCAACTTGTATGCTTGCTGGATGAAACCGACCGTTCGCTTACAACCGGGGAGTGGGAGGGAGAAGTAATTAGCATCTCATTGTTGCACGCTTGGCTGAATTTTCGCTCGTACTGCTCAAGATGGATAGCGAATGGGATAAACTGAAAGCGAAGTAACAGTGTTGCATGACTCATGCTGTACTGAAAATTACAAGCTTCATAGTTTTCTCTAGACCCTTACACAAAGGTCCACTGGTAATAGTTGCATCTGGACGAACGATGTGACTGTAATAGTGTTTTTAAATATGTCAAAAGTTTTACTATATGAATATCGATTAATCTTCCAAGATATGACTTCAAAATAATTCATGCATTTATTTATGCCTCGATTCTGTGTCAATACAAGAAGTTTCTAAAGAAGAATATTACTCTTAAGTGATACATCACTCATTTATAGATCAGATGAGAAACAAAATGCGCCACTATTATTAAAAAATGTTGTCACCATTCTAATAGATTGCAGCAGGTGCATTTAAATTAAGTTCCTCCACTCATACGACTGTATTTATATGAACCGCAAAAATCATTACTTAACAAACAGCGCTTAAAATTTCGCAATTAATGATCTCTGAACACTCGAAAGAGAGGTGTACGTATGTTACATTCAACGCATTGCGAATGTACACATCACGCTAATTACAACCGTTAAATTAATAGAATTAATTCTCGTCATATTTTATTAACGTCATCTAACTGCGATTTATATTTGAATCTTCCATAACTAGCAAGGTACGACTCTGTTGCCTGAAATTAACGATACGATAATTATTTCATTAGCGCTCGACAAATTCTCTAATTGCATCAGTTTATATCCCTCTAATCATGCTGTCCAATTCTTACGAAGCACAGCAGTCCGTTCGCAGAAATTGTTTCAGTTGCGGAAAATCAGAGTCCCTTACACGATTCACGTTCCTGAAGCAGAGGCAGAAGCTAACTTTCATGCAAAGGCCTTTGTCGGCGTATAATCGTTAGGCGCGCCACAGGTGTGTGCTTTTCATCGATTCATCTTAAGGTGAACTCCAACGGCGCGTGGCTCGGTGAGCGCGAGTCACCGAGCTCCGACTCGGTCGGAGCGGCTCGGCTTCCCATTCTTTGTCGGCTCGCCGACTCGCGCTTGCCGAGCCACGCGCCGTTGGAGTTCACCTTTATAAAGCGGAGCTGGACAACTGGATTGCTGAGGAGGCGACGAGCATCGCCGCTCGCACTTCTCCTGCCGATGAGCCCCATAGCGGGGGTAACTCGGGAGGAGAAGTGCGAACCGCCGCGCCGATGCTTGTGAGGTCGGGAGCAATCAATTACCCCGGCTCTGTAATAAAGCTTTCTGTCCCTTTGCCGGCTTCGCTTTAAGCCAACCATTCCTATTACCTCTTTTATTACCACGGCTAGAGAAACACAACGGTATGTCATTTTACCATCCCTCTCAATCTGCTCGAACGTGAGAACCGAACTCCACAACCGTCGCCTTTGTGATACTCTCGTGGTCGCTCTGAAATACGAACAGAAACGTGGATACCGTAGGTACGTGCGTTCGTACTAACAAGGTTAAAGGCTGCAGAACAATTGGGACAAGTGGTAACAATTCGGTTTCGCTTAAGAATTTTTCTAAGCTCAAAATTCTCTTAACGATGGAGGGACGTTAACGAGATGTAATTGCAATGTGAACGCAAATGCAGGCTTTACAAGGGAACACCGCGAACCCGGACTCACCGATTGGAACGCAACTTTGTGGGTTTTTAGAGTGACTCGAAACAAGAACAATGGTGTGTTTCATTTGGGCCCCATCGCCCTTTAAGGGGGTGAAAACTAACCTCAAAGTCAAAATAGCACTTACACTTTTTCGCGTATAACTCTCAAAGTACAACAGACAGAAAAAAATGTTTCAAACGAAAGTTTAATGGTGCAATAAGCGCTACAATCTTGCGTTAACAAAATTTTGAAAAGAGTTCTTTTCGACAGTTATATATATTTTTTTAACTCTTTTATACTGTCCTTGTTGAAAGCACTGTAAGTGTCAGAAATCAAAATTTTCAGGAGATATAAAATGCTTCTTTGACTTTAAATCATACACGAAATTTGTATATGTTTTTATCGCTAAATATGGTTAAGCACACAATAGCCCAAATATATCACAAAATTTTCTATTTTTTTTTTGCATTAATGTATTTCAAATTCATGAAAAAAAAATTGTATTCGTAGAAAACACTCTTAGTTGTAGAGGAAACCGAATATGCCATTCATTTAAATTTGCAAGTACTGCAAGTGCCAATCCTGCTCACCTATAACTTAATTTTTTTTACCACTATTGGTAGTTTATTTACAAGGAGAAATTGCAGTATAATTCTATGCTATAGTATTACCATTGGCACGTAGAACATTTTCCGATAAATTTTTCTTTTAACTTTGATATTTGCACTGATTTCTACAGGGGCTCTTCAATTATGTACGTATTAATTGAAAAATAAATGCCCCCGAAAAGGCATATAAAATCTTCTTTAAAAACATGTAACAAGTAAATAAGACAGATAAAAGAATTTGAATACTACACGAAATTTACATAGAATTTTAGAAACCTTATAACGAGGGCTAATTTATTACGACACATTCTTTTGACGGTAAAGTGTGTCTCTTTGAATAGTCAATTGTTTGCTGGTTCTTAAATTCGAAACGAGACGCCATCTTCATCTAACTCTTAACTGATAATTTACAACGATGCCGCGTACGTATCAGATGCTATAATATTTACTTTACACGAATTCCTTTTAACCTTTCGCGTGACCGATCGGTGAAAAATAGTGTTGAGCAGTATAGGTACCTTGGATGCAGTGTAATTTAATCTATTTATAGTCTGTGATACTACGAATAATTCATTAGATACTATTCTAAATAAGGAGCAACAATAAGGAGGAGATAACTATTTTTTTTATACCGTAGAGACATGCTTAGAAATTGTTCGACGAAACGTAATGTGAGAGTATGCCGGTTGCGCTGTGTCAAGTAACGCGCGAAGAAGGAACAAGACAAAAGGGTTGATTAATCCCTTTCAAAGGAACTCATTAATAACTTGATTGTCCTAATTGAAATTCTACTCGAGGAGACAATTCCATCTCATTTCTAAAATTAGCCATTTCCGTTCTTCTCCCTGGCGTATCTACAGGCGCCTCATTGACACGCGCCTCTATAGACTGCAGTCGATACGACACAAAACTTATATAACGGAAGAATTCGCGTGCGTGCAAATACTGTACGTACCTACTTCGCGGAAATTGCTAATAAATTGCTAGTCTCCTTGATTTAATATTATTCCACCCCTTCTGCATTTATTTAGTATTACGCCTTTTACATATATTTTGTCAAGCTCCTTACATCTCGTAACTTTGGTCAATTGTATTTATCAGAGAAATTGTAAATTGTAACGCAAACTCTAAAACTGTAAAGCATTCGATCTCGTTACAATGCGATGCCGTTATAAAAGAAACACAGTGTAAATACGTATTAATAATTTAACGATAAATCTACTTTGTTGAGTTTTAATACTAAAGATACCAGGGCGAGAAGGGGAAGAATAAAAGTATTAATCAATTCCAGGAGCCTTCAATATTTACATTCTATTATGTTCAGTATTTAACATCGATTGAATTTACAATATGGAGCGGTATGGAATTTCTACTTATTTTATGGAATATTAGCTGAAATATACCCGGTGTTACCCGGGTTAATGCAACTTTTAAAATAAAAGCAACAGTATTTTTCCCCCATTATTTAATGTCGCATCAACCACTAGTATGGGTTATTAGCAGGGCTTGAAACCGTTATTATAAAGATTTCGGTTCTTGAAAGAGTTATGAAGAACCTTTATTCGGAATAACCGTTATAAAGAACCTAAATATCAGACTATGTAAGTATAAGTTACGGTTCCTATATAGCTCTATAACTTTTATTTTTTAGGTTCTATAAGTTTCATTTTTTAGGTTCTATAACCTTTATTTTTTAGATTCTATAACTTTTATTTTTTAGGTTCTGTAACTTTTACTTTTTAGGTTCTATAACTTTTATTTTTTAGGTTCTATAACTTTTATTTTTTAGGTTCTATGTAAGTTACAAAGCGGTTATAGAACCGATTCTTGTAACGATTGTGCAGAATTTTACAGTAAATGAAATCACAACATATTACAACTATAGATTACTCTGTGTAACCAAATTGTTTAAAAATTATTATAAATAAGTAACCGAGTGTATACATATACATATGTACAAATGTGTACATAATATATATTTTCTTACTTATTTATAATAATTTTTAAATTCTGTACAATCGTTACAAGAATCGGTTCTATAACCGCTTTGTAATTTATATAGAACCTAAGAAATAAAAGTTATAGAACCTAAAAATAAAAGTTATAGAGCTATATAGGAACCGTAACTTATACAGTCTGATATTTAGGTTCTTTATAACGGTTATTCCGAATAAAGGTTCTGAATAACTCTTTCAGTCAGAATCTTTATATAACAGTTTGAAACAGTTATTTTCGAAACCTATTCAAGCCCTGGTTACTAGCGACCTAGGGTCTAATCTACAGTTGGTTGTACAGCTTGGTATGTTTTAGGTAATCTAATAGTCTTTGTGTTGATCCTTTGTGCTTAAGTTGTCCTTTAGGGGTGGGTTCCAAGTTGAAGTTTTGTCTGTCGGGGTAGTATTTCCTGCAGTGTAGGATGATGTGTTCCACTGGCAGTTGCACGTTGCATAGATCACAGGATGGGGGTTCTTCTCTGTTTAGAAGATGCCGGTGCGTGAGTTTCGTGTGTCCAATTGTGATTCTTGAAGTCACGACCTGATCGTGTCTTGATAGTGACCGTGATATACTTTTCTCGAAAAAGTCGTCTTTAATTGCTGTCAGTCATGAAAAGCACCAGCATTATAGAGGGCGAAACAGTTGATAGCGTTATTAAAGGCAATAGTGTTTTTTTTTCGTATTTTATTCGTTGTGTTACATATAAAATGGTTCTCCTTCTAGTATTTCTTTTCTTCATGGACGACACGGACCCACGTGATCTGTAACCAACTTCGCTTGCAACGTCCACCGTAGCTCGCCAGGCCGGTATCGAAACCCACCGCCAGAATGGGGAAGGTGCCGCAAAGCTCGGCGCAGAGGGCGCCACTAGCGCATGTACTGTGGCTTTGCATGAGTGCGCATGCGAATGGTTTCGGCGCGAATTTTTCATTTGTGGAATGTATGAAGTGGGTAGTTACATATTAATTAGAGAGACTATAATCAGATTCTGGGCACGAGCCACTGTCCGCCATGGTTGGGCTAAATCCTACGAGAGAGAAAGAGATGTACACCATTTCACTCTTAACCACTCTTAACAACTCTATGGTTTATGGCGGTATTTTACTTCTGTTTACTTCACGTAAATAGGTATATACATAGGTATATCAAGAAATTCTAATTGCGATTGTTTCATACAAAATGGATGTACACCACCCTTTTGCAAAAATATATTACAATTAAGATTGGTATAATTAACAGATTTAAAAATCAGCGGGAATAGACGAAAAATGGCGGGCCAATCAAAAGTGGCCAAAAGAGGTTAGGTTATGAAAGTGTTTATGAATATATATATATATATATAAGTAATGTATGTATATATACATTCTTTTTTTTACTACCCAAATGCACATTTCCAGATGAATAGATATTACAAACAATTAGAATAGTATGACAAAAAAGTTTTTTATTAACTTTCAAACATATTTTTTAAAAAATGTGTTACAATTAAGATTAGTATAATTGACAGATTTAAAAATCAGCTTAGGGTATAGACCAAAAATGGCGGACCAATCAAAAGTGGCCTTCTCGTGGCCAGACTCTGATTATAGTGTCCGCGCAATTTTGTAAATTTGTATTATGAGCGAGCAAACAAACCAACAAGTAGACAGAAAATGAATTTTATATAGTACATATAGATAGATAGGGCGGCACCATCGACGACAGAGTTCTTAGACACAGCTCTGTAAATGTAGGTATTGTTTTAACCGTGCGAATCATCCGACCCACCCACATTACAATACGGTTGTACGAGCCGTCATGTAACGGTCACTTAACGATGATTCAGTGATCGGTTAAATGATGCTTGAACCTTCCCCCTTTCTCCCTCCCTCTTTCTCTATCCTGGCCTCTCTCCTTTTTTAAGCGTTAATCTCACGGCCAAGAAGAAACGCGACATTGCAAGCGGGAAGTGTAATCGCCACACTACTTACGTTTTATATTGTTGCTAATAGAAAACAGGCAACTGTTTGCTTTCCCCTTCGATTGCGTTGAATTTTGTCGTGCGAAGAACAGCAAAGCTGCGAAGACCAGAGTCATGCTGGGCTTACATGCCAAGATTTTATTTCACGGAACCGCGCCTTTTACCATTGCCTAATAGGGCTATCAATTGAATTTTCATTGATTTTATTTATTTTAAATAATTCTTGTTCCTCGCCAGGCCAAGTGTTTGACTGAAAGCACCCCTTTATGTACTTGCAGCTGATTTTGATTTCACATCTATTTTTTTTATTATTTTGTACTTATTATTATCTTCTATTTCTTGTGATTTATTTGATTCCATGTACTTGGTGTATTTTTGTTTTTACTTTTCTTGAAGTTTTTTATGGGGATTTTCTTTGCAAGCCTGTCTCAAATTATCGGGCGCTCGTTTACTCGAATATTGTCCTTTACATTTTCTTCTTTGTAGCTCTCAGTAACATGCTCGAATGATGACCCTTTGAGCGGCATCGGTGTATGTTCACGCCAAAGGATTTGCAGCATGTGCATGGCTATGACGTGCCACCTAAATAGAGTTGGCAGAGTAGCTTGAAACTACAAGTTAAGGGGTCATGCTCAGTCAGGAGGCCGAAAAAGGGTGGTCTTTGGAAATTTTTTACTCAAAAGCTATAACACATTTCTCAGAAAATCTTTTTTCCTTTTAAGGATTGCATCTAGTACCGTGCATCGTAATTTTTTTATTTAAAAATATTTATCAATAACTAAGTTATGGTCCATCACTCGAAGGTCCTCTAAAAAAAGAGGCTTCTGCGGTGACCACTTGCTGCTCGAAAGTCGATCATCTAAAATAAAAAATTCAAAGGAATTTACTTATTATATTGTATTATCTAGTATTTGAACGAAGGATTTTTTTATCCAATGCTTAGTTTTTTTTTTAATTGACGAAAATCAGGCACGATTTATGCTAAAAATTGAAACTTTTACTTTAAACATCAGCCATTTTTTCCCAAATCAATATTTCGAAAAATCCTTCGTTCAAATACTAGATAATATAATATAATAAGTAAATTCTTTTGAATTTTTTATTTTAGATGTTCGACTTTCGAGCAGCAGTGGTCACCGCAGAAGCCTTTTTTTTAGAGAGCCTTCGAGTGATGGATAATAACTTAGTTATTAATAATTATTTTTAAATAAAAAAAATTACGATGCACGGTACTAGATGCAATTCTTAAGAGGAAAAAAGTTTTTTTGAGAAATGTGTTATAGCTGTTGAGTAAAAAATTTCCAAAGACCACCCTTTTTTTCGGCCTCCTGACTGAGCATGACCCCTTAGGCTAAACTCGGGTCAATTCATTTACACCAACAACTCCAATGCCAAAAGTAAGTAGCTTAATTAGACAACGAAGCTTGAAAAAATTCGATCTTCTCGAATGATTTGTGTATCTTGAAAGTTTTAACTGCTTACTTATGTGCATTCAAGTTCCTCGAATTGAAATAATTATTCGAATCCCTTTGAGCTAGGTACTTGAAAGACAACAAGCTACTCGTGTCCTTTCAAACAATTCGATTGATCAAGGGTCTTATAAAAATAAAACGAATCGATAGAGGAAAAGGTTAT